>NC_137469.1:59153264-59272960 GCF_964235325.1 Thermobia domestica
ATCATCTTCAAACGTAAAGCGGACAAGTTGAGCTTCGGTAAACTTTCTACGAAAACGGGCAACAAACCGAGTCAATATATAAAGAAAGACCCTTTTTGTACAAATGAATGGAAATTACCATTTGTGGCCCAACACAGAATCGAACCAAATTACTAGAAAATTATCTACATACCACCGTCTTTCAAACGTAAAGCGGACAATTTGAGCCTCAGTAAACTTTCTACGAAAACGGGCAATAAACCGAGGCAATATACAAAAAAATACCTTATTTGTGCAAATGAATGGAAATTACCATTAGTGGCCCAACACAGAATAGAACCAAATTACTAGCAAATTATCTACATACCACCATCTTTCAAACGTAAAGAGAACAAGTTGAGCTTCGGTAAACTTTCTACGAAAACGGGCAACAAACCTAGTCAATATATAAAAAAATACCCTTTTGTGCAAATGAATGTATATAACCATTAGTGGCCCAACACAGAATCGAACCAAATTACTAGAAAATTATCTACATACCACCATCTTTCAAACGTAAAGCGGACAAGTTGAGCGTCGGTAAACTTTCTACGAAAACGGGCAATAAACCGAGTCAATATATAAAAAATACCTTTTTTGTGCAAATGAATGAAAATTACCATTAGTGGCCCAACACAGAATCGAACCAAATTACTAGGAAATTATCTACATGCCATCATCTTTCAAACGTAAAGCGGACAATTTGAGCGTCGGTAAACTTTTGTACGAAAACGGGCAATCAACCGAATCAATATATAAAAAAATACCTTTTTGTGCAAATGAATGAAAATTACCATTAGTGGCCCAACACAGAATCGAACCAAATTACTAGCAAATTATCTACATACCATCATCTTTCAAACGTAAAGCGGACAAGTTGAGCTTCGGTAAACTTTCTACGAAAACGGGCAACAAACCGAGTCAATATATAAAGAAAGACCCTTTTTGTACAAATGAATGTAAATTACCATTTGTGGCCCAACACAGAATCGAACCAAATTATTAGCAAATTATCTACATACCGCCATCTTTCAAACGTAAGGCGGACAATTTCAGCGTCGGTCAACTTTCTACGAAATCGGGCAATAAACCGAGTCAATATATAAAAAATACCTTTTTTGTGCGAATGAATGGAAATTACCATTAGTGGCCCAACACAGAATCGAACCAAATTACCAGCAAATTATCTACATACCATCATCTTTCAAACGTAAAACGGCCAAAGTTGAGCTTCGGTAAACTTTCTACGAAAACAGGCAATAAACCGAGTCAATATATAAAAAAATACCTTTTTGTTCAAATGAATGGAAATTACCATTAGTGGCCCAACACAGAATCGAACCAAATTACTAGCAAATTATCTACATACCATCATCTTTCATACGTAAAGCGGACAAGTTGAGCTTCGGTAAACTTTCTACGAAAACGGGCAATCAACCGAGTCAATATATAAAGAAAGACCCTTTTTGTACAAATGAATGTAAATTACCATTTGTGGCCCAACACACAATCGAACCAAATTACTAGAAAATTATCAACATACCACCATCTTTCAAAGGTAAAGCGAAGAAGTTGAGCTTCGGTAAACTTTCTACGCAAACGGGCAACAAACCGTGTCAATATTTTAAAAAATACCTTTTTTATGCAAATGAATGTAAATTACCATTAGTGGCCCAACACAGAATCGAACCAAATTACTAGCAAATTATCTACATACCACCATCTTTCAAACGTAAAGCGGACAATTTGAGCGTCGGTAAACTTTCTACGAAAACCGGCAATAAACCAAGTCAATATATAAAAAAATACCTTTTTTGTGCAAATGAATGGAAATTACCATTAGTGGCCCAACACAGAATCGAACCAAATTACTAGCAAATTATCTACATACCATCATCTTTCAAACGTAAAGCGGACAACTTGAGCTTCGGTAAACTTTCTACGAAAACGGGCAATCAACCGAGCCAATATATTAAAAAATACTTTTTTGTGCAAATGAATAGAAATTGTCATTAGTGGCCCAACACAGAATCGAACCAAATTACTAGCAAGTCATCTACATATCATCATCTTTTCAAACGTAAAGCGGACAACTTGAGCTTCGGTAAACTTTCTACGAAAACGGGCAATAAACCGAGTCAATATATTAAAAAATACCTTTTTGTGCAAATGAATGGAAATTACCATTAGTGGCCCAACACAGAATCGAACCAAATTACTAGCAAATTATCTACATGCCATCATCTTTCAAACGTAAAACGGACAAGTTACGCTTCCTTGCACTTTCAACGAAAGCGGGCAATACACCAAGTCAATATATTAAAAAATACCCTTTTGTGCAAATGAATGGAAATACCATTAGTGGCCCAACACAGAATAAACCAAATTACTAGCAAATTATCTACATACCATCATCTTTCAAACGTAAAGCGGACAAGTTGAGCTTCGGTAAACTTTCTACGAAAACAGGCAATAAACCGAGTCAATATATTAAAAAATACCTTTTTTGTGCAAATGAATGGAAATTACCATTAGTGGCCCAACACAGAATCGAACCAAATTACTAGCAAATTATCTACATACCATCATCTTTCAAACGTAAAGCGGACAATTTGAGCTTCGTTAAACTTTCTACGAAAACGGGCAAAAAAAAAACCAGCCAATATATTAAAAAATACCTTTCTTGTGCAAATGAATGGAAATTACCATTAGTGGCCCAACACAGCATAAAACCAAATTACTAGTCAATTATCTATATACCATCATCTTTCAAACATAAAACGGACAAGTTGAGCTTCGGTAAACTTTCTACGAAAACGGGCAATAAACCGAGTCAATATATAAAAAAAAACCTTTTTTCTGCAAATGAATGGAAATTACCATTAGTGGCCGAACACAGAATCGAACCAAATTACTAGCAAATTATCTACATACCACCATCTTTCAAACGTAAAGCGGACAATTTGAGCGTCGGTAAACTTTCTACGAAAACGGGCAATAAACCGAGTCAATATATAAAAAAATACCTTATTTGTGCAAATGAATGGAAATTACCATTAGTGGCCCAGCACATAATCGAACCAAATTACTAGCAAATTATCTACATATCACCATCTTTCAAACGTAAAGCGGACAAGTTGAGCTTCGGTAAACTTTCTACGAAAACGGGCAACAAACCGAGTCAATATATAAAAAAATACCTTTTTTGTGCAAATGAATGGAAATTACCATTAGTGGCCCAACACAGAATCGAACCAAATTACTAGCAAATTATCTACATACCCACCATCTTTCAAACGTAAAGCGGACAATTTGAGCGTCGGTAAACTTTCTACGAAAACGGGCAATAAACCGAGTCAATATATAAAAAAATACCTTTTTTGCGCAAATGAATGGAAATTACCATTAGTGGCCCAACACAGAATCGAACCAAATTACTAGCATATTATCTACATACCATCATCTTTGAAACGTAAAGCGGACAAGTTGAGCTTCGGTAAACTTTCTACGAAAACGGGCAACAAACCGAGTCAATATATAAAGAAAGACCCTTTTTGTACAAATAAATGTAAATTACCATTTGTGGCAAAACACAGAATCGAACCAAATTACTAGAAAATTATCTACATACCACCGTCTTTCAAAGGTAAAACGGCCAAAGTTGAGCTTCGGTAAACTTTCTACGAAAACAGGCAATAAACCGAGTCAATATATAAAAAAATACCTTTTTTGTTCAAATGAATGGAAATTACCATTAGTGGCCCAACACAGAATCGAACCAAATTACTAGCAAATTATCTACATACCATCATCTTTCATACGTAAAGCGGACAAGTTGAGCTTCGGTAAACTTTCTACGAAAACGGGCAATCAACCGAGTCAATATATAAAGAAAGACCCTTTTTGTACAAATGAATGTAAATTACCATTTGTGGCCCAACACAGAATCGAACCAAATTACTAGAAAATTATCAACATACCACCATCTTTCAAAGGTAAAGCGAAGAAGTTGAGCTTCGGTAAACTTTCTACGCAAACGGGCAACAAACCGTGTCAATATTTTAAAAAATACCTTTTTTATGCAAATGAATGTAAATTACCATTAGTGGCCCAACACAGAATCGAACCAAATTACTAGCAAATTATCTACATACCACCATCTTTCAAACGTAAAGCGGACAATTTGAGCGTCGGTAAACTTTCTACGAAAACCGGCAATAAACCAAGTCAATATATAAAAAAATACCTTTTTTGTGCAAATGAATGGAAATTACCATTAGTGGCCCAACACAGAATCGAACCAAATTACTAGCAAATTATCTACTTACCATCATCTTTCAAACGTAAAGCGGACAACTTGAGCTTCGGTAAACTTTCTACGAAAACGGGCAATCAACCGAGCCAATATATTAAAAAATACTTTTTTGTGCAAATGAATAGAAATTGTCATTAGTGGCCCAACAAAGAATCGAACCAAATTACTAGCAAGTCATCTACATATCATCATCTTTCAAACGTAAAGCGGACAACTTGAGCTTCGGTAAACTTTCTACGAAAACGGGCAATAAACCGAGTCAATATATTAAAAAATACCTTTTTTGTGCAAATGAATGGAAATTACCATTAGTGGCCCAACACAGAATCGAACCAAATTACTAGCAAATTATCTACATGCCATCATCTTTCAAACGTAAAACGGACAAGTTACGCTTCCTTGCACTTTCAACGAAAGCGGGCAATACACCAAGTCAATATATTAAAAAATACCCTTTTGTGCAAATGAATGGAAATTACCATTAGTGGCCCAACACAGAATCAAACCAAATTACTAGCAAATTATCTACATACCATCATCTTTCAAACGTAAAGCGGACAAGTTGAGCTTCGGTAAACTTTCTACGAAAACAGGCAATAAACCGAGTCAATATATTAAAAAATACCTTTTTTGTGCAAATGAATGGAAATTACCATTAGTGGCCCAACACAGAATCGAACCAAATTACTAGCAAATTATCTACATACCATCATCTTTCAAACGTAAAGCGGACAATTTGAGCTTCGTTAAACTTTCTACGAAAACGGGCAAAAAAAAACCAGCCAATATATTAAAAAATACCTTTCTTGTGCAAATGAATGGAAATTACCATTAGTGGCCCAACACAGCATAAAACCAAATTACTAGTCAATTATCTATATACCATCATCTTTCAAACATAAAACGGACAAGTTGAGCTTCGGTAAACTTTCTACGAAAACGGGCAATAAACCGAGTCAATATATAAAAAAATACCTTTTTTCTGCAAATGAATGGAAATTACCATTAGTGGCCGAACACAGAATCGAACCAAATTACTAGCAAATTATCTACATACCACCATCTTTCAAACGTAAAGCGGACAATTTGAGCGTCGGTAAACTTTCTACGAAAACGGGCAATCAACCGAGTCAATATATAAAAAAATACCTTATTTGCGCAAATGAATGGAAATTACCATTAGTGGCCCAGCACATAATCGAACCAAATTACTAGCAAATTATCTACATATCACCATCTTTCAAACGTAAAGCGGACAAGTTGAGCTTCGGTAAACTTTCTACGAAAACGGGCAACAAACCGAGTCAATATATAAAAAAATACCTTTTTTGTGCAAATGAATGGAAATTACCATTAGTGGCCCAACACAGAATCGAACCAAATTACTAGCAAATTATCTACATACCACCATCTTTCAAACGTAAAGCGGACAATTTGAGCGTCGTTAAACTTTCTACGAAAACGGGCAATAAACCGAGTCAATATATAAAAAAATACCTTTTTTGCGCAAATGAATGGAAATTACCATTAGTGGCCCAACACAGAATCGAACCAAATTACTAGCATATTATCTACATACCATCATCTTTGAAACGTAAAGCGGACAACTTGAGCTTCGGTAAACTTTCTACGAAAACGGGCAACAAACCGAGTCAATATATAAAGAAAGACCCTTTTTGTACAAATAAATGTAAATTACCATTTGTGGCAAAACACAGAATCGAACCAAATTACTAGAAAATTATCTACATACCACCATCTTTCAAAGGTAAAGCGAAGAAGTTGAGCTTCGGTAAACTTTCTACGCAAACGGGCAAAAAACCGTGTCAATATATTAAAAAATACCTTTTTTGTGCAAATGAATGGAAATTACCATTAGTGGCCCAACACAGAATCGAACCAAATTACTAGCAAATTATCTACATGCCATCATCTTTCAAACGTAAAACGGACAAGTTAAGCTTCCTTACACTTTCAACGAAAGCGGGCAATAAACCGAGTCAATATATTAAAAAATACCCTTTTGTGCAAATGAATGGAAATTACCATTAGTGGCCCATCACAGAATCGAACCAAATTACTAGCAAATTATCTACATACCATCATCTTTCAAACGTAAAGCGGACAACTTGAGCTTCGGTAAACTTTCTACGAAAACGGGCAATAAACCGAGTCAATATATTAAAAAATACCTTTTTTGTGCAAATGAATGGAAATTACCATTAGTGGCCCAACACAGCATAAAACCAAATTACTAGTCAATTATCTATATACCATCATCTTTCAAACGTAAAACGGACAAGTTGAGCTTCGGTAAACTTTCTACGAAAACGGGCAATAAACCGAGTCAATATATTAAAAAATACCTTTTTGTGCAAATGAATGGAAATTACCATTAGTGACCCAACACAGAATCGAACCAAATTACTAGCAAATTATCGATATACCATCATCTCTGAAACGTAAAGCGGACAACTTGAGCTTCGGTAAACTTTCTACGAAAACGGGAATCAACCGAGTCAATATATTAAAAAATACCTTTTTTGTGCAAATGAAAGGAAATTACCATTAGTGGCCCAACACAGAATCGAACCAAATTACTAGCAAATTATCTACATACCATCATCTTTCAAACGTAAAACGGACAAGTTGAGCTTCGGTACACTTTCAACGAAAACGGGCAATCAACCGAGTCAATATATTAAAAAATACCTTTTTTGTGCAAATGAAAGGAAATTCCCATTAGTGGCCTAACACAGAATCGAACCAAATTACTAGCAAATTATCTACATACCATCATCTTTCAAACGTAAAACGGACAAGTTGAGCTTCGGTACACTTTCTACGAAAACGGGCAATAAACCGAGTCAATATATTAAAAAATACCTTTTTGTTCAAATGAATGGAAATTACCATTAGTGGCCCAACACAGAATCGAACCAAATTACTAGCAAATTATCTACATACCATCATCTTTCAAACGTAAAACGGACAAGTTGAGCTTCGGTAAACTTCTACGAAAACGGGCAATAAACCGAGTCAATATATTAAAAATACCAAGGCAAACTTTGCAATCGGGAAAGAGTGTGTGGAAGTTTTTTTTTTTTTTTTTTTTTAAATGTAACAAGACATGTTGAAATGTCCTCAAGTGTAGAAGAAAGTACGATTCAATAAAATAGTTAATGATACAGTACAAGTTGATTTTCGATATTCCGTTTAGAATAGAATCCTAGGCATGAACAGGCATGTTAGCTGGATTGGCAATGTACAGTGGCAGCGACGAAGTCGTTGTTCGCATACGTGTAAATATTTTGATGTAGGTGTATGAATGTATATTCCAGCGTAATTCCTGAACGCCTGGAGCAATAGTAACGAAACATGATATACATATGATATTCTTTATGTAAAAGAAATACTGTGGTAATGAGACAGCTCAGTAGGCGGGAGAGTTTGGTGAAGTGATATGTGAAAATAGTGCACAATGATTGATATTAGTGTGCAATCCATAGTTTTCTAAATCGCAGAAATGAATAGTAATTCCCCAATGCCGTTTTAGTCTAAATTTATCCCATTCGCAGAGGATGCTGGGAAAGATGAAAATTATAACATCAAAAATTTATTTGTTTATTTATTATAAAATTCGTAGTTTTGGAGGGAAGGAAAACGTATGATTCGTTTTTAATTTCTTTGGGAAGATAGTTAGTACACAGTTCCAGCTGGATTTTTTAAACTTATCAATTTGATAACAGGCGTATTTTTGGTAGCAAGGTGTTTCAATATTTATGTCAAACAAAATGTTTAATAATTATGTATCTTCTGCATTCTTTCATGAATCTTTCATTTTATAACTATTCTAATGGAAAGGGGATTCAAATATTTCTCATATATTATATACATTAAAATCTGTCTATATTATTGGGCAGCATTGGTTTCAATCAAAAGTGGCCAACTTAGATAGGGTACAAACTTACAGAAAATAAGTGTGATTGGTGTATTTTTAGAATATGATTTCAAGTATTACTTTATTTGTAACATTTAAATAAGCAATGGCACGAAAGCAAAATTATAAATTGAACAATTTATATGTGGTTTTTATGAGACTGTGAAATCAAATTGATGAAAAGGAACAAGTAGATGCAATTTATACAGATTTCTCCAAGACATTCCACGTAATTAATCATGATATATTTCTAAGCAAACATGTTACATTCAATTTTTCACAAAACCTTCAACAACTTATAGCGTCACATTTTTGTCAACGCAAACATACCCAGACAGCATGTTTGCTTGCCGCAAGCTTGCCTGCCGCTTTTATTTGAATTTTTTTCGCTTTGGCTTATACACAAAAGCTTATTTCTGCTTAGCGCAAGCTGTAGTGCGGGCAATCCACGCTTCACTTGCGAGACGCTTTTCTTTAGATTGAAGTAAAAAGCCAGCGCGCGTTCGATTTTCAGTTGTTCTCAAAAACCACGTGACGCTGCCCTTTTAACTTTGTGCGACAAGGTAGTGTTCGCGTTGTTAGCGTCTTGTTAGCATCCAGTTTGAATAAAGGACAAACTTAATTATTTTTTTAATTGTGCCGTCTAGTACTCTAGTACTCTAGTTCCACGTACCTATAATGTCGCTCTTTATTTCCTCACATTTCGGTAGCCATGAGGCATAACGAATTGTAGTATTTATGTATAAAGCATAAATGTGAACATAGATGGCAGCAGGTTTGATCCTACTTTCCGCGAAAGAATACAGAACTGTTGGAGATATTTTAATATAAACTTCAAGTTTAACTTACAGTATAAACTTTATCTGAACGCTGTGTTTAAAATATAAACATTTTTCTGCGTTTTTATATAGAAAGGCAGAAATTTCAAGTACTCGCGGCTAATATAACAACTTATTAGATATTTGTAAGAAGCAACGGCGCGTTGCTTCGCAATACGAACTCGATCGAACAATCACTGGACTTACTACAGCACTTCAAGACGCAGCTCAACGTTCCATTCCAACAATCGAAGTTCAGCTACACAAACCTAAGTTACCTCCGCAATATTTACCATTTATTTCAGCATCCCGGAGAGCTTTCCGTGAATATCTCGCTACGAGTAACCTTGAAGCGCTTCGGCTTCATCGCCAGTACCTAAGGATCACGCATAATTATATCGTTGCGTTCAAGAGACGCCACTGGATTCAAACTTGCAACACACTAGCTAATGAAACACATCCTACCAAATATTGGCGCAAATTCCATCAATTAACAGGTAGAGTTTCTCGTACGCCTTACCCCATTTTTCCGTGATCATCACGCTGTCTCAGTCTGTTTTTTGCCGCGGCAAATACACCGTTATACCAGGGCTGTTCCTTTGACTTACTACCAGGGGCGGATCCAGGACGGACTTTTGGGGGGGGCGGTGGGTTGTAATACTGGTACTTAGAGCTACTTTTAAGAGCGTCAAGAAATTAACTATATATTTTATTTATATATAAAATAAAAAAGTTTCTCCTTCTGGGGGGGGCGATCGCCCCGATCGCCCCCCTGGATCCGCCCCTGCTTACTACCAACTTCAAAACGCCTTTCCTTTCTGGTCAGCCTTTTCATAACAGCAGGGGTTGGGCTAAAAATCTTGCAACGGACCCATATTTATATTAACGTGAAGGTAATTTTTCACAGTAGTGGGAGCTAAAGACAGTCTGTTATCTGTTTTCAATATGTTGTAGTCAGTTATAAGTCTTTCAACATCGGAAGAAGATGGTTTCGAAGCAACAACTCGGGCTAGACTTGTTGACAGAGCATGAAATGACTGATTTCCACAGATTTTCATGAGAAATCTTTTAGCGTCCAGACCTTTCAACGTACTGCACGATGATGCCTCTCTATATTCCATTGCGAACTGCAGAAGATCTGTATCAAGACAAATAACTTTGTGGACATTCTCTTAGGGCATCATCAGTTACATACTCTTGCAAAACACGCAAAGGCTCCAAAGCAACAATAGTATTCATACAGCAAACGCTGACTAACAAAGTTAATTATGGAATCCATAACTTCGTAGCGTACTACAGTAAAATCTCTTTTCTCACTGACGTATTTGTTATGGGATTTATTGCGACGTGTGTTACGATGAAGATGAATACCATTTAATGAGTACTATATTTCTCCGTTGACGTTCTCTTGCACACGTTCGTTTAAAAACGTTTTTTCCCACCCGCCTAACAGAGTTCTCTTTCATACTCTCCAATTGTGCTATAGTTCTATTTTCATTTGTTATTATGTCCAAAAGAAACATTTCATCACTCTCAAACTTCTACTGGCAGTTCTTGAAAACATATAGAGCGTCTGTCACAAGACACAGAAGATGAAGGCGATCTACTTCTATCCATTTACGCAGATGACCATTGACTTCATTACATACATGGCTTTCCGTTTTCAAGTAAAGGCAGCTTGGATACCAATTTTTTAAGAGAGAGGTTGAGCATACTGGATGAAAATTTTGTCCACCTGACGTCAAAATATTCTGGGTAGTGCAAAACTTCTAAGTTATTTTCTGAAGCTACCATCGTTAAACTTTTCGTTCGCTGCTCTGAAGAGTGATAGAAAGCACACAGTCCAGATGCTGCTTATATGAGAGATGAAACTTCTTGGACATTCTTGGTGACATCTTTCCATGCTAAATTAATGCGATGGGCAGCACACCAAATTTTCAACAGAGGTAACGTTTCACCTGAAGCAACTCTTTCATCAGTTAACAATTTCCACATTCCTTTGTGTTCTCCTGTATTCATGTTTTCACTATCAGTAATTATCGAAGTCACTCTGGGAAACATTACTCTTTCTACTGATTTTTGTAACGCTGGGCTTCGGTTAAATTTTCGGCGGTTATTGATGTATGTTATCTCTGGTAGTACATACAGTATTTCTATAACGGGTTCAAAGAATCGTGTAATTTTTATCTACAAAACAACACATTTCATTATATCGGAAAAGTGTAATGTCCTATTGAAACAACAGATAAACGTGCAGTTAGTTGCATATTTTAAAACTATATGAATGCAACCGAAAACGTTTGAAAACTAAATATAATTAAAAAGTTCCTTCACCTCAAAATTGGCAATGGTTTTTTCTGCCATCTAGGAGACACCTATACGTATTAACTCTGGCTTGATGTCATATACTGGCAGTTATATGGAATTGAGTAACCCATTACATAATGAATGTATTGAATCAGTAAGACATAGTTTGACACACTAAACGTGTTTAAATGCATAATCCGAGAAAAGTAAGGTACTCACATTAACACCACTCCACACTTTAAGAATTACAGTTCCACACTCCCTTCCTACAGTTCCACAAAGTGTGGAGTACTCCACTCAATTTTAGGCCCTGGTCACACGTTTAAATTATGCTGATTTCATACTGTTTTATCTAAATTCGCTTACTGCAAGCTTCCATATAACTTGTTTGGCGTGTGTTTCGCTTGCAATAAGCTTATTAAAGCTTGCCATTGATGAGAATACGCTTATAATTGGCTTGCGTTTGAGATAATTTGACTTGTGTTTAACTTGTGAAGACAAGCTTGCCCCAAGCCTTGCCCAGATGTAACTAACTAGCTTGCCACAAGCTTGCAGCAAGCTAATTGGCTTGCATAGTATAGCTTGTGGCAAGCTAATTGGCCTTGCGACAGCAAGTTTGTGGCAACTTGCAGCAAGTTTAAATTGCTGTCTGGGTAGCGTTCGATACAAGAATATTTTAACTGACGAGTACGTCGTAGACTGTGGTGTGCTTCAGGGATCGAACTTTGGACGTCTATTATATATATATATATATCTTATTTGTTAATGATGATGGATAATATCGAGACGAGACGAGACTTTGTATTGTCTCTGTTTCGCATAGGTTCATAAATAGCGGTCTCGGTCAGGATCGGGTCTAGAGAAAAAAATAGCCGTCTCGGTCAACAGATGTTTGTCGCTCTTGGTCTCGGTCTCGAGGGCCATGTTTCAGTATCGTCTCAAAAATATCGAAATAAATAGTGTAAAATTAAAATTGGGAAACTATTATTATCTTACAGTCTGTCATTTCCGCTTCTAATTTTTTGCCTTCATTCTTTACTTAGAGCTATGGTATGGTATGGTATTCAATACCTCCTAACGGATAACGGAACACACAGTTGCACGAATGTGTTTATCGTACCGAAATAGAAATTTTTTACTATGTACAATTTCTCATTTATTATACAATACATTCTGTTTGAACTGTTATTTTAAAAACAGAATATAACGTTCATTATCTTAACAAATAGGGTAAATTATTACTACAATATATTTTGTTTGAAATTGATCAAATGCTTTATTACCGTTTCATATCTAGGTGTTCAATTGAAACTTTCTAACACGAACTTCCGGAACCTTGTATTGGCAGCAACGGCACTCATCTTTGCTAGCCTCTGGTTGGATCGCCAAACAAGTTGGATTCAAAGGCCCAGGTTTCGCAAAGTTCGTGTCTCACATTAAGTAAAGTACATTCTGTTTCATATATAAGTTCATAAGGTCGTAGTGCATTACATAAGCACATATCCAGTACCGTAATTAGGCAGGAGCAACTGGAGCAGTGCCCTGTGGCCCTCATCCCATAAGGACCTCGAAAATCTTTCAGGAATACAAAATTTCTATTCTCAGAACTGAATAAATTATAATACCTAAGAAATTGACGAATTTTGTGCTATAATTTGAATAAATTATCATGGACACTGCAGACCTACGTGTTTGTAATCCAGGGAAAATATCGCCCCTCGTGGCGATGATACCAGAGCTTAGAGGGCCCACAGAGTTACTGTTACTACACTAGATAGGACAAAACAATAATTTGTTTTCTTTCGGAAGTATCTCGTTGTACTCTTCATACTACTCTTCGCAGTAGTTTATGTGAAGTATAAATTGATTGAAGTATATTAATTGAAAATTACTTGCGAAACATAGACATACATATATAAACCACTGTAGGTAGTTCGAGCTATCTGTACCTATTATCTCTATCTCGCCGAAACAAGTGATTCTTAAGTTTCTAGTTTTCTTTTGTATTTATTTTCGTAGTTTGGCTGCAACACGAAGGATTGAATAATCAAAAATATTTTTTCGCTGTACGACTACTTAAATTTTGGATACATATATATGAATCCCAGAGGTAAACTATGCTAAGTCACTTTTTGGTCGACATTGAGTTTAGAATACTTTTTAATAGACTATTTTCTTTCTAGTGGTGTAATAATGTAAGTCTAAAAGCATCATACTACTTTCTAACTACTTAGTATCGTTTGAAAAATAGTGCTATAGGTCTTACTTAAGGAACCGGTTTGGGAGCTCCTCCGTGGCTAAGCTATTAGCGTATGCGCCTTTGGCGTGGGAGATCCGTGTTCGATTCCCGGAAGGAGCTCATGTGGTTCTGATTCCACGTTAATCACTAGGTCAACGTCTCATATAGCCTATATGCAGAAAGTGACATTAAACTCAAAATCAACTTAACTCAAGGAACCGGTTTTTCGCTTCTCCTGTAAAATTGCGATATTATCACTTGTTTTAGTTTACCTATAAAGTCCAGATATAATAAAATCATCTCCATCAACATAATCAACCGTTATCAATTCACTGTTGGATGGAAAAGGTTTCAATTCTTCTCCACAGCTATCTATGTTGGAAAGTTCTTTTACAGGTTACTCTCTAGTAGTCCTTGATTTCGTCATACCTTCTGGTATGCGGACGTTTCCTACACTGCTTTTTTCTCGTGATTTCTGGTGTGGAATTGTTTTCGTCCATCGATCATTTTTTTTTATTTTTTTTTGCAATATGTCCAGCACATTTTTCAGACCATGTTAAAAATTGTTTTGTTTCTACCAGTCATTAGTTGCAAAATAATTTATTTCTATGTATTTGGGCTACAAATAGTTCAAATCCGCTACTTTTGGAGCACAAACATGCTACTTTTTGATCTTTGGATCTGACTGTTTGATCTTCTGATCAGCAACAATGACTCAAAGATTGAAATGAAAACAATGTGGGGACCCACATTTCGTTTAGCGGCTAGCACGCTTGACTTCGGTTCGCGTGAACCTGAGTCCGATTCCCGGTGGTAGTACATATGAATGACTGTAGTGGTTCAGATTCCACTATAATCTTGGGGGACATCAATTTCATCTCACTTTCTTTTGTGGCAATGGTACACACATCATCATATTTATCTCCTAAAAACACACTTCAAATCGGATTATTGAAGAGGACAGTCCACCCCAGTTCCAAGATAGGAGGGAGCATATCCTCCTCATCCCTCCGGGACTTGCGCCAGTGATTTTTAGTTATAGACTGAATTTTATTCTAAATAAATAATCTGAATATCATGTTACATGCATTTTAAAGTATTTTACTGTTTCTTATTACGTTATCATATGCGTATTTTAAATTATATTATCGTGATGGAAAATGACTAATTGGACATTCGCATGTTGTTTTCTCAAATAAGTATGCATATCTAAAAACCTCCGCTACCTTTGGACAAGAACTCGCATGCCAATAGTTGACAATTGAAAGGGTTAGCTTTAACCTTGAGAATTTTTGAGAATTACTAACGCTCCCCAATGATGAAAGGAGCCGATACAGATAATGGTTTAACAAAAACAGACAAGGTAAATAAATACGTACAACCATTTCCTGAATTCCTGTACGTGCTTTTCCTTATTTACATATTCCTTCACCCCCCTTTATGAGGGTAGTGTTTTGGCCATTGACCTCCAAGAACAGATCGTGGGAAAAAGTATGATGGTTTCTTTCGATTGAATACATTTTTTGGACGCGATATTTGTAGGCTCATATTCTTGAAGCCGCGCCTTGTGGGAAAGGTGACCTATTTTTCTACAAGTTCCTCTCTTGTCAATATGAGTCAGCTATTATTTCGCGAAACACTTGTTCTCTGAAACACTGTTCTTCAAAGAGAATGTGTCCCATGAAGCGTAAGCCGCAAGGCAAAGTGATGATATAAATGTCAAGATACATTACTTTAGGAATATACATAGCTTCAGCTTTTTTAGATACAAAGGATTAGGTGCTTTGCCTGTTTGCGTTTCTCATGCGGTCTTGTTCTAGCAGAGCAGAAACAAGAACGCCGAAATCCTCATGGGGGCAGCTAACGTGCTGTGCAATGTGAAAACGATCAACCAGGTATCAACACCTGTGAAATAAGTAGTATCTTTCTCATGGACAAATACAGGCGCTTCTCTTTATTTTCCAGGCAACAAATTATGGGTTAATGTTAATCACGTCTGGACATATTGAAACTGGCAATAAAAATAAGTTTTCAACTTTAATATGAATTTAATGGCCTCTTCCATCAAATAACATAATAGCACTGGGCTTTAAATGACATGTAATATGAATCAAAGTAAGTAACCTTTTGTCTTAAGATGGCAGAAATTTCATTAGAACAGAAAATGTTTATTGAAGGCAATGACGGACACAGAAATTCGTCAAGGGGCTCAAGCTTCCAAATTCATGTAGGTTAAGATATACACCACAATACGGTGAATAATCTTTCTTCCATTCTATCTTACTAATGCAGAAAGATTTTAAACTCCGATACTCCCCCTAGCTTACTTCATTGATTTAAAGAGAAAAAGTAAACAACTTCTGACTTCACAAAACCTTTATTAAGAACAAAGATTAAATTTCTTTAATGTATTAAATCATATTTTAAGTGAGTGAGTATCATATCATAAAAGTAAACATTTTGTTTTGATAAATCAAAGAAAGTAATTTACTAAAATCCTACCATAATGTCCGTTCTTCGTATGGAGGGAATAAGGTTAACAAAAATATTTCATATATGAACAAATTTCCTTAATTTAAAACACTTGTTACTATAAATTTTATTTCATAGGAATTACGTAAACCTTCACAAAAGCGCTCCTAACTACCTTTCCACAACGCCAAGATTGAATCGGGCCGTTTTTTCACACCACAGAGTTTTGTTCTCCCATCTCGCCTAACGATTTTTCAGCCACTGATGTCTCCAAGATAAGAATGTCCGTCATTTAGGCGAGATGGAAATTTCCATCTTGCGTAATCCCATTTCGCCTAAGATGGCGGTAAGATACAAGGAAGGAATATCTGCATTAAAGAGTAAATTCCTGTAGGCTACTAGCATTATAACCATCAACACAGAGAAATTATGAAATCATACGCACATTTCAGGAAAAAAATAGTATATATATATATATATATATATATATATATATATATATATATATATATATATATATATATATGGTAGGAGCGGATTCAGGATATGATCAAGGTAGGGGATAAATCATATTTTGCCGTTTTATCCAGTGTAAAGCCGGATTGAAGCCCATTTTATCCAGTGTATACCTCGGCGTCAAGGGGGGGTTATAGCCTCCTTGGATCCGCCACTATATATATATAATTGTTTCGTACGTAAGAAATCAATAACCTAATTTCAATGTATTTCAATCAGTATTGGAAATCTCAATTGTCTAATATGTAACTCCGCATATACTCTGCAAGTGAGTCACAGTCATGTTTAGAATAATCTCTTAAAGAGTATCCTGCTACTTTCGTATATCAGCAACTCAATTCGTTAAAAGTATACATGGTGTTTAAATGTTTGGGAGCTGATTCCTGACACTAAGATAAGACAAAAAAAAGTATAGACCAACTTGGGTGCACCAACGCTTCCTTTCGGCACTATGATCAGCCGAAAATGTGTTAAAAATTGCAAAAACAGCCATAATTAGAAACAAAATGTCTGATCGAAGTCTAGTAAAAGGAAAACTTCATTATGTTTAGGCGTAGATTCCATTAATGCACAATTCGATGTGGTGCAATAACAAATAACAATCGTTCTACATTGTCCAGTTTAGAAGAACGCTGTTAGAATTCGTTAAAAAAAACAGTTATACATGTTTGATTAATCTAGTTTGCCCCAAAGAAGAAAAACATTTCCGTAGGGGAACTTTCCTTCATATATATAAATATTCTCTGAGTGTATGATTTATCGTTTGTGGAAAATACTGAAATATGTGTGTTACTTTGGAGAGCACAGCTTTTGTAAGTGTAATTATTAAGAATGTGTTGTATTTTATAACAAATCCAATACTCAAATTTATCCTTTTCCTTTTTTATTTCTTTTTCTTAATTTTAGAATATATCCATACGGTGTTTACATTCCTGAACTAATTCACTATTGAACTTAGTAACATACGAACTTCTAACTTTATTATATATGTTACCTTACTCTCTTTTCCGTCTTACTCTTGTAAGTTCTCCTAGTAAAAATTTGATATACACGTTTCATTCACAGTGCCATTTCACTTTCCATCTCTTAATACTTTCGTGATACCCCGAATTATGTAAAATTTAAGAACCAGTGACAACACCAGAGGGAAAGAGGAGACCAGCATCCTTCCCTGGTGATGACGCGTAACACACGCAGACAAACTGATTTACGATAGAACTGAAAGAATATAAATCCTTTTCCTTTACCTTTATCCTTTTCGTATACAAAAATTTGCTGTCTCAATTTTTTCTGTCCATGCACTTACCCCCACCAAATTAATTAAAACTTACGTCGTCACTGCTAAGAATCTATCAGTGAGATCCTGTAACAATTTAATCCGAATTCTGAATATTTTATAGGTTTAAAAAGAGTTACTGATCCAATGAAGCAATCGATGCAATTCAGTGTTGACTATATACGTCTCTTAGAAATGACCTTCAAACGACCTAATGATACTATGTAGATAATCTGCTAGTAATTTGATTCGATTCTGTGTTGGGCCACTAATGGTAATTTCCATTCATCTGAACAAAAAAGGTATTTTTTTTATATATTGACTCGGTTTATTGCCCGTTTTCGTAAAAAGTTTACCGAAGCTCAACTTGTCCGTCTTACGTTTGAAAAATGATGGTATGTAGATAATTTTCTAGTAATTTGGTTCCATTCTGTGTTAGGCCACTAATGGTAATTTTCATTCATTTGCACAAAAAAGGTATTTTTTTATATATTGACTCGGTTTGTTGCCCGTTTTCGTAGAATGTTTACCGAAGCCCAACTTGTCCGCTTTACGTTTGAAAGATAATGGCATGTAGATAATTTCCTAGTAATTTGGTTCGATTCTGTGTTGGGCCACTAATGGTAATTTCCATTCATTTGCACAAAAAAGGTATTTTTTTTATATATTGACTCGCTTTATTGCCTGTTTTCGTACAAAGTTTACCGAAGCTCAACCTGTCCGCTTTACGTTCGAAAGATGATGGTATGTAGAAAATTTGCTAGAAATTTGGTTCGATTCTGTGTTGGGCCACTAATGGTAATTTACATTCATTTGAACAAAAAAGGTATTTTTTTATATATTGACTCGGTTTATTGCCCGTTTTCGTAGAAAGTTTACCGAAGCTCAGATTGTCCGCTTTACGATTGAAAGATGATGGTATGTAGATAATTTGCTAGTATTTTGATTCGATTCTGTGTTGGCCCACTAATTTTAATTTCCAATCATTTGTAGAAAAAAGGTATTTTTTTAAGTATTGACTCGGTTTGTTGCCCGTTTTCGTAGAAAGTTTACAGAAGCTCAAATTGTCCGCTTTACGTTTGAAAGATGATGGTATGTAGATAATTTGCTAGTAATTTGGTTCGATTCTGTGTTGGGCCACTAATGGTAATTTACATTCATTTGCACAGAAAAGGTATCTTTTTATATATTGACTCGGTTTATTGCAAGTTTTAGTAGAAAGTTTACCGAAGCTCAAATTGTCGACTTTAAAAGATAATGGTATGTAGATAATTTGCTAGTAATTTGGTTCGATTCTGTGTTGGTCCACTAATGGTAATTTCCATTCATTTGCACAAAAAAGGTTTTTTTATATATATTGACTCGGTTTATTGCCTGTTTTCGTAGAAAGTTTACCGAAGCTCAACTTGTCCGCTTTACGTTTGAAAGATGATGGCATGTAGATAATTTGCTAGTAATTTGGTTCGATTCTGTGTTGGGCCACTAATGGTAATTTCCATTCATTTGCACAAAAAAGGTATTTTTTTATATATTGCCTCGGTTTATTGCCCGTTTTCGTAGAAAGTTTAACGAAGCTCAAATATTCGACTTTACGTTTGAAAGATGATGGTATGTAGATAATTTGCTAGTAATTTGGTTCGATTCTGTGTTGGGCCACTAATGGTAATTTCCATTCATTTGAACAAAAAAGGTATTTTTTTTATATATTGACTCTGTTTATTGGCTGTTTTCGTACAAAGTTTACCAAAGCTCAACTTGTCCGCTTTACGATTGAAAGATGATGGTATGTAGATAATTTTCTAGTATTTTGGTTTGATTCTGTGTTGGGCCACTAATGGTAATTTCCATTCATTTTCATAAAAAAGGCATTTTTTAAAATCTTGACACGGTTTGTTGCCCGTTTTCGCAGAAAGTTTACCGAAGCTCTAGTTCTTCGCTTTACGTTTGAAAGATGGTGGTATGTAGATAATTTGCTAGTAATTTGGTTCGATTCTGTGTTGGGCCACTAATGGTAATTTACATTCATTTGCACAAAAAGGGTCTTTCTTTATATATTGACTCGGTTTGTTGCCCGTTTTCGTAGAAAGTTTACCGAAGCTCAAGTTGTCCGCTTTACGTTTGAAAGATGATGGTATGTAGAAAATTTTCTAGAAATTTGGTTCGATTCTCTTTTGGGCCACTAATGGTAATTTCCATTCATTTGCACAAAAAAGGTATTTTTTTATATATTGACTCGGTTTATTGCCCGTTTTCGTAGAAAGTTTACCGAAGCTCAAATTGTCGACTTTACGTTTGAAAGATGATGGTATGTAGATAATTTGCTAGTAATTTGGTTCGATTCTGTGTTGGTCCACTAATGGTAATTTCCATTCATTTGCACAAAAAAGGTATTATTTTTATATATTGACTTGGTTTATTGACTATTTTCGTAGAAAGTTTACCGAAGTTCAACTTGTCCGCTTTACGTTTGAAAGATGATGGCATGTAGATAA
The DNA here is from genome assembly GCF_964235325.1 of Thermobia domestica. NCBI lineage: Eukaryota > Metazoa > Arthropoda > Insecta > Zygentoma > Lepismatidae > Thermobia > Thermobia domestica. The sequence goes on from NC_137469.1 coordinate 59,173,658, forward strand.
TTTGCTAGTAATTTGGTTCGATTCTGTGTTGGGCCACTAATGGTAATTTCCATTCATTTGCATAAAAAAGGTATTTTTTTATATATTGACTCGGTTTATTGCCCGTTTTCGTAGAAAGTTTACCGAAGCTCAACTTGTCCGCTTTACGTTTGAAAGATGATGGCATGTAGATAATTTGCTAGTAATTTGGTTTGATTCTGTGTTGGACCACTAATGGTAATTTCCATTCATTTGCACAAAAAAGGTATTTTTTTATATATTGACTCGGTTTATTGCCCGTTTTCGTAGAAAGTTTACCAAAGCTCAACTTGTCCGTTTTATGTTTGAAAAATGATGGTATGTAGATAATTTGCTAGTAATTTGGTTCGATTCTGTGTTGGGCCACTAATGGTAATTTCCATTCATTTGCACAAAAAAGGTATTTTTATATATATTGACTCGGTTGATTGCCTGTTTTCGTAGAAAGTTTACCGACGCTCAGATTGTCCGCTTTACGTTTGAAAGATGGTGGTATGTAGATAATTTGCTAGTAATTTGGTTCGATTCTGTGTTGGGCCACTAATGGTAATTTACATTCATTTGCACAAAAGGGTATTTTTTTATATATTGACTCGGTTTGTTGCCCGTTTTCGTAGAATGTTTACCGAAGCCCAACTTGTCCGCTTTACGTTTGAAAGTTGATGGAATGTAGATAATTTGCTAGTAATTTGGTTCGATTCTGTTTTGGGCCACTAATGGTAATTTCCATTCATTTGCACAAAAAAGGTATTTTTTTATATATTGACTCGGTTTATTGCCCGTTTTCGTAGAAAGTTTACCGAAGCTCAAATTGTCGACTTTACGTTTGAAAGATGATGGTATGTAGATAATTTGCTAGTAATTTGGTTCGATTCTGTGTTGGTCCACTAATGGTAATTTCCATTCATTTGCACAAAAATGGTATTATTTTTATATATTGACGTGGTTTATTGACTATTTTCGTAGAAAGTTTACCGAAGCTCAACTTGTCCGCTTTACGTTTGAAAGATGATGGCATGTAGATAATTTGCTAGTAATTTGGTTCGATTCTGTGTTGGGCCACTAATGGTAATTTCCATTCATTTGCATAAAAAAGGTATTTTTTTATATATTGACTCGGTTTATTGCCCGTTTTCGTAGAAAGTTTACCGAAGCTCAACTTGTCCGCTTTACGTTTGGAAGATGATGGTATGTAGATAATTTGCTAGTAATTTGGTTTGGATCTGTGTTGGACCACTAATGGTAATTTCCATTCATTTGCACAAAAAAGGTATTTTTTTATATATTGACTCGGTTTATTGCCCGTTTTCGTAGAAAGTTTACCGAAGCTCAACTTGTCGGCTTTACGTTTGAAAGATGATGGTATGTAGATAATTTTCTAGTAATTTGGTTCGATTCTGTTTTGGGCCACTAATGGTAATTTTCATTTATTTGCAGGAATAGTTTTTTCTTATATATTGATTTGGTTTATTGTCCGTTTTGTTGCAATCTTTAGGACATATTCAGCTATCCGTTTTACGTGTCAAAGATAATTATATGCAGATTTTTTGTGGTTAATTTGGTTGGATTCGGTAGGAAAGTAACTTTGTTATGGATTGTGATACCTAATTTAAGGAACAATTTTTTTTGTATCACTGGCTACCCTGCTTTTGTGATGCTTTCGAGATGGCAGAAGTCTGCCAGAATCACCGCGGTGATTCAACCGTCATCAACGATGAATTAACCATGTAGAGGTGAGAAGCAAGGTTTTGACGCTCGCACTACGCTTGTTGTTTGTAAACAATTTTCCATCCTAGAGTGAACGGACAATAATTGTGAGTGTTCTCGATCCCTAAGAGGTGAAGTGTCGGGGTTTTGAGAAGGAGCAGACGTTTTACGGTTTCGAGGACGAATTGTTTCTCGCCAAGTTTATGGTGGTGGTCCCATAACGTTGCTGGGAGATCTTGATTCTCTTTACTGGAACAAGTGAACTTTGTGGTGGACAAACACCGTGCTCGTGGGTTTTCTCGGGGTTCTCCCGTTTCCTCCCACTTTCTTCATTCCACCATTTCACTCATCTCTCATCATCACCGTCTCCTTTAGCCTAACCGGCATAACCGTGGGACGTAAAACTCAAAGATTTCATTTTTTCTCTTTACTGGAAGGTGCGATGTCCCGTATGCGAGTGTAAGAAAAATATTTTTCATGTTTTATGAAGAAACAAGGCCCTATCCTATGTAATTCCAGTGAATTGGCTAGCCACGATCTTTTATTCAAGTCTTACGTACATATGAATGTGCACAAGTTTAAATTTATAAAATTTTGTGTATATAGGAATACAGTATATTTCTGAAGTGGAAACACTTTAGAACAGCAACTAACAACACAAAATATAAGGATTGCCAATTTGGTGTCGCACAAATTCTTACGCAACAGATCGTAGTTATCTTAGCATAAGCAAAGAAAGCGCTCTATTATGCATCAGTAAAACTCAATTACAAATAAATGATTTAATCATTTCAGTCAGTCTCTCTGATAGCGCCATTTTACGAATCAATTAATTTCAGTTTTGACCCTTTTTAGATTTAATCTCGTGTTTATGTTAACACTTAAAATCAGTTTCAGCGTCCCTTTCATCAGCGAGGCTATATGAGATGTGAATCTACAGCTTAACTTGGGATCCGAACCACATGATCTCCCGCCAGGAATTGAACTTTAGTTAATTAGAAATACCACTAAATTTTGATTAACTCTTAGAGGGTAAATTCTTATTAGTAGTATCCGAGAAATTAGAAATTAATTCTTGAGGCATTCAAAAGTAGGTTGTTCCTTGTTAATCTCATGCTGTGGATAGTTCTTATTCTGCTTGGAATACATTTAATTATTTGTGTACTGTATGGGGAAAATATACACTATTACGTACCAGCTTAATGTATTTTTTGATTTCTCCTAACAATGACACACGTGCTCCTAACACTGATAGACAAACTCCTAACACTGACAGACATACTAGTAACAGTGACTCACATATTCCTAATAGTGGCACACATACTCCTAAGAGTGACAGACATACTCTTAACGGTGACACACATACTCCTAACGGTGACACACATAATCCAAACAATGACACACACTCTTAACAGTGACAGACGTACTCCAAACGGTGGCACATACTACTAACAGTGATAGACATACTACTAACGGTGATACACACTCCTAATAGTAGTACACGTACTCCTAACAGTGAAAGACATACTCCTAACGGTGACGCTCATACTCCAAACGGTGACAGACATACTAATAACGGTAACACACATATTCTTACTAGTGACATAATACTCCTAAAAGTGACATACTCCAAACGATGACACATATACGATATACTCCTTACGGTGATACACATACTCCTAACAGTGGCACACATACTCCCAACAGTGACAGACATACTCCTAACAGTGATTCACATACTCCTAATAGCGGTACACATACTCCTAAAGAGTGACAGACATACTCTTAACGGTGACATGCATATTCCTAATGGTGACACATACTCCTAACAGTGACAGACATATTCCTAACAGTGGCACTCATACTCCTAACGGTGACACATACTCCTAACAGTGACTGATACAACGATATGTTGTATCATTATCATTTTCTTGTATTAAGCTTGTAAATTTTGGGGCGATACTTGATTTTTATATGTACTAGCTAGCTACTTGTATCTTGATAGAAGAAGAAGAAGACATTAAAACTATGATTATGTGATTTTGAATGTTGTCATGGATACCTTTAATGTATGTAATGGAATGTTTTGCTACGTGCTAGAAAGATCTGAACTTTCTAATAAACTACATTTTGTGAGATAGTGAGTTATTTATTTTGGTTTATTTATTCATGTCTTGGCTCAATTATATTTTTAAGGATCAGGAAGTGGTATGATCTTATATAATTTTTTTCAGAATTAAACGCCTGGGACAACTTAAAACATTATAACTTATGTTTTCTATAATAAACAAGCAATTCGTCGTCAAGGTTACCAAAACCTTCCATTACATACACTAAAGGTATCTATGACAACATTCAAAATCACAAAATCATAATTTTAATGTCTTCTTCTTCTTCTATCAAGATAGCTGTCTAGTACATATAAAAATCAAGTATCGCCCAGAAATTTACAAGCTTAATACAAGAAAAATGATTACAAGAAAATTATAATGATACAACATATCGTTGTACTGACATACTCCTAACAGTGGCTGAGATATTCCTAACAGTAACGGACATACTACAAACAGTGACATATACTCATAACAGTGACAGACATAGTCCTCACGGTGACACTGATACTCCAAACGGTGACAGACATAGTCCTAACGGTTGAATTGAATTGAATTGATTTTGAGTTTAACGTCCTTTTTAGCAGCGAGGCTATATGAGACGGGACCTACTGATTAACGTGGAACCTGAACCATATAAGTTCCTGCCGGGTATCATACTCCTAACGGTAACACAGATATTCTTAATAGTGGCATAATACTCCTAACAGTGACATACTCCAAACGGTGACACACATACTTCTAACAGTAATACACATACTCCTAACCGTGACAGGCGTACTCTTAAGGGTGACACATACTCCTAACAGTGACAGACATACTCCTAACGGTAGTACTCACACTTCTAACAGTGACAGACATACTCCTAACAGTTACATACTCCTAACGGTGGCACTCATACTCCTAACAGTGACAGACATACTTCTAACGGTGACACATACTCCTAACAGTGACAGACATACTCCTAACGGTGATACTCATACCCTAACAGTGACTAACATACTCTTAACGGTGACACTCATATCCTAATAGTGATACTTATACTCCTAACAGTAACACACATGCTCCCAATAGTGATGCAGATACTAATTGTGATTCCTAACATTTTTTTATTAGACGAATAGCAATTATTTGAATTAATCGAATAGCGAGTAATTATTAGCATAATGCATAAAATTGTTGGATAAATGATTCGAGCATTGAATATTCAATCTAAAAGCTTCTAATTATTCGTGTGACGAATATTCGAATATTTTCGATAACATTAATTTGGCTGGTGCCGATGGCGTGGTACTGTTCTCCTTGGGACGAGATAGTGTTGTGAGGAAGGATGTATATTGCAAGACTTGATATTGCATTAAGGGTCTGTACACCCGTAAAACTGCACTGAATTCAATCCTTTGTCGATATTCGGAACCCACGTTAGTGGTAGGCCCATCCTGCATTACGTTGGTATTGCAGAATGCCGCAAAACATAGAAACTCGATCATAAGCATAAGGAGTTCCTTCTGTTTAGCCTTATGTCTACAGCGCGTACCTTTGGTATACGAGGTACTGGGTTTGATTTCCGGTGGGAGAGCACCGAACGCATTACTGTGGTTTAGATCTCACTTTAAATTTTGGATCTCGATTTATATAACCTCGCTGCTGACAAACAATGTAAATACAAATCAATCAGTATCAGTTAGTTTAGGAACTTTCAGTATCAATTAGTCATATCAAATCAATTAGTTTAGGAACTTTCAATATCAATTAGTCATATCAAATCAATTAGTTTAGGAACTTTCAATATCAATTAGTCATATGAAATCAATTAGTTTAGGAACTTTCAGTATCAATTAGTCATATCAAATCAATTACTTTAGGAACTTTCAATATCAATTAGTCATATCAAATCAATTACTTTAGGAACTTTCAATATCAATTAGTCATATCAAATCAATTACTTTAGGACCTTTCAATATCAATTAGTCATATCAAATCAATTAGTTTAGGAACTTTCAATATCAATTAGTCATATCAAATCAATTAGTTTAGGAACTTTCAATATCAATTAGTCATATCAAATCAATTAGTTTAGGAACTTTCAATATCAATTAGTCATATGAAATCAATTAGTTTAGGAACTTTCAGTATCAATTAGTCATATCAAATCAATTAGTTTAGGAACTTTCAATATCAATTAGTCATATCAAATCAATTAGTTTAGAAACTTCCAGTATCAATTAATCAAATCAATTAATATACGAACTTTAAGTATCAATTAGTCATATCAAATCAATTAGTTTACTAACTTTAAGTATCAGTTAGTCATATCAAAATCAAATAGCTTAGGAACTTTCGGTATCAATTATCATCCAAATAATTAGTATAAGAATTTTCAATACCAATTAGTCATATCAAATCAATTGATTTTAGGAACTTTGAGTATCAATTATTCATATGAAATCAATTAGTTCAGGAACTTTTAATCAACCATTCAAGGTAAGTGAGAAGTATCAAAGCAAAGTGAAATTTGGCTTAATGGAATTTATATTTAATGAAAATTTGTCTCCAACATAACACTGTAAAAGTTTCATAAGTCTTTAATAGCGTTGTAATTTATTTACACCTCCAAAAACCTATGTAAATATCACTAAATGCTGCTACAATATTTGTGAATTTCTTCAGCAATGTCATCATGTTCGCTTACTGTTTTTGGATTTGTTATTACACAAGCAGTAAAATTGCACTGTACTCTGCTCTTTCTACCTACTACCTACTAGTCCTTTGACTACCTACTAGTACTTTTTTAATACTTTGACTAATACTTTGACTAGTTCTTTGACTAATACTTTGACTAGTACTTTTTAACACTTTAATACTTTTTAGTACTTTTTAATACTTAGTACTTTGACTGAACTCCAAGAACTAATTTCCGAGAGATTTTCTCAAGTCTTCCTTCAAAAATTCCTTTCTCATACCATTGATATTTATTTTTTAGGTTCAAAAGCAATACATTAGTCAATCTTGTCTTGCTAGACATAAGGAGCACTTTGTTTCGAAACATCTCTCACATTTCAAGCTACACGAGATATTTTTGTTATGCGCGCCATCTGCCCTTGTTGAGAAGAAGATGTATCTTCCCTTCACAGTGAGAGTCAACACTTGGCTAGTCAATCCTGTGGTTGGCCTGTTAGGAAGATAGTTATCTAACGGAAACGAACATGTTTTAACATGACATTTAGTAGTTTTCTTGTGTCGAACTTCTCTCTTACGGAATATTTTAAATCGTAAAACGCTGTCACTGCGTTCGCAATTTAATTTGAGAGTAGCATGATAAATAAGATGAAACAAAATCGTTCAAATTAACGTTCCGTCGTTGTCCTGTGCTATCCAGGGATTCTCGGATTTTTCGCATTCTTGATTCCTGATTCATAAAGGCAGTAAATGATAAAACAAGGTAGAAATTTTCCTACTCCTGTGAATTGCCACAATTAGAAGAGGGCAGGTGTGTCCAGGCCTTCCTAAGACGATGTCAACCCTTAGAACAGCGTTTCTCAACCACTGTGTCGCGACACATTGATGTTTCGCGAATACATGTCAGGTGTGTCGCGAGATTTTTAATGTCTTCTAAGATCTTCAGCAAAGAAATTATCTTTTACAGGAAAATAAAAAATCATCGCCAATCGACTTGATTTCATACTTGTCATCCAAGCTGGAAAGTTTGCTTGTAACACTGTTCATTTTTGTTTGGAAAGAAACACTGGATGTGTGTCTGTCAAGAGTTTGTCCATGCATAGATATGCTTTGTAAAAATCGTCAGGGGCAAATATCTTACTATGACGGTCATATATTTCTTTCTCATATTCCTGCTTAAGAGTCATAAGTTTATTTTATGTTAATATGTTTCTATTCAACATGACATCTTTGAGTTTTACGTCCCAGGATTATGCCGGTTAGGATAAAGGAGACGGTGATGATGAGTATTGAATGAAATGGTGGAGTGAAGAAAGTGGGAGGAAACGGGGAAACCCCAAGAAAACCCACGCACACGGTGTTTGTCCACCACAAAGTCCACTTGGCGGGGGCTGGGATCGAACCCGGGATCCCAAGCACCAGAGGTGAATGCTCTACCACTGAGCCACCGCGGCCTCCAGTGTTTCTATTCAAGAGTCTAAGAGTTGCTTGTAAAATTTGTCACATAGTCGTTCCATAATAATAATAATAATAATAATAATAATAATAATAATAATAATAATAATAATAATAATAATAATAATAATAATAATAATAATAATAATAATAAAGTATTGTATGCATTTTTATATGTTTGCGTTTTTGCATCTAGAAAGAAAATCAAATGCAGGGGTGTCGCGAAAGTTTGAAACGTACTTTGGTGTGCCCCATAGAAGAAATAAAGTTGATAAACGCTACCCTAGAATACCATTGGACGGAAGGCAAAACTGTGGTTGTTTTCAGAAGGGCCTATGTCCTCCATAGTAAGGTACCTTAGTTAGCAATGCCCCTAAGTTCTGTTAGAAATGAGTTTATGGTTTTACCTTCATTCTAGATTAAATAATTAAACATTATGTAATTACTTGATAATTTCATATATTAAATAATAAGTGTTCGAAAATTGAAACCTCTAAACAGTTGCAGAGATTATTCGAAATTCTTACCAATTTGAATACCATGAAATAAAGATGGTAAAACCAAGTTCCAAAAGACAGGCAGATTTTGGGTAGTGAAGTATTCATCATTGTATACCAACCTGCGAAAGGAAAGAAGAAGAAAGAAAGAAATGGTGACAGCCGAGAAGCTATCTGTAAATGCTTATTTCATTGCTGACAGGTAACGTGTGATTACCTGTCTTTTTCTCTGTCTGAAGCTATTTACTGCGGTTGTCCGCAAGAGACACAAAGCGCTCGCTCGTCTGTCTGTGGAAGGTTCCAATTACAAGTGTTGCGGACAGACGCAGGAGCAAAGCAGATTGACCTTTCGAGGTCAAAGTTTAAATAGTCTTTAAAAACTTCTCCTGTCACTCTTAAACACAAAGTAAGTTGTCGTCATTTCATGTAAGTAAATACATGGACATTTTTAGTTTCAAGTTTCACGTTTAATCGACTTCTTTTGATTGGTGATTCATTATCTTCGACTGACTGATTATATTCTACAAGAGGTTATGCAGTTTCTACGGTTATTTTTACTTATTTACAAAGAGAAGCGCTTCTTCCAATTCTCATTCAACCACAACCTGATTGACGGCATTGAGGGACCACGGTAGCTCAGTGATGGGGGCTTCACCTCTGGTTTGTGAGGTGCCTAGTTCTGTCCTAGCTCGAGCCAAGTGGACTTTCCTTGGGATAATCCCGTTTCCTTCCCCTTTCTTCATTCCACCAATTCGTTCATTATTATCACCAGAAGCGGATTTAAGTTTGGTGAGCCCCTAAGCCAAGGGCGCCCATTTCTCTGTAAATTGGGGAAGGGGGCATTCAGATGCAGAAGGCACAAATATGAGGATTTTAAGACAAATTGCATTGAAATTATGCCAAATATTGTATATTCATAAAAACAATGGGGGGTCCACATGAGCTTTGGGGTGGCCCGGGCCCCCTCAGCCCCCCAGGATCGGCGCCCTTGCCCTAAGCTATTTATGTTCATTTGTGCAACCAGTCCATAGGGCCCCATTAGTACTTACACCATAGGAGTCTACACAACATAAATTACTGTTACTATGTATAGGTTTTATTTTGTTTGTTTTTCATTTTTGATCTTACAGTATGTACACCGAGTTCTCTTTTCCTGTAATGTTTTGTGGCCCCCAAGAGAGTGCGGCCCTAAGCTATAGTCTGTTTAGCTTATATGTAAATCCGACACTGATCGTCACCACCGTCTCCCTTGTCCTCGAAGTATAATCGTGGGACGTTAAATTCCAGAAAAAAGGCCGAATAACTTCTCGACTACTGAACTCCGTTCTCCACTTACGTATCCACTTCGTGCCCATAATTCGAAAACCAAAAGTCAATATAGAAAATTATTTTACAGGGACACTAAACAAATTGAGGCCTACTTCAATATCAAGTTATAACAAGACCAGATGCGCTCTGTGCATTGCGTAGTATTATGCTGTCACTGTTATTGCTTTTTTTTCGTTTTGGTTTTTAGAAAATTTATGAAATGAAGGACGAAAACACAAAAGAGAATAATAAAAATATAAAATTATATATAAAAAAAGCTTATATGTAATAAGTTACTTTTAACTATTTCTGCATTTCACAAAGAGTAACCGATATCCAACTCTTTTGCACATTTTTCACATGACTTTTATTCAACTTTCTTGTAGTTTCTTTTTATGTTTTATCTTTTTATTTTCTAATTTTATTTGCGTTTATATACGTTTATCTAGTTGCAATTATTAGGCTATATTAGTGAATTATCTAATGTGTAATCTCACCAAAGACAATACAGAGAAAAGAAATCATAGGTCATTTAAAGTTTAGCAAAATATACCATTGTCAAAAATCTCCCTACCAAAGTGACGGCCTAATATTTTTTATTTATTTATTTGTTTAAATTTTTTTGAGTTTAACGTCCTATGTTTAGCCTATTCTCTGAGGGTAAGGAAGATGGTGATGATAGTAATAAACGAAACGGTGGAACGATGAAAGTGGGAGAAAACAGGAGAACACCAAGAAAACCAACCCCCGCTGTGTTTGTCCTCCACAAAAGCATACTTAGCGAGAGGTGGGGTCGAACCGGGAACCTCACAGGCCAGAGGTGAGTGTTATGCAACTGAGCCATTTTCAACAAGTAGCCCAAGCAATAATTTATGTGTAGTATATAGATAGTTTCTTTTAGAATTCCATTTGTTATTATTTTAATAGCTGGTAATTAGTTTCGCCGGGAATTACGGTAAATATTCATCGTTCATTGATTTCAGTGGTATTTAGGATTTTGTTTCGGGGAGGGCTATGCACAATACGGAAATAAGCAATTATATTTTTCTGTTTGGGTGCCGACAAAATTTTAATGAGATAGTGCATATAACAAATTTATTTCGAGGGGGGCTTGAGCCCGATAGCCACCCCTAAATATGTCACTGATTGATTTTAACAAATCTTTGTTATAAGTTTACACTGTGCTTCGTAAGAGGTTTGTTCCATGTATTTTCTACTAATCTTTGTTGCTATTTAGCGATATATATCTTAAGGATCAGGAGTGTTGTTATATAATATAATATGGTGCCGAAACCCGGGTTAAAAAATATAATTTTTATTTATGTAAAATATAAATAAAAAGTTATATTATATTATATAACATCACTCCTGATCCTTAAGATATTATTGAGCAAATATGAATAAACTAAAATAATTAACTCACTATCGCACATATGTCGTTTATTAGAAAGTTCAGATCTTTAATGTGGGACAACTTAAAACATTATAACTTACGTTTTCTATAATAAACAAGCAATCCGTCGTCATGGTTACCAAAAAATTCCATTACATACATTAAAATGTGTGTATGACAACATTCAAAAACACAAAATCATAATTTAATGTCTTCTTCCTCTTCTATCAAGATATCTGGCTAGAGCATATAAAAATCAAATATCGCCCAAACATTTACAAGCTTATTACAAGAAAATGATACAACATTACAAGCTTAATACAAGAAAATGATAATGATACAACATATCGTTGTAATCTCAACTTAGCTAGTCAATAACTTGGGAACCAAAAGTCTGTGCAGGAAAATATTTCATGTACGTATACTAAGCAACTCAAAACCTATCTCCATGCAAAGGTTGATCAAGATCAAATAAGTTCTGTAGATCATGTACAATGTATACTGTCCGTGATATTGACTTTTAAAAAAATAGGGTTCTGTTCAACAGCGAGGCTATATGAGACACGGACTTACGGTTTAAAGTTGGATCCGAACCACATGACCGCTGGAAATCGAACCCGGGTCTCCTATGTCAAAGGAGCGTGCACTAACCACCTAGCCACGAGGAAGTTCGACTTTTTAAAAAGAGGAATCAAATGAAAGTTTAGAAGGGTTACAATTATAACTCAGAAAGTTCCAAAATACAGAATATTTTGTCATATAGGGAATGGTAAATGACGAAAATATTTTTTTGATTTATGATGTATGATTTGTATAGGTTCCATAATGATCTTCATATCTAGTCAAAATTATAAAATTATTAACAGTATGTCCATTCCTCGTCTGGGAAAATAAAGAATATGGAAAATGTTAGAAATATACGCCTATATAATGTAAAGTTTTGCTTATGTAGGTATAGGAAGAGCTAAATTATACACGGAAACCTTTTTTATTGAATTTTATTATGCATTTTTAAATAAAAAATAGTGTAATACATAACTATTTTAATATAAATAGTTTATTACTGCTGGGTAAAAAGATGTATCTTAAGGCCCGAACAGTCTAAAAAAATCTTTATAGATCTCCGAGCAAACTAGGTAGAGTAAATTTAGGATCCCCAATGCTCCACGCAAGCAGACGGGGTTAAAGACCACAAAACTCTACGCAAGCTGGGTGGCTGAGGTTAAGAATCTTACAGAGTTTTAAGCCAACTAAGTAAACAAAAAAAGAAAGCCTACAGCTTTAAGCAAGCTAAAGGCTTTTAAGTTAGGTAGCTCCAAGAGCTTTAAGCAAGCTAAGGGAGAAGAGGTGTCTAATAATAATAATTGCTCTGGTCTTCCTGTTTTTTTTTAAAAAGCTGCTTAGTGTGGTGGTGGCGCTAATGTTTTTTTCTTGTTACACAACTAATAGTGTTAGACCCTACTGGTATCTGTTGTCTGACATTGTAGTAATTTGTTGTAAGATGCACATAGTTGATGTTTATAAATACAGGCACATGTTAGTTGTTAGTAAACAGAGCCATGTACGGGATATTACAGCATACACATTTTCAAGTGTGGTTTTAAAATAGTAGTTGATACAAGTTCCATTTCACTGGATTTACGTGATTGCTTACCCTGTGTCCTCCCTTACAGGTCATATTTCATAAAATTCTTTCTTCTGATCAGTTTAAGGTACACTCTTGTCCAAAATTTTTGTCGCATGTCTATAAATATGTTGTTGTATGAATATAATTTGATAACGAATTCGATCGGTATTTCTTATAATGTTAGTATGTGTATAATCGGCAAAGACATGTATGTGGCAGATTTCATGTCAAAAGAGCAGTAAATAAGAACAATAAAACGAAAACAAAACTTTCTTGTCCATTTAGTAACATTTTGTTTTATTCATTCTAATGTTCATATTTATAATTCTTTTCCCATGAAATTTACCACAAATACACATTTCCCGATTATACACATTGTATCAGTATTAAAAGTACCCTGCAAAATCATTATCAAATTATATTCTTACAAGAAGACAGTTATAGATATGCGACAATCATTTTGGACATGAGTGTACATAGGAAAATTTCAAAATTTTAAGCCTCCTGTCTCATCTGCAACTTAGGGTACAAGAACATTATTCCTGCAAAATTTCACGGTTTTTGTAGACCTGAGTGCATCAGTGAGAGCGAGAATAGATCTTACTCTCATAGATCTGAAAGTTGAATCAAGATCCATCTGTCTTCCTTCAATTCCATTATTATCTGCTACGAGCATTGTATCCATCATAACTGTCGTATTTGAAACAGGAAGCACTACGTTTTAAAGTTTATTACATATAATATCTATCGAGAGAAATAATATGTAAATAAAACGGTATAATTTTCCAATCTTTCCGGGGGAAAGAAATTGAAGAAACTGCTTTTTTTTCGGTGATTTAACATTTCCGGAAATTTTACATTACAAAGCATAAACGCCTACGGAAAATCGAAGCAGAAATAGTGTTTGTATGGTAAATAAATGTTTAATATAGTATTTCTTCTGATATCTAATTTAATATTTCTTCAACTATATCTATGGTGTGGATCAAAACAAACTAGAAGCTAAAAGTACGTGTATTAAACGATACAACAAAATTATAAACATAATACTTACATTGAGTTAATAGCAATTCTGAGATTTCAACCTGAAAAGACAAAAAATAATAAATATATATTACTTTATGAGATAATTAGTTTATCGAAGGGTAAAAAAATGTTTAGACTTATGATCATTACTACAGAAATAATTATAATATCTTAAAATCAAGCTTTCTGGTGAGATAAACAGAATAGGCCCTACGTAGAGTCATTTTTAGCGTTGTATTAAGGGTTTGGCTAACGCGTGATGCTAATTTCCATATTTAGAAACACATTCGTGAAAACTATTTATCGAGAAAGGCCAACTCCAGGTTCTTCACAGGGTTGTCCAAACACAATTACAGAAATCCAGATATGGCAGACGTATTTTCTCTTATATTGATTTCTCCAATTTTGTTTGGACAATCTGTGTCATTTATTGACATGAAACTGATACTGAAATAGACTCTTATTAAACTTTTCATTATGACATTAGCAAAATGACAATGGATAGCGTGCTTAATAAGTCTATCTAACTCTATGGTCTATGGAACCCGGAGGTTCAATACCGCGTTCACAAAAACTCTCCACTGACTTCTATCCATAGCAACTGGATCAAGTTTCTACTTTGTATTCCTACTTTTGCAAGATCCATCTTAATATTGTCCTCCTATCTGCGCCTAGGTATTCCTAATGGTCGTTTTCCAATTGGTCTTCCAGTCAAGACTTTGAAAGCGTTTCTATTTTCTTCTATTCTGGCTACATGACCTGCCCACCTGAGTCTCCTAGACTTGATGACCCTAACTATGTCTCGCAAACCGTATAACTTACGTATTTCCTCGTTATGAAGTTCCCGCCATTCCCCATTCCCTTTTCTCTTGGATCCGAATATTAGTCTCAAGATCTTGTTCTCAAATATTTTCAGTCTATGTTCTTTCCTCAAAGTAAATGACCATGTTTCGCAACTATACAGAACAACAGGCATGATTATCGTTTTATATATTTTAAGATTCAAATTCCTCGACAGAATTCGCGACGACAAGAGATTTTGAACTAAATAATAACACGAATACCCTGCTTTAAGTCGACATTTAATTTATTCTTGCGTGGTTAATAAGATATAACCTAAATCTATCATTAACTCTTGAATTTTTTATTTCTGTTTAACTAAAATATTGTTTACAGGTATGATCTGTATCAATCTATAGGTCACATCGAACTAAAGAAAATAACATTCTTAACGTAACTTCTGATACGTAATTTTCTAGAAAATTGTGAAACTAAAAGCTATGTAATTCGTTGTCAATACTAATTGACAGTTTTTTAAAATTGCTGCAATAAATTATTTATTTTCTTACTGTATACGAAGTAAAATACAGTTAACTAGTAGATAGTATTTACATCTTGTTTTTCTTTTCCTAATGATAACACACAGACCCTACTTTACACACATTCTGCTCGTAATGACCGCTTTCCGTAAATAAAAAATCACGCTACCGACTTTTTTTTTTTTTTTTTTTTTGAAATCTTTATTGTCATTCAACATATGGGAATAAGAAAAACTACCACTAGAGGGTTTCGCCCTCTTTCTTAGCCTGGGATGTGGGAGCATCAATTATTATTGATTGCATTTTAGTTGGGTAGTGAGCTGTCAGAGGAAATTTTTTTATAAGTAACAATATCAAAAACAAAATGTTGCAAACACATATACGTGCATTAATATAATCGAAAATATTTGATACAAAAAAATAACATTTATGAACAGTAATAATATCTAAAGTAATACATAAATAGTATAAGAGAATAAGTGCGTAAAATAAATAAGGGATGCAGAGAAAGCAATAAAATAAATTAATAGTCAAAATATGAGTATACAAAAGTGCTAATGAATATAAGCGCATTGTAAGGGAAGATGTTTATGCTCATGATAATGAATGCAGTGCACATCACATCACAACACAATGAAATAAGTTAGTGAGACGAATGCTGGTTAGTCTTCTGTCTTGGGGCGACTCAAGACTGATGTGAAACATGGGGAAGCCCTTATTAGTGTTGTGGGAGACAGTGCTATAATGGCAAGAGATGAGGAATGTCATCATAGATGAGCTGTCGTCGGAAAAATCTTGCATGATGATGATCATCTGGAAGTTGTCGAGCATAAATGGAAAGGAGGATGCTGAGGGGTGTATAGCAGTATCGGTACTGAAAGTCTTGTTTCAAGTCTGTGAATATGGTGTCGAGAAATATATCTTTATATGAATGGAGACATTTAGCTATATATTTTTGGCATAAGAGAGCTATGTGTTGGACAAGCGGAGGAAAATCAATCTTATTATAAAGGTCATCATTGGGGTCGGTAGTTTTATGCGAAATGCAAGTCTGATAGCATGATTTTCAAGAATGTCTAATCTATTGTAAAACTTCTGCGGAGCAGAACACCAGGCTATATGATCAAAAGTAAGGCACGCACCACTACGCATAAAGGCTTTATAAGTATTCAGTAATAATTTAGAGTTTAAACCCCAGTTTTGACCTACAAGACGACGTAGAAAATGCAATCGTTTTTTTTTTCTTTCACAACAAGTTTCTGGAGTTGGGCTGTCCACCGCAATTTATCATCGAAAACAATACCTAAATATGTAACAGTTTTAGTAGGTTGTAAATGATGATCACCAACACGTATCCGTAGCAAATTTGGATTTCGATGAACCCTGCTGCGACGGTTGGATGCTAAAATTACTATAGCTTGTGTTTTGTCTTCGTTAACAGTGAGTCTCCATTTATCGCACCAGTGAAGAAATGCTGTAATTGTAATCTGTAAGTAAACGTTAATCTGCTGGATTGTTTTACCAATAGTGAGAAAAGCGGTATCATCCGAATATTGGAACAGATATGTATTAGGTGCTGGAGATGGCAAATCCAAGGCATAGAGGATGTAAAGAAGAGGTGATAAGCTTGAACCCTGTGGTACACTGGTGAATGGAAATATAGGATGCGATAGAGAGCCGTTGATGTTCACGTAGGCAATACGGTTGAGTATAAAGGAATATATAACTCGGAGATAAGTGAGAAGAATTCTTAGTTTCAAAAGTTTATAAAATAAGCCGTAATGCCAAACGCTTTCTCCAGAACCATAAGTATGAGACAAGACGGTAGTTCTTTGTTATAATGATTTGTAATAATAGTGGTAAGGCGAAGAAATTGGTCATTAATACTATATAGCGGCCGGAATCCTGTTTGGTGAGAAGGTAGAAGGTTATGCTCATTAAGATATAGATGGAGACGGTGTACTAGGATTTTTTCAAATAGTTTACCTAACGTACAAGTTAATTGTATGGGTCGATACGATGTCACGGAGTGAGGTGGTTTGTTAGGTGTTTTAAGAACATACAAACATTAGACATCTTCCAGTCCTGCAGATAATAACCAGTTCGTAGAATAAACGTATAGATTGTTGCTAAGAAGACAAAAAATTGTACTGAGCACTCTTTAATAATTCTGTAAGATATACAATCAAATCCAGGAGCAGTATTACGTTTACGTTTAAGAGCTCCACGTATTTCATCAGAAGTAATCTCCTGAGTCAAAGGATTGGAGTTATCTAACTCATGCGATGTCGAAGGTTGGAGCAATCGGTTAAGTGTCGGCTCAGATAGTCGGGGACTTAAACGGTGTGTGGATAGAGGCGGTGTAAAGACTGCTTGCAAACGAGGTGCAAAAGCATCAGCTTTTACGATCGCCCTGTACCAGAGGGTAAGTAGCATTAACTTTCTGTCCAGTCAATAGGTTAAATTGCTTCCAGTATTTTGTAGGGTGAGTTTCCGTGTTCAGCTGTTGCACACTTTACTCCAACTAAGTTTTTTTTGTGGGCAACAATGTAGTTGTGGACTATGCATTACCAACGACGCGCTAGAGCTAAATATTCAAGGTTTCGTGTCCTGGTATTCAAGGTACTGAGGTGGTAATATTGGTTGATACGTTTTACCATGGTAGGTAGGGATATTCTTGTTAGCACTGTCAACAAGTGCAGTGGTTATGTTATGAACGGCGTTGTTGAGATCAATTTCAGATGTTGGTGGTTCTATCTGATCCAACGCGATATTAATATCAGTTCTATATTGCTCCCAATTAGTTTTATCGTACAAGAGAATATTTCTTGTGAATGTTGGAGATTATGGTTGGCGTGCATGGTTGATTTGGACCTTCATTGGTAGGTGGTCACTACCGATACAATCAAGAAAAGTTACAGTGACTTTAGCAACTAATGAAGCTGTGCTAATAAGAACATCGGGAGTAGTTTGACTACTGGGCCTGGTGTGTCTGGGTAGATTGTATATATGTCCATGCAAACCTATCAATATATAATCAGAAAACTGAGTTTTATCTCTATCGAAGCGACTGTGAATATTCAGATCTGCTAAGATTAAAAGATGACGATACTGGGAAAACAAGTATCGAAAGAATTCTAGTGGAAGTATATGTCCTGGACGGACGTAGATCATAGCCACAGTTAGAGCCAAGTTTGATAGATATATTGTCGTCACTAAGTGCTCGGGTAATGGAACATGCGTTGGTACGGAGTGATGTCGATAAGGAAGCTTATTGCGTATTCCAATTGCTACGCCGCCTTGTGTTCTGGCGTTAGTGTCTCGGTAATCATGCCGTACAAACTGATACCTGGGAAAGCGTATGGATTGTGGAGGTTTAAGAGCTCTCTCGTTCAATGCAAATATATCGACCTATTCTTCTAGAAGCAGTTGTTCAAATAGTATTCGATATTGATTCAAAGATCGAATATTCATAAAAAGAATAGTAAGACCCATACTGAAACAGGAGTGGGTTTTAAACTGCAGTATTGCGTGGTGTAATATGAAAGTGAACAAAGGGACCAGAATACGTGGCATATAGTTTACCTTGGAAAATAGCAGAGGCTGCTGTAACAACATGATCGAGAATGAGCTGACACTGGGATGGAAATATATTTTCTGCAAAATAAGAGTGTACCCATTATTGAAATGCATGAGCCATATATTATTAACTACAAATTGTATAAGCAAATAGTTTAATCGTATCTTTATTGTTACACATACATAACGCAGCGAACATGGGAAAAATGAACTTATTATTCCATACTTTTAGTGTAAAATAGGCAATGCGCTAAGGGATTTATCTAATCAAATCGTTCCCAATAAATTTGCATGTTTGCAGTACCATCTATCGACAAAAGGTAGCAGCAAAAGTACTACACTATTCACTAAACATATGTTCGAATCAGTTCAGTGAACCAAAGTAAATTGTAAGATTCAAAGGAATCACTTTGCCCGCTCCTTACTTTTAGAATACCTAAGTTAATTTCACTACATGATGTTCTGCAAGCTGTCGCATCAGTCAACTATAATCATCACATATTTAATTTCCATTCCTGCTATTCAATTCTAGGCATTCTGTAACATTATTATTATTATTATTATTATTATTATTATTATTATTATTATTATCGAATTGCTTTTTCTTTCCGATTTTCTTTCGAATGACGATAGAAGACAGAATGGTGACTGTGGAGAAAAACAATCGAATTCTAGATTTTTCAACGGATTTCACGTTTCATGGCTTCTATTTGTCGAAAAAAAGATTATTTTAATGTCCGTCCATCTGTTCATTTCCATGTATCTCGTACATTCTGCTAGAGGCCATACCGCTTAATATATCCAAATCACAGTTCAGGGACGGATCCAGAGGGGACGATCGCACCCCACTCCCAGAAAAGGAAACTTTCTTATTTTATATATACACGTAAATAAAACCCACCCGAGAGTTTGGAGCTCTTAAAAGTAGCTCTAAGTAGCAGTATTGCAACTCACCGTCCCTCCCAGAAGTCCGTCCTGGATCCGCCCCTGTCACAGTTTAAACTTCTGTAAAATAAATATTCTTCAGGAGAGTTTTTCTAATTTTGTTCCTATCCCTCAAAATAACGACAGTTCACTGAGTGAAAATGAAAATAAAATATTATTTTCTCGAAAAAGGGTCCAACGATTTTTTGTTTATTTTTCATTCAGTAATGATTCATTAACAACCATATGCGTCATTTTTCTGGGGAAAATGCAGAAGAAAAAGTCTACCTTTGGGATAAGTTCTTCTTAAAACGATTTTCTCTAAAATGATTCATTAAATTTTGTTCATATTTCATAAAAAAATGTTTGACTAACATCCTTACAACGTGGTATAAGTCATTCTTCATTAAAAAAAAAAAAATCCACGAAGGATGAGTTTTGTTCGAAGATTTCCGAGAATGCCTTCTTCTTCTAAGCCATTTTCCCAGTTAACTGGAGTCGTCTTTCGGATCGTTGTCCTCCACCTGTTTCTATCTTGTGTCATATCCGCTGTGGCAACACACTGCACCAAGGATGTTATAAAATAGAGGATCTGCCCATACGTATCTTTATCATATGAACTCAGTGAAGCCAAAAAGACAATCGAGCATCATCTGAGCCAGCACATCTGATTGGCTACTCTCGTTTCCGCCATGATTGTTGGATCGAAACGTTGCGATCTTAGTGGCGCGTAGTGGGCAGAGTAGGTGTGGCAAAGCTGTGACGTATGGCATCACGATTTTGTTCTATGGGTAGATCCTCTATTTTATAACATCCTTCCACTGCACCATACCGTTCTTATCTTAAGAGTCTTCATCCCGGCGAAATTAAAATACCGCTAATTTTTCAGTAATTATGTGATATCTTCAAATAGATAAAAGATAATTGAAATATGGAACAAGAGCGCCCTAGACAATATTATTTTGCGTGAGGTACCGTTATCACAAGTAGCCTAGTGGATTTCCGTTTTCAGCTGTTTAGAAACGCGAAAATAAATGCCAATTTTCAAAATGGCTCAAAATCGAAAGCAGATAAGTGAGTCGCGATAACGGTTTCTTATGTAAAATAATATTGTCTAGGGCGCTCTTGTTCCACATTTCGATTATCTTTTATCTATTTGAAGATATCACATAATTACTGTAAAATTAGCGGTATTTTAATTTCGCCGGGATGAAGACTCTCAACACAATCTCCTCACTTCTTCTTTGGCCAGCCTCGGGCTCGTTTCCCACTCGTTTTTGTAGTCTTCTTACATGTCCAAACCATCGCAGTCTACTTTCTTGCAGTTTTTCTACTTCTGGGCTCACTTTTATTGTTTCAGAATCACTTCATTCCTAATTTTGTCCGTCCGCGTTACTCCACACATCCATCGCAGCATCTTAATCTCCGCAACAGGCAACTTCTGTTTCTCTCTCTTCTCCGTCGTCCAATATTTTGCTCCGTATAATAACGGAGATCTCACTACTGTTTTGTAAACTTTTCCTTTAAGGTGTGTTAGTATCCTATTGTCACACTCCTGCCGCATCTCTCCATTTCGTCCAACCGCTGCTAATTCTGTTGTTTACATATTTTATTCCTGCATTTTCCTGCAGAATTGATCCCAAGTACTTGCATTTCTTTTGTCATTATCAACTAGGGATGGGCACGAGCGAGTTCGAGCGAGTTTTCATTGAAAGTCGACTCGACTCGAAACACACATCTTTGAGCTTGACTCGAGAACTCGGCTCGAAAAATTTCCTCCAACTCGACTCAAAATGACTCGAGTTTGACACGAGTTTCGAGTCGAGTCGAGCCAAATGCTGTATGTAGTTTCAAGTACTTTCTTCAAGTATCCTACATAGACAATATAATTATTTGTCAGTTATACTTGCTACTACTACAACTTTTATTATTATTATTATTATTATTATTATTATTATTATTATTATTATTATTATTATTATTATTATTATTATAACAACAACACCATGTATAAACATGAACCATAGGCGGTTTGTATCTGAATGCTAAAAGCTTGTTGACTGCTGACCTCGGCAGTCGTGAAGTCTAAGAGGCAAGGACATCTTTCACAAGGTTCTGGGTTTGAGTTCCGGAGGAACAAGTATCCGGGCTCGAACCAAAATAGTTAATAGTTAGAGAGCGCCGGCCAAACATGTTCAAACCTCCTCAGCTCAGGTTTAGGGTTCTCAACCGTTCGGCTCACAGCTCATTCACTATCGAGCTGAGCCAACAGCTCACCATACAAGCCGAAACACACCAAGCTGATTGCTCATCACAACCGAGCCGGCTCGAACCGATGGTTCACCTGAACCGACTCGGTGCCTCATCTCAACCGAGCCGGCTCGAGCTGCTCGGTGAACCGAACTGAGCCAGTTAGCATCACTACCTGGGTTGGGCTTCTGCTTCGGCTCAAAACTTAGACCGTGCAGGTCTCAGCCTTGGTGGTAATAACTACAGTATATACCGGTATTTACATTCATGCTCACGACATTTGAGGCTGTCTCGTTATAAAAATCCATTGTCGTCTTGTTAATCGAGACAAGACGAGATGAGAGCAGTGTCTCATCTCGTAAACAACACTAAAAATATTCTCTATTACTGCTTACATTTCTCATAGATTTCGCTTTCCAGTCTAATCAGGACATGATTTCAACGAGCTAAACGAGTGAGCCGTTTATCAAACTCGGCTCGACTCGAAACTCAAACTTAAAACAGTGACTCGGCTCGGAACTCAAGAAAATTACCTTTGACTCTGTTCGACTCCTCTCCGGGCATCTAATTTCTCTTGCAGAGCTGCCTTGGTCTCACTCACCAACACGATGTCATTTGCAAATAACATTCCAAAGAGCTTAACTCTTCGATCCTTTAAATTCCCATTTTAACTGCGAACTTTTCTGTTATTCCAAATGCGCTCTTCACTCTCGTCCTGCTTCTATTATATATATATATGTAGAGAGAGAGAGAGAGAGAGAGAGGTTGATTAATTCGTGTGTCAATTTCTTTTGTTCACTATGCTAAAGTTGTATGAGGTAAAGCCGTGCAATTTGGTGTAACTTTAGATGAAGGACATAAGTTTTGTTTCGCCATAGAAGCATGTCACTTGTACTAAAGATTGAAGAGATATAGGGTCAAAGGTCAAATTTCGATTTTTTTTCCTTTTGGGATTGCAATGATAAATTCTGAAAGATCCTGAAAAAAAAAAACGTAAATCGAAGTGATAACAAAGAAAAAGCTGTATGGTATGATTCTATGTCGCAAGCCGACCAAATATGCGTCAATCAAGTGTCATGGTTAGAGGTCACTGTCAGATCAAGGTCACAAGTCACCTTGAGAACCCATTTGACATGATGAGGTACGGACATTGCGTTGTTTTCAATGTAATCAAATGGATTCTCAAGTTGACATGTGACCTTGGTCTGACAGTGACCTCTAACCATGACACTTGATTGACGCACATTTGGTCGGCTTGCGACATAGAATCATACCATACAGCTTTTTCTTTGTTATCACTTTGATTTACGTTTTTTCCAGGCTCTTTCAGAATTTATCATTGCAATCCCATAAGGAAAAAAATCGAAATTGGACCTTTGACCCTATATCTCTTCAATCTTTAGTATAAGTGACATGCTTCTATGGCGAAACAAAACTTATGTCCTTCATCTAAAGTTACACCAAATTGCAGGGCTTTACCTCATACCACTTTTCCACAGTAAACAAATGAAATTGACACACGAATTAATCAACTCTCTGTACACCAAATAAGATCCCTTGGCACTCTATCATACGCTTTCTCTAGGTTGGTGAAAACCATATAAAAGTCCTTCCGGCACTTTTCCATTAGCATCCTAAGTGCAAATATTGCATCGGTTGTCGAGCACACTGGCATGAAATCAAATTGGGTTCTCTGCAATTTTAGTCTCTTCAATCCATCTTGTTTGTATCACTTTCTCCTATATTATAATTTTGTTAATATTTCGTAATTAGATCTTTTCGTAGCATGACATGATTTAATTTGAGAAATAGGAATGAGAAATTTTAGTGACGTGGCCCATACTTTTTCTTTCTGTAATGATAAACTTTTCGATTTTACAAAAACAGTGACACCTCCAACTGATTTGAGTTTGTACTACGTGCCGACTAGTAAATTCAATATATTATGGAGAAAGTTATTCTTTCTCTGTATCAGGGTTGTAATGTTGGTCCTCCCTTGTTGTATAAACGAGATATAAACTTTCATGAAGACGACGACGTACCACTCGACGGAAACAGGATTAGAATTCGAGACAAACTTATTTTTTGTCTTTTTGTTACTATTGTTATTTTATTTGTTTTCTTTCGCTTTCAATGATGAAAATGCTTTTTTCTTTCTTTCTTTCTTGACAGAAAGAAAAGAGATTGTCTTCTACCGTTTTTTGTCTTGTCTCAAAACAACACAAAAACAGTTTGTTTATGGAGTTCTCTCGACAGCAGCGTGGGAATGTGTCTCCTGAGCTAAAATGTAATCTTCTTAACAGGGTTTCCGTGCCCTATTGACATACGATATTAGTTTCTATCTCCTTTCTAATATTGTGTGTTTTCCGATTTTGTCTCCCTCTCTCTCCCTTTCCACATATCTATGAATAAGTTATAATTTATCTAAACTATTTTATTACTAATACTGTTATTCGAATTGTCTTTTGGCTTTAGTTTGTGTAATGGGGTCAAATTTCTGCAATCACTTTTTTTTAAAACTCACTCCTATCTGACATTTTTTCTTTTAAAAACTTTGTGTGTGTATGTTGAACAGATACGTGCCCAGATATTTTTCTTGGGTAGAGTGCAAGCTTAGGGGCAGGGGTCCAATACTACACAACACTACATCTATGTAGTATTGAACGAGTATTATTCTGCACGTGAAAAGACAAGTAATTGTAAAACACTGCCACCTATATTTTTCAAAAAAAAAAAAAAAAAAAAAAAAAAAGTAGAGCTAGGTTGTTTTTATAAGAGAAAAATACAGATAAAGTAATAGATCAAATTTTCATGCTGCATCAATCATTTCTTTGTTAAAAAAAAGTATAATTTTATTGATTGATTGATTGGTTTGTAAACTTTCTCAATAAAACTCCATTAAACCTTAACCAATTTGGTTATGGCTTAATGGGGTTTTATTGAGAAAGTTTACAAATGTATGTTGAGTTCAAGGGCGCCCATGTTGTGGTTTCCAAGGGAAGGGGGGGGCAAGTATAAGCGACATTTCAGAAATAGTTTCAAATTTTGCTGTAACTAATGTAAAAATTCTATTGGATTTGCGATATTCCGAAGTACAATTTCCTCTAGGGGGCAAGCGCCCCACCTTTCCCCCCTGATGGGCGCTCTTGGTTGAGTTATCAAGTTTTGGGGGTTCCGAACCCGGTGGGGCCCCCCGTAGGTGCGCCCCTGATGTTGAGAGTGGAGATGTAAAGTAGTAAGTACCGTAGTATTCAACTTTGATTTCTTTCTTTCGCATATCAATAATAATACTATTCCATTAACTGGTA
This sequence comes from Thermobia domestica, assembly GCF_964235325.1. Classification (NCBI taxonomy): domain Eukaryota; kingdom Metazoa; phylum Arthropoda; class Insecta; order Zygentoma; family Lepismatidae; genus Thermobia; species Thermobia domestica. The sequence goes on from NC_137469.1 coordinate 59,198,859, forward strand.
TTAACCTCAAATTTGTACTATCCTTAATTTAAATTATAAATTACGAGATTGAAAAATAAATTATAAAATTTAATTACTTACTAAGTAAGCGACCCAGTTTTACTATAAACATGGAGCTCAAGAACGGTCCGGTTTAGTCGAGTCGGTTTACATGATCTCTCCAGATTATTCAAAACTTCAAATGTCCCGGTTTTTCTCATGAATGTAAGTTAATATCACTCGTGACTTTTTTAAGGTATACAGGAATAGGGTAAACTTTTTTTTAAAAAAAATATTTATTTATCACTTTTCTTTTATATTAGTCATTGCAGCACTCCAACTGACCAAAGCAGATATATATATTTAAGAGTGTATATCTATGTTACATAACCGAAACTGTAACACAGATATATACTCTTAGAATATATATCTGCTTTGATCAATTGGAGTTTTATTGGCACTTTACTTTACAGACGGAAAGAGATATCTACTCCCAGCCATTACAGGGTTACGCCCTGTCTTCGGCATAGAGTTGAGAGTATTTCTATTGATTACATAATAATGTTAGATGGGCTAAGTGTAGAAATCATCAACATGAGGATTATTAAACATATAATAAAGTTATAAATTGCTTCTGAAGAATAGCACAACAGATGAGTGGAGCCATATTCTATATGTTTGAGGTGCTAAGGTACTGATAGAAAACACAATACATAATAAATATAATAGAAAGAATAACAATAACGATTATGATGAACGAGGTGAAGTGCTAACACGTCATAAATAGATTTTGATTAGTGAGGCAGATGCAAGGTTAAATGTTAAGTCCTGGGGCGGCTCGGGACTAATGAACACATGAGGAAGTTCTTGTTAATGGCGAGGATCTCTGTGCTAACAGTACGATGGAAAAAGATGAGAAATATGATGATCAATGACTGAAACATTTAGAAAGTCCCGCCTTTATTAATCAATGATACTCAATCTTCTGTGAGTTGGACCTATTCTTTAACTAACTCTGATATTTTAGCAAAAACCAAATGTGTAACTTTATATATATTGCTTACTGTAAATTCTCGTAGGATGTTCTGGTTTTTATTATAAATATACATTGAGTGTCCCAGTTTTTTTAGTCTGTAAATCTGGAAGACATGTATAAACAGAGAAATCATGATTTAAATTTAATAGAACTAGACGTAAGTTAACAGTATTTTAAATTTTACGTACCACCTAAGACAGGGGCGGATCCAGAACCGACTTCTGGGGAGGCGGTGGGTTGTCATATTGTTACTTAGAGCTACTTTAAACAGCTTCAAACTCTGGAATGAGTTTTATTTATATGTAAAAAATAAGAAAGTTTCCTCTTCTGGGGGTGGGGGCGATTGCCCTGATCGCCCCCCTGAATCCACCAAGTCATTGCGTACCCCAGGTTGAACAACTGTGATGTAAAACGTGTATTCTGATAGAAGCAATTGGACACAAGAGCTAATCATAGAAATTAATACATTTAAGCCTTATAATGACACGATTACTTTCCTTGATATTCCAATTTTATTCAATAATATCCTTATTCCATTTTCATATGATTTGGTGAATTATAGATCTGCTTCTTCAGATTAACTTCTCTTTTACTCATCTTTCTCGCTAGTCTAGCGGGTAGCGCGTTCGCCTTTGTTGCACGTTGTATTCTAGGTATGATTTCCAAAAGAAAAGCACTGATGGCATAATGATGTTTCGAAATCCACTAGGCTTACCCACAAAACAAAACAGCATTTTTGTCACGACATACAAGACGAGACATAGATCTTCCGAGATGAGACATCGCTTTTACATCCTTCTGAGACAAGACGGCCTCAACTCTTTGTCTTGTAGTCAACCATTAAAATGCATGTCTCATGCATCCACGTCTCACATAATTTCGGTACTGAAGAGTGACGCTAAACTTTCATAAACAAATTCTCACCAACGGCTAGCACTAAACACTTACGAGGCCCCATCACAGCGAAATTAAAATATCGCTAATTTTACAGTAATTATGTGATATATCTTCAAATAGATAAAAGATAATCGAAAAGTGGAACAAGAGCTCGTTAGACAATATTATTTTACAAGAGATATCGTTATCACGACTCACTTATCTGCTTTCGATTTCCAGCAACTTAGAAAATCGGCATTTATTTTCGCGTTTATAAGTGGCTGCAAACGGAAAGCTACTACAGTAGGTGACTCATGATAACGGTACCTCATGCAAAATAATATTTGTCTAGGGCGCTCTTGTTCCACATTTCGATTATATTTTATCTTTTTGAAGATATCACATAATTACTGTAAAATTAGCGGTATTTTAATTTCGCAGTGATTAGGCCTGTTAAGCTATGCCTAACTATACAAAAAGTGTAGCCTTTGACTACGTACAAAACTTCCATATTTTACTACTAAAGAAGATAAATAGTATGAATAACACAGGTTCTCTTGTCGCCTATTTATATCTGCATCCATGACAATTTTTTATAAATGCCAACTCTCTTTGCTGTTAAAAATATTTATTTTTCTTTTCTACAACTGTTCAATCTCTTCTTGTAGTTTATTTTTTTATTCTTTGTCTATACTTCTTTACTTCTGTTTGCTTTGGTCTTCCTAAAACTTTTCTTTCTTTCTTTTCTTCCCCTTCGTTTCCTTCTATCTAGTTTCTGTTTTTCCTCTGTCCTCTTATTCCTTTTTTCCTCTCTCTCTCTTTCTTTCTTCACTCAGAATGATTAGATGAGAAGCAAGTTATTTATTAGATAGCAACTCCTGAAAACTAAACGGACCGTAAAACGAAACTTACTACTTCTACAAGTCGTAAAATTTTATGATCCAAAATACGTAAGAAAATAATAGTAAAACACATTTGTAAATATTAGTGCGCAACCTCTAATTTTTCAAAATTTTAATGATATTTACAATTGTATTTTATTATTATTATTATTATTATTGTTCTCAGTTTTACCCTAGCATACATGCATATTTTCTGCTGTGAAACTAGAAATTAATCTACGAATTAGCACACTTGGTCGTAACACAGTCAACTTCTTCTTTGTTTCAACTTGACTGAACCATCTCTTTATTCGATTTCTTTCAAATTTGTAATTACAGCTTGATTCTTCTACAGGGTGAGTCATAAGTCTCCATACAAGATGGCTAATGTTTATTTTTGATTTTCCAGGTAGTAAGTCTCCATACAAGATGACTAATGTTTATTTTTTTTTATTATTTTCCAGGTAGTAAGTTTCCATACAAGATGACTAATGTTTATGTTTTACGTATTGTGTACCAGGAGAAAATTCGGGATTTGGATCATCTTAAACAAAGAATCAGTACAGCTTGCAAACAAGTAACAAGTGCAACATTGACAAATGTTCGTCGGAATTGGTTGGAGCACCTGTCATTTTGTCTCGACATGCAAGGGAAACATGTAGAACATATTTTATAACTGTAGTGTAGTATTATCATCATTTGTATGGAGACTTATGACTCACCCTGTAGTTAACTTCATTTTAAACTTTTAGTTTAAAGCATAAACTATGGCTCTCGGCATTCAATTGCACTATTACATGTTACTATTAATAAATACTAGCGGCAATTACCTGCTTCACTGGATTAAAATAAGAAAAATGAATAATATGTTCCGTTAGTCAGTCACTTTTTACTAATTATTACTAAAGCACTCTCTGATATCGGTCATTTTCGATTATTTTACATATATCTTCCTCCTCCCCCTCCCCTAATTTGTACCGTCAAAGTGAAACTACAAAAACCATCCCAGGTCCGAACTTCATCTATGTTGAAAATTTGATCGAGACCGGTTTTGTGGTTCAAGTCACAAACATAGTCACTTTCATTTGTAGACCCTACTTATTTATATAGATAGATAGATAGATACCATAGGCTCTCTCTTCTATCTATTTCTATGTCTAGTACAATTTCATGGAACACTTCTTTTCAAATGCTTCTCTTTCAATATAACATCTTCCTTTTCCATTTCTAACAACATTCCTATTATCTTTTGAGAATTAGACTGGGTACTTTTGATGTTGAAAGGAAATGAAGTTGAAAATTGGAATGTATATTTTCGTACATTTCAACAGAAAGCTACAATACTTGCATTAAAATTTGAGATTATGCAACCTTTCTCTCGCCTTACCCTTGTTATAGGGAAACTACGTACATACAATAGACATGTCAAGCAACGAACTATTCTATGATAATATTGTCCAACTTTACATTGTAGTATTTAACGCGATAACTAGCAGACGGCAGAAGCTGTCTGAAAAACTACTTCTCATTTACAAACACATAACGGCACCTCTTGTAAATGATTCACAAATATTCACAAGTAGAGACATTCAGGATGGATATTTGTTATAGATTTCTGAAGTATTTATGTTCGCAAATCTGTCATTAACAAATACTATATGTGTGTGCATGTGCACCCACAGGAAGGCGACCTTAAAGATTGACAACCGACTTTAACCTTAATTTTAGCAATGAGACTGATACTAGGAGAAAGTGTCATGAGAAGTTGAAATTTATAACACTCAATGAATTATAAAAGTGAAATTAGATTAAATAGAATTGTTATTAACTTGAATACTAGCAGATAGCAAGAGTATTGAATGAGTTTGAGAACTTGCAGGCGACTTGAAGGTAAGTGAGGTTCAAAATAAGTGGCATAAAGTTAAAATTAAGTGGGTTGGCGCCTAACAAGTAGCATGAACTCAGATTGTAATGGGTTGACAGCTAACGAGTAATGTGAAATTGCTTAATTAAGTTGACATATGACAAGTACCATGAAGTCGAATGGGATTATCAGGCAATAGGTAGTCTGAAGTTAAAAAGTTAGTGAAGTTGACAACAGTTGACAGGAGGTAAGGTAGTTTCACAAGTAACAGGAGCTTGATGTTAAATTTAAATGGGGTTGATAGCTAACACGTGGCGTGAAGTTGAGGTTTATCGATGTGCATGTAGAGAGAGCCGCAGTGGCTTAATGGTAGAGCGTTTACCTTTGGTGTGGTGGGTCCCTAGTTCGATCACAGCTCGCGCCGAGTGGGCCTTGTAGTGGATAAACACTGTATGTCTAGGTTTTCTCGGGGTTCTTCCGTTTCCTCTCACTTTCTTCATTAGACCAGTTCATTTATTTCTCATCATCACCATCTTTTTTTTAGCCCACTCGGCATAACCGTGGGATATAAAATTCAAAGATTTCGATATATGTAGAGAGTACCAATTTCTGTCAGTTAATAAACCCACAGCTTTTACGCTTAGCTTTTATATCTATAATATTACGAAGTCATAGTCAACCTACGAATTCTGGCATTACTGGTAGGGCAGGTCATTTGTCGCCGACTAATAAGCTTCTATTCACACGAGCTTCAGCTTACCTCTTTGCCTTTACATAGGAATTTTGTTTTAATTAATGTTGTCCATGAGACGAGATGAGACGAGACGAGACGAGAAATAAAGCTTTCTCGTCTCGTCTCGTAAAGTTTTGTAAAATTCTCTTCTCGTCTCGATTCTCGAAGTATTATTTGTCATCTCGCCTCATGTCAATTCTCGAAAAGCTTTTCTTGTCCTGTTCTCTAAATATTTGTAGGGAGCCGCTGTGGCTCAGTGGTAGAGCGTTCACCTCTAGTGCTTGGGGTCCCGGGTTCGATCCCAGCTCCCGCCCAGTGAACTTTGTGGTGGACAAACACCGTGTGCGTGGGTTTCCTCGGAGTTCTCCCGTTTCCTCCAACCTTCTTCATTTCATTCATTACTCATCATCACCGTCTCCTTTATCCTAACCGGCATAACCGTGGGACGTAAAACTCAAAGATTTCATTTCATTTTCTAAATATTTGTACAACACTTATGCCCTAATTTGTTTCCTTAACTTCATCTATAAGTTATTAGAATCCTTTTAAGTTATGAGAGATTCACGAAGTGTGTGATATAATAACGTTTAAACCATATTTATTATTAAGAGTTATTGGGTAGCGAATTGCGTATCTTTAAATGTTGATAAATGCTCTAATGAAATCGTTAAGTTTTACGCCTCAGGATAATGCCCGCTAGGCTAAGGAGACGGTGATGAATAGAAATGAATGCAATGGTCGAATGAAAAAAGTGTTAAGAGTATTCATCCCGGAGAAATTAAAATTCCGCTAATTTTACAGTAATTATGTGATATCTTCAAATAGATAAAAGATAACCGAAATGTGGAACAAGAGCGCCCTAGACAATATAATTTTACATGAGAAACCGTTATCACGACTCACTTATCTGCTTTCGATTTTCAGCCATTTTGAAAATCGGCATTTATTTTCGCGTTTCTAAACAGCTGAAAACGGAAAGCCACTAGGTGACTTGTGATAACGGTACCTCACACAAAAATTATATTGTTTAGGGCGCTCTAGTTCCATACTTGTATTTCAATTATCTTTTATCTATTTGAAGACATCACATAATTACTGTAAAATTAGCGGTATTTTAATTTCACCGGGATGAAGACTTAAGAAACGGCAGAACCTCGATGAAAGTCACGAACACGGTGTTTGTTCACCATAATGCCTACTTGGCGCGAGCTGGGACCCAACCATAGACCTCACGCACTAGCGATGAACGCTCTAACGCCAAGCCATTCTGCCCTCTGTGTGATGCCTTTTTTATCTTTAAACGTTGATTAATGCTCTCAGCTCTTTTTTCGAAATTTTTTTAAAATGATTTTGGTCCTAAATTTTTTTCCGTCATTACTATACTTACATTTACTTTATGTTCACACTTACGTAGCATGTGTCAATATGATGTAATTTTAATAATAAAATGCGTTTCGATTGAGAAAAAGAATCTATTGCAACTAGGCTAAATCAAGCGCACACAGAAGTACTTCTTAGTAAGATATCTTGTAATCAAGAATAGAAGGAATTATTTTCAAGGAAAAATAAAGTAAAGTAACTCAAAGTGAAGCAAGTCTAACTCAAGAGTAAGATCTCATTTTCTAACAGACTCTTCAGTATGTATAGATAAGGTAATCAATTAATCTTATTGACATTTGAGAAAGAGGTTTAACAACCGAAATCTGAGCTTTAGTTTGCCAACTGTAAGCAAACACGAAATATCTTAAAATCTGGAAAGAGGAGAAAAATATCCTTCTTTCCTTATTTTTTTCATCTAAATTAACCCACAGTTCCAATTTGCGAACTTAGGTAAAGGTCTATGATTCTAGCAGAAATTATATTAGCTGATTGTTTATCTTCTGAAGTACGTATTTGAAACCCTTAGCCAATACGAGTTAAAGTTGAAACTCTTAAAGGTGTAAAAAGAAAATATGATTGAATTCCACATTTTAGTGACTATTTTATTTTTATATACTTAATAAACACTGTCTTTTCGGCGGAATATGTAAACTTGTCCTCTAGAAGGCCGTATTCAAAAAGAAAAAGCGTGGAGTAAAGGCAGAAATTGATGATGAAGACCTAAAAATAACTAACTTCTTCGTAAGCACAAGTCTTTGGCAGGGAAGATCCTGTTTCGATCCCTGGTGAAAGCTCATGTGGTTCGAATCCCACTTTACGTTTCATATAGCTTCGGTGCTCAAAGGGACGCTAAACTCAAATGCAACCAACTAACTTAAAAGAACTTAAACTACTATTTAATCTAGTGTAAATTTTTAGAATTTCAGGAGGAAAATGACTCGAAGTTTTCTGAATGGATGTTAGTTAGTCCTGTCGACTAAATGCTTTGATGATACTATTTAAGTATACAGCGACCGACGACTTAATTATTTTGTAATGATCTGATAGAGTCAATAATAGACCGAGATTTATCACTTCACCAATTTATTATAAAATTTGTTAAATACAGATGTCTTTGATTACAGAGAGTAAAATAGTGTCTATCTTGTTATTGACCAGATGAGAGGAAATGGGTGTTTTTTACGGTGCCCCTTCTCTCAAGGCAGTCTCCAAGGCACCTGCTGGTTCTGGTGTGTCTTGAAGGATATCCCCCCCCCCAGCTCAAGGCAGCTTCACGAGGCTTGGTTGTAGTAAGGATCCCTAGTCCAATGCGACCTCGGGTAAGGATAGGTGTACCCCTAGTCCAGTGCGACCTCAGGACTGGTCTGGTGTAGGTTATTTGATCAGTTGGTCGACTGATGCTTGATCCCTCGGTGGTCGGACTTTTATCTGTCCTCTTCGGGTCCTTCCGTGAGGTCCGTCTTCTTTCGGCGTTCCTCGGTGTCTTTCGTGTCGACTTCTTGTTTGCTATAGGCTGTTTAAATCAATAGCGCGTGTTGTGTTGACATGTGCTTTTGTCGTGATGTGGGGATCCTTACAATATCCACCACTTCGATTAGTAAACTTGACCTTGTTGATAACCTACATGGGTTTCACAATAACTCATCCCATTCTGTAGTTGGCACGTGGTGATAGATGCTATACAACGCCGTCCTTAACGGTCAGATCGTAGAATCAAGAAGAGCTGGTACATCGATAGCGCAAAAAATAGTAATGAATATGTCTGAAGATGGTGTTAATAGGGACATTTATCTGGTGAAGCAGGCATGGGTAGGACGGAGAGTTCCTTTCCTTTCTTTACAGTGATTCGTGTTTGAGCAACTAGAAATTGGTGAGCTGGAGTGAAGGGTTCGATTAAAAATAAGGATTAGCTACATCACGAACAAGATTTTTTTAAAAAAATATATGGAAATTATGGCTACATTACACATTAATTTATTTGAAAACATCAATTCGTATTCTTTCAGTATCAAGGAATCTTTCTCATTAGAATGTCAAAAAGTCAGATCTTTGACAGAGATAATCCAGTTCAATAATATAACAAGGAAAATGATGAACTTATAATAATAAAAATAATGAAAATCTATATTTCTTTTTACTTCCATTTCGGCGAATACATAATAGGCATAGCCAGTTCCGGAATTTTTCTGAAATCTGCAAAGTGAATTTTCTGATTCCGGAAAATTTTGGATATCTCTAATAATACATAAGAAATAATTGTTCCAAAAAATGGTAGCGGTCATTTAATGTCCTTAATCTACCTTTTTGGGGGGGGGGGGGATTTTTTGTTCATTTCATCTTGGGTTATTACATGATAACCTTCTGATGTTCACCTAAGTACATTCACATCATTAGAATAAATCATGTTCGTACATGCTTTTCTACAAATATGCAGATAAAATTACTCTACTTCTCTCCATCCTAGAATTTCGTATACACGCATGCACTAATTAGCACCAGATTCTATCAGGGGGAATGAACGGTCATTTAAAAACAATCAATAGCTAAAACGGGTCTCAAAACTTCTGATTATAGAAGTCTTCTATGATAATGCTTCCCCCTTCCAATTCCCCCTTCTTCCTCTTGTCATTTTACAAGAACAACAAATAAATAACAGCTTCTAATTGCACGAACCACTAATGAACACAAATGAATGTGTTGATGACTTTGAGGAGTTTAGGAAAACTACATTGGGATGTTTTCTATATATATATATATTGCAGAGATGTTGAAAATATCTTGGAGTTTGCTTATATATATATATACTATTACTACTACTATCCTACAAGCAGAAGAGAATCCCTACCGCAAAACAGCCCCCGCCCGGATCTACACAATTTCCGGCGGCTAGCCAAACAACTCGTCGAACTTTTTATCTTCAGCAGTAAATCGTACCACCCAACAACCACTTTCATTTCCTTTTTTGAAGCAAAAAAATGTTTTTTCCTGTAATTCTTCCTTATTCTTCATCTCCCCTTTTCGTTTTTCTATATTCTCCTCCTGTTTTTTCCTCTCTGAAACATCACTAGTAAGAGCTCAACATCTCTGTTTATTTCTCTGTCTTTACAACTTCACAAGTTTCAACATGTACTTACTGTTCTTTAACTTCTACATTTCAGTTGTTTGCTTCAAACTTTACGATATTTGATTCTACGTTATATCATATACAGAGTGGCCCAAAAGTAGGTATACAATTGTAGTACTGGCATAACCAGGGCGTCATTTAGGATGCAGGAGAGGCAATTGCTTCCACCAAGAGTTTGAGGAATACATATATTTTAATCGATTGCCTACTAATATACTAGTACAAAAACGTGAAAGTCTTATGTCGGTGGTGCTCTTGCCCCACTTAAGCGAAGTCTGAAATGATGCCCTTGGTCATAACTTGTTTATAACATCTTTTCTTGTTTTCTTTTCAGATATCTCTCGAATGATGGCTGTTAACTTGAATGAAGATAGAAAAAAATGGATCTTAAAACCTATTGAAAACGTGAAAATGCTGAATATGTTCATGCATCATGGAGAAACGAATTTAAAGTACCTGCACCAGCATGTTTTACAATTTATCCCATCAGGTGCAAATTTGATAAAAACAGGTTCAGTGGTTAATACACTCTGGACGCCTTAACTCTACAATGGCAGAGGATAATAAAAGGAAAGTTGCACTGGCATTTGTCAAAGGCCCAAAAGAAGTTTTCCATATCTAGAAGGTCATGAGGATAATAAAGTGAAAGTTGCACTGACATTTGTCAAAGGCCCAAAAGAAGTTTTCCATATCTAGAAGGTCATGAGGATAATAAAGTGAAAGTTGCACTGACATTTGTCAAAGGCCCAAAAGAAGTTTTCTATATCTAGTAGGTCATGAGGATAATAAAGTGAAAGTTGCACTGACATTTGTCAAAGGTCCAAAAGAAGCTTTCCATATCTAGAAGGTCATGAGGATAATAAAGTGAAAGTTGCACTGACATTTGTCAACGGCCCAAAAGAAGTTTTCCATATCCAGAAGGTCATGAGGATAATAAAGTGAAAATTGCACTGACATTTGTCAAAGGCCCAAAAGAAGTTTTCCATATCTAGAAGGTCATGAGGATAATAAAGTGAAAGTTGCACTGACATTTGTCAAAGGCCCAAAAGAAGTTTTCCATATCTAGAAGGTCATGAGGATAATAAAGTGAATGTTGCACTGACATTTGTCAAAGGCCCAAAAGAAGTTTTCCATATCTAGAAGGTCATGAGGATAATAAAGTGAAAGTTGCACTGACATTTGTCAACAGCCCAAAAGAAGCTTTCCATATCTAGAAGGTCATGAGGATAATAAAGTGAAAGTTGCACTGACATTTGTCAAAGGCCCAAAAGAAGTTTTCCATATCTAGAAGGTCATGAGGATAATAAAGTGAAAGTTGCACTGACATTTGTCAAAGGCCCACAAGAAGTTTTCTATATCTAGAAGGTCATGAGGATAATAAAGTGAAAGTTGCACTGACATTTGTCAAAGGTCCAAAAAAGAAGCTTTCCATATCTAGAAGGTCATGAGGATAATAAAGTGAAAGTTGCACTGACATTTGTCAACGGCCCAAAAGAAGCTTTCCATATCTAGAAGGTCATGAGGATAATAAAGTGAAAGTTGCACTGACATTTGTCAAAGGCCCAAAAGAAGCTTTCCATATCTAGAAGGTCATGAGGATAATAAAGTGAAAGCTGCACTGACATTTGTCAACGGCCCAAAAGAAGTTTTCCATATCTAGAAGGTCATGAGGATAATACAGTGAAAGTTGCACTGACATTTGTCAACGGCCCAAAAGAAGTTTTCCATAGTTAGAAGGTCATGAGGATAATAAAGTGAAAGTTGCACTGACATTTGTCAAAGGCCCAAAAGAAACTTTCCATATCTAGAAGGTCATGAGGATAATAAAGTGAAAGTTGCACTGACATTTGTCAACGACCCAAAAGAAGCTTTTCATATCTAGAAGGTCATGAGGATAATAAAGTGAAAGTTGCACTGACATTTGTCAACAGCCCAAAAGAAGCTTTCCATATCTAGAAGGTCATGAGGATAATAAAGTGAAAGTTGCACTGACATTTGTCAAAGGCCCAAAAGAAGTTTTCCATATCTAGAAGGTCATGAGGATAATAAAGTGAAAGTTGCACTGACATTTGTCAAAGGCCCACAAGAAGTTTTCTATATCTAGAAGGTCATGAGGATAATAAAGTGAAAGTTGCACTGACATTTGTCAAAGGCCCAAAAGAAGTTTTCCATATCTAGAAGGTCATGAGGATAATAAAGTGAAAGTTGCACTGGCATTTGTCAACGGCCCAAAAGAAGCTTTCCATATCTAGAAGGTCATGAGGATAATAAAGTGAAAGTTGCACTGACATTTGTCAAAGGCCCAAAAGAAGTTTTCCATATCTAGAAGGTCAAGAGGATAATAAAGTGAAAGTTGCACTGACATTTGTCAAAGGCCCAAAAGAAGCTTTCCATATCTAGAAGGTCATGAGGATAATAAAGTGAAAGTTGCACTGACATTTGTCAAAGGCCCAAAAGAAGCTTTCCATATCTAGAAGGTCATGAGGATAATAAAGTGAAAGTTGCACTGACATTTGTCAACGGCCCAAAAGAAGTTTTCCATATCTAGAAGGTCATGAGGATAATACAGTGAAAGTTGCACTGACATTTGTCAAAGGCCCACAAGAAGTTTTCTATATCTAGAAGGTCATGAGGATAATAAAGTGAAAGTTGCACTGACATTTGTCAAAGGTCCAAAAAAGAAGCTTTCCATATCTAGAAGGTCATGAGGATAATAAAGTGAAAGTTGCACTGACATTTGTCAACGGCCCAAAAGAAGCTTTCCATATCTAGAAGGTCATGAGGATAATAAAGTGAAAGTTGCACTGACATTTGTCAAAGGCCCAAAAGAAGCTTTCCATATCTAGAAGGTCATGAGGATAATAAAGTGAAAGTTGCACTGACATTTGTCAACGGCCCAAAAGAAGTTTTCCATATCTAGAAGGTCATGAGGATAATACAGTGAAAGTTGCACTGACATTTGTCAACGGCCCAAAAGAAGTTTTCCATAGTTAGAAGGTCATGAGGATAATAAAGTGAAAGTTGCACTGACATTTGTCAAAGGCCCAAAAGAAACTTTCCATATCTAGAAGGTCATGAGGATAATAAAGTGAAAGTTGCACTGACATTTGTCAACGACCCAAAAGAAGCTTTTCATATCTAGAAGGTCATGAGGATAATAAAGTGAAAGTTGCACTGACATTTGTCAACAGCCCAAAAGAAGCTTTCCATATCTAGAAGGTCATGAGGATAATAAAGTGAAAGTTGCACTGACATTTGTCAAAGGCCCAAAAGAAGTTTTCCATATCTAGAAGGTCATGAGGATAATAAAGTGAAAGTTGCACTGACATTTGTCAAAGGCCCACAAGAAGTTTTCTATATCTAGAAGGTCATGAGGATAATAAAGTGAAAGTTGCACTGACATTTGTCAAAGGCCCAAAAGAAGTTTTCCATATCTAGAAGGTCATGAGGATAATAAAGTGAAAGTTGCACTGACATTTGTCAACGGCCCAAAAGAAGCTTTCCATATCTAGAAGGTCATGAGGATAATAAAGTGAAAGTTGCACTGACATTTGTCAAAGGCCCAAAAGAAGTTTTCCATATCTAGAAGGTCAAGAGGATAATAAAGTGAAAGTTGCACTGACATTTGTCAAAGGCCCAAAAGAAGCTTTCCATATCTAGAAGGTCATGAGGATAATAAAGTGAAAGTTGCACTGACATTTGTCAAAGGCCCAAAAGAAGCTTTCCATATCTAGAAGGTCATGAGGATAATAAAGTGAAAGTTGCACTGACATTTGTCAACGGCCCAAAAGAAGTTTTCCATATCTAGAAGGTCATGAGGATAATACAGTGAAAGTTGCACTGACATTTGTCAACGGCCCAAAAGAAGTTTTCCATAGTTAGAAGGTCATGAGGATAATAAAGTGAAAGTTGCACTGACATTTGTCAAAGGCCCAAAAGAAGTTTTCCATATCTAGAAGGTCATGAGGATAATAAAGTGAAAGTTGCACTGACATTTGTCAACGACCCAAAAGAAGCTTTTCATATCTAGAAGGTCATGAGGATAATAAAGTGAAAGTTGCACTGACATTTGTCAACAGCCCAAAAGAAGCTTTCCATATCTAGAAGGTCATGAGGATAATAAAGTGAAAGTTGCACTGACATTTGTCAAAGGCCCAAAAGAAGTTTTCCATATCTAGAAGGTCATGAGGATAATAAAGTGAAAGTTGCACTGACATTTGTCAAAGGCCACAAGAAGTTTTCTATATCTAGAAGGTCATGAGGATAATAAAGTGAAAGTTGCACTGACATTTGTCAAAGGTCCAAAAGAAGCTTTCCATATCTAGAAGGTCATGAGGATAATAAAGTGAAAGTTGCACTGACATTTGTCAACGGCCCAAAAGGAGTTTTCCATATCTAGAAGGTCATGAGGATAATAAAGTGAAAGTTGCACTGACATTTGTCAAAGGCCCAAAAGAAGTTTTCCATATCTAGAAGGTCATGAGGATAATAAAGTGAAAGTTGCACTGACATTTGTCAACGGCCCAAAAGAAGTTTTCCATATCTAGAAGGTCATGAGGATAATAAAGTGAAAGTTGCACTGACATTTGTCAAAGGCCCAAAAGAAGCTTTCCATATCTAGAAGGTCATGAGGATACAAACTGAAAGTTGCACTGACATTTGTCAACAGCCCAAAAGAAGTTTTCCATATCTAGAAGGTCATGAGGATAATAAAGTGAATGTTGCACTGACATTTGTCAACAGCCCAAAAGAAGCTTTCCATATCTACAAGGTCATGAGGATAATAAAGTGAAAGTTGCACTAACATTTGTCAACGGCCCAAAAGAAGTTTTCCATATCTAGAAGGTCATGAGGATAATAAAGTGAAAGTTGCACTGACATTTGTCAAAGGCCCAAAAGAAGCTTTCCATATCTAGAAGGTCATGAGGATAATAAAGTGAATGTTGCACTGACATTTGTCAACGGCCCAAAAGAAGTTTTCCATATCTAGAAGGTCATGAGGATAATAAAGTGAAAGTTGCACTGACATTTGTCAACGGTCCAAAAGGAGTTTTCCATATCTAGAAGGTCATGAGGATAATAAAGTGAAAGTTGCACTGACATTTGTCAACAGCCCAAAAGAAGCTTTCCATATCTAGAAGGTCATGAGGATAATAAAGTGAAAGTTGCACTGACATTTGTCAAAGGCCCAAAAGAAGCTTTCCATATCTAGAAGGTCATGAGGATAATAAAGTGAAAGTTGCACTGACATTTGTCAAAGGCCCACAAGAAGTTTTCTATATCTAGAAGGTCATGAGGATAATAAAGTGAAAGTTGCACTGACATTTGTCAAAGGCCCAAAAGAAGTTTTCCATATCTAGAAGGTCATGAGGATAATAAAGTGAAAGTTGCACTGACATTTGTCAACGGCCCAAAAGAAGCTTTCCATATCTAGAAGGTCATGAGGATAATAAAGTGAAAGTTGCACTGACATTTGTCAAAGGCCCAAAAGAAGTTTTCCATATCTAGAAGGTCAAGAGGATAATAAAGTGAAAGTTGCACTGACATTTGTCAAAGGCCCAAAAGAAGCTTTCCATATCTAGAAGGTCATGAGGATAATAAAGTGAAAGTTGCACTGACATTTGTCAAAGGCCCAAAAGAAGCTTTCCATATCTAGAAGGTCATGAGGATAATAAAGTGAAAGTTGCACTGACATTTGTCAACGGCCCAAAAGAAGTTTTCCATATCTAGAAGGTCATGAGGATAATACAGTGAAAGTTGCACTGACATTTGTCAACGGCCCAAAAGAAGTTTTCCATAGTTAGAAGGTCATGAGGATAATAAAGTGAAAGTTGCACTGACATTTGTCAAAGGCCCAAAAGAAGTTTTCCATACCTAGAAGGTCATGAGGATAATAAAGTGAAAGTTGCACTGACATTTGTCAACGACCCAAAAGAAGCTTTTCATATCTAGAAGGTCATGAGGATAATAAAGTGAAAGTTGCACTGACATTTGTCAACAGCCCAAAAGAAGCTTTCCATATCTAGAAGGTCATGAGGATAATAAAGTGAAAGTTGCACTGACATTTGTCAAAGGCCCAAAAGAAGTTTTCCATATCTAGAAGGTCATGAGGATAATAAAGTGAAAGTTGCACTGACATTTGTCAAAGGCCACAAGAAGTTTTCTATATCTAGAAGGTCATGAGGATAATAAAGTGAAAGTTGCACTGACATTTGTCAAAGGTCCAAAAGAAGCTTTCCATATCTAGAAGGTCATGAGGATAATAAAGTGAAAGTTGCACTGACATTTGTCAACGGCCCAAAAGGAGTTTTCCATATCTAGAAGGTCATGAGGATAATAAAGTGAAAGTTGCACTGACATTTGTCAAAGGCCCAAAAGAAGTTTTCCATATCTAGAAGGTCATGAGGATAATAAAGTGAAAGTTGCACTGACATTTGTCAAAGGCCCAAAAGAAGTTTTCCATATCTAGAAGGTCATGAGGATAATAAAGTGAAAGTTGCACTGACATTTGTCAACAGCCCAAAAGAAGTTTTCCATATCTAGAAGGTCATGAGGATAATAAAGTGAATGTTGCACTGACATTTGTCAACAGCCCAAAAGAAGCTTTCCATATCTAGAAGGTCATGAGGATAATAAAGTGAAAGTTGCACTGACATTTGTCAACAGCCCAAAAGAAGCTTTCCATATCTAGAAGGTCATGAGGATAATAAAGTGAAAGTTGCACTGACATTTGTCAAAGGACCAAAAGAAGTTTTCCATATCTAGAAGGTCATGAGGATAATAAAGTGAAAGTTGCACTGACATTTGTCAACGGCCCAAAAGAAGTTTTCCATAGTTAGAAGGTCATGAGGATAATAAAGTGAAAGTTGCACTGACATTTGTCAAAGGCCCAAAAGAAGCTTTCCATATCTAGAAGGTCATGAGGATAATAAAGTGAAAGTTGCACTGACATTTGTCAAAGGCCCAAAAGAAGCTTTCCATATCTAGAAGGTCATGAGGATAATAAAGTGAAAGTTGCACTGACATTTGTCAACGGCCCAAAAGAAGTTTTCCATATCTAGAAGGTCATGAGGATAATACAGTGAAAGTTGCACTGACATTTGTCAACGGCCCAAAAGAAGTTTTCCATAGTTAGAAGGTCATGAGGATAATAAAGTGAAAGTTGCACTGACATTTGTCAAAGGCCCAAAAGAAACTTTCCATATCTAGAAGGTCATGAGGATAATAAAGTGAAAGTTGCACTGACATTTGTCAACGACCCAAAAGAAGCTTTTCATATCTAGAAGGTCATGAGGATAATAAAGTGAAAGTTGCACTGACATTTGTCAACAGCCCAAAAGAAGCTTTCCATATCTAGAAGGTCATGAGGATAATAAAGTGAAAGTTGCACTGACATTTGTCAAAGGCCCAAAAGAAGTTTTCCATATCTAGAAGGTCATGAGGATAATAAAGTGAAAGTTGCACTGACATTTGTCAAAGGCCCACAAGAAGTTTTCTATATCTAGAAGGTCATGAGGATAATAAAGTGAAAGTTGCACTGACATTTGTCAAAGGCCCAAAAGAAGTTTTCCATATCTAGAAGGTCATGAGGATAATAAAGTGAAAGTTGCACTGACATTTGTCAACGGCCCAAAAGAAGCTTTCCATATCTAGAAGGTCATGAGGATAATAAAGTGAAAGTTGCACTGACATTTGTCAAAGGCCCAAAAGAAGTTTTCCATATCTAGAAGGTCAAGAGGATAATAAAGTGAAAGTTGCACTGACATTTGTCAAAGGCCCAAAAGAAGCTTTCCATATCTAGAAGGTCATGAGGATAATAAAGTGAAAGTTGCACTGACATTTGTCAAAGGCCCAAAAGAAGCTTTCCATATCTAGAAGGTCATGAGGATAATAAAGTGAAAGTTGCACTGACATTTGTCAACGGCCCAAAAGAAGTTTTCCATATCTAGAAGGTCATGAGGATAATACAGTGAAAGTTGCACTGACATTTGTCAACGGCCCAAAAGAAGTTTTCCATAGTTAGAAGGTCATGAGGATAATAAAGTGAAAGTTGCACTGACATTTGTCAAAGGCCCAAAAGAAGTTTTCCATATCTAGAAGGTCATGAGGATAATAAAGTGAAAGTTGCACTGACATTTGTCAACGACCCAAAAGAAGCTTTTCATATCTAGAAGGTCATGAGGATAATAAAGTGAAAGTTGCACTGACATTTGTCAACAGCCCAAAAGAAGCTTTCCATATCTAGAAGGTCATGAGGATAATAAAGTGAAAGTTGCACTGACATTTGTCAAAGGCCCAAAAGAAGTTTTCCATATCTAGAAGGTCATGAGGATAATAAAGTGAAAGTTGCACTGACATTTGTCAAAGGCCACAAGAAGTTTTCTATATCTAGAAGGTCATGAGGATAATAAAGTGAAAGTTGCACTGACATTTGTCAAAGGTCCAAAAGAAGCTTTCCATATCTAGAAGGTCATGAGGATAATAAAGTGAAAGTTGCACTGACATTTGTCAACGGCCCAAAAGGAGTTTTCCATATCTAGAAGGTCATGAGGATAATAAAGTGAAAGTTGCACTGACATTTGTCAAAGGCCCAAAAGAAGTTTTCCATATCTAGAAGGTCATGAGGATAATAAAGTGAAAGTTGCACTGACATTTGTCAACGGCCCAAAAGAAGTTTTCCATATCTAGAAGGTCATGAGGATAATAAAGTGAAAGTTGCACTGACATTTGTCAAAGGCCCAAAAGAAGCTTTCCATATCTAGAAGGTCATGAGGATACAAACTGAAAGTTGCACTGACATTTGTCAACAGCCCAAAAGAAGTTTTCCATATCTAGAAGGTCATGAGGATAATAAAATGAATGTTGCACTGACATTTGTCAACAGCCCAAAAGAAGCTTTCCATATCTACAAGGTCATGAGGATAATAAAGTGAAAGTTGCACTAACATTTGTCAACGGCCCAAAAGAAGTTTTCCATATCTAGAAGGTCATGAGGATAATAAAGTGAAAGTTGCACTGACATTTGTCAAAGGCCCAAAAGAAGCTTTCCATATCTAGAAGGTCATGAGGATAATAAAGTGAATGTTGCACTGACATTTGTCAACGGCCCAAAAGAAGTTTTCCATATCTAGAAGGTCATGAGGATAATAAAGTGAAAGTTGCACTGACATTTGTCAACGGTCCAAAAGGAGTTTTCCATATCTAGAAGGTCATGAGGATAATAAAGTGAAAGTTGCACTGACATTTGTCAACAGCCCAAAAGAAGCTTTCCATATCTAGAAGGTCATGAGGATAATAAAGTGAAAGTTGCACTGACATTTGTCAAAGGCCCAAAAGAAGCTTTCCATATCTAGAAGGTCATGAGGATAATAAAGTGAAAGTTGCACTGACATTTGTCAAAGGCCCACAAGAAGTTTTCTATATCTACAAGGTCATGAGGATAATAAAGTGAAAGTTGCACTGACATTTGTCAAAGGCCCAAAAGAAGTTTTCCATATCTAGAATGTCATGAGGATAATAAAGTGAAAGTTGCACTGACATTTGTCAACGGCCCAAAAGAAGCTTTCCATATCTAGAAGGTCATGAGGATAATAAAGTGAAAGTTGCACTGACATTTGTCAAAGGCCCAAAAGAAGTTTTCCATATCTAGAAGGTCAAGAGGATAATAAAGTGAAAGTTGCACTGACATTTGTCAAAGGCCGAAAAGAAGCTTTCCATATCTAGAAGGTCATGAGGATAATAAAGTGAAAGTTGCACTGACATTTGTCAAAGGCCCAAAAGAAGCTTTCCATATCTAGAAGGTCATGAGGATAATAAAGTGAAAGTTGCACTGACATTTGTCAACGGCCCAAAAGAAGTTTTCCATATCTAGAAGGTCATGAGGATAATACAGTGAAAGTTGCACTGACATTTGTCAACGGCCCAAAAGAAGTTTTCCATAGTTAGAAGGTCATGAGGATAATAAAGTGAAAGTTGCACTGACATTTGTCAAAGGCCCAAAAGAAGTTTTCCATACCCAGAAGGTCATGAGGATAATAAAGTGAAAGTTGCACTGACATTTGTCAACGACCCAAAAGAAGCTTTTCATATCTAGAAGGTCATGAGGATAATAAAGTGAAAGTTGCACTGACATTTGTCAACAGCCCAAAAGAAGCTTTCCATATCTAGAAGGTCATGAGGATAATAAAGTGAAAGTTGCACTGACATTTGTCAAAGGCCCAAAAGAAGTTTTCCATATCTAGAAGGTCATGAGGATAATAAAGTGAAAGTTGCACTGACATTTGTCAAAGGCCACAAGAAGTTTTCTATATCTAGAAGGTCATGAGGATAATAAAGTGAAAGTTGCACTGACATTTGTCAAAGGTCCAAAAGAAGCTTTCCATATCTAGAAGGTCATGAGGATAATAAAGTGAAAGTTGCACTGACATTTGTCAACGGCCCAAAAGAAGCTTTTCATATCTAGAAGGTCATGAGGATAATAAAGTGAAAGTTGCACTGACATTTGTCAAAGGCCCAAAAGAAGCTTTCCATATCTAGAAGGTCATGAGGATAATAAAGTGAAAGTTGCACTGACATTTGTCAAAGGCCCAAAAGAAGCTTTCCATATCTAGAAGGTCATGAGGATAATAAAGTGAAAGTTGCACTGACATTTGTCAACGGCCCAAAAGAAGTTTTCCATATCTAGAAGGTCATGAGGATAATACAGTGAAAGTTGCACTGACATTTGTCAACGGCCCAAAAGAAGTTTTCCATAGTTAGAAGGTCATGAGGATAATAAAGTGAAAGTTGCACTGACATTTGTCAAAGGCCCAAAAGAAACTTTCCATATCTAGAAGGTCATGAGGATAATAAAGTGAAAGTTGCACTGACATTTGTCAACGACCCAAAAGAAGCTTTTCATATCTAGAAGGTCATGAGGATAATAAAGTGAAAGTTGCACTGACATTTGTCAACAGCCCAAAAGAAGCTTTCCATATCTAGAAGGTCATGAGGATAATAAAGTGAAAGTTGCACTGACATTTGTCAAAGGCCCAAAAGAAGTTTTCCATATCTAGAAGGTCATGAGGATAATAAAGTGAAAGTTGCACTGACATTTGTCAAAGGCCCACAAGAAGTTTTCTATATCTAGAAGGTCATGAGGATAATAAAGTGAAAGTTGCACTGACATTTGTCAAAGGCCCAAAAGAAGTTTTCCATATCTAGAAGGTCATGAGGATAATAAAGTGAAAGTTGCACTGACATTTGTCAACGGCCCAAAAGAAGCTTTCCATATCTAGAAGGTCATGAGGATAATAAAGTGAAAGTTGCACTGACATTTGTCAAAGGCCCAAAAGAAGTTTTCCATATCTAGAAGGTCAAGAGGATAATAAAGTGAAAGTTGCACTGACATTTGTCAAAGGCCCAAAAGAAGCTTTCCATATCTAGAAGGTCATGAGGATAATAAAGTGAAAGTTGCACTGACATTTGTCAAAGGCCCAAAAGAAGCTTTCCATATCTAGAAGGTCATGAGGATAATAAAGTGAAAGTTGCACTGACATTTGTCAACGGCCCAAAAGAAGTTTTCCATATCTAGAAGGTCATGAGGATAATACAGTGAAAGTTGCACTGACATTTGTCAACGGCCCAAAAGAAGTTTTCCATAGTTAGAAGGTCATGAGGATAATAAAGTGAAAGTTGCACTGACATTTGTCAAAGCCCAAAAGAAGTTTTCCATATCTAGAAGGTCATGAGGATAATAAAGTGAAAGTTGCACTGACATTTGTCAACGACCCAAAAGAAGCTTTTCATATCTAGAAGGTCATGAGGATAATAAAGTGAAAGTTGCACTGACATTTGTCAACAGCCCAAAAGAAGCTTTCCATATCTAGAAGGTCATGAGGATAATAAAGTGAAAGTTGCACTGACATTTGTCAAAGGCCCAAAAGAAGTTTTCCATATCTAGAAGGTCATGAGGATAATAAAGTGAAAGTTGCACTGACATTTGTCAAAGGCCACAAGAAGTTTTCTATATCTAGAAGGTCATGAGGATAATAAAGTGAAAGTTGCACCTGACATTTGTCAAAGGTCCAAAAGAAGCTTTCCATATCTAGAAGGTCATGAGGATAATAAAGTGAAAGTTGCACTGACATTTGTCAACGGCCCAAAAGGAGTTTTCCATATCTAGAAGGTCATGAGGATAATAAAGTGAAAGTTGCACTGACATTTGTCAAAGGCCCAAAAGAAGTTTTCCATATCTAGAAGGTCATGAGGATAATAAAGTGAAAGTTGCACTGACATTTGTCAACGGCCCAAAAGAAGTTTTCCATATCTAGAAGGTCATGAGGATAATAAAGTGAAAGTTGCACTGACATTTGTCAAAGGCCCAAAAGAAGCTTTCCATATCTAGAAGGTCATGAGGATACAAACTGAAAGTTGCACTGACATTTGTCAACAGCCCAAAAGAAGTTTTCCATATCTAGAAGGTCATGAGGATAATAAAGTGAATGTTGCACTGACATTTGTCAACAGCCCAAAAGAAGCTTTCCATATCTACAAGGTCATGAGGATAATAAAGTGAAAGTTGCACTAACATTTGTCAACGGCCCAAAAGAAGTTTTCCATATCTAGAAGGTCATGAGGATAATAAAGTGAAAGTTGCACTGACATTTGTCAAAGGCCCAAAAGAAGCTTTCCATATCTAGAAGGTCATGAGGATAATAAAGTGAATGTTGCACTGACATTTGTCAACGGCCCAAAAGAAGTTTTCCATATCTAGAAGGTCATGAGGATAATAAAGTGAAAGTTGCACTGACATTTGTCAACGGTCCAAAAGGAGTTTTCCATATCTAGAAGGTCATGAGGATAATAAAGTGAAAGTTGCACTGACATTTGTCAACAGCCCAAAAGAAGCTTTCCATATCTAGAAGGTCATGAGGATAATAAAGTGAAAGTTGCACTGACATTTGTCAACGGCCCAAAAGAAGTTTTCCATATCTAGAAGGTCATGAGGATAATAAAGTGAAAGTTGCACTGACATTTGTCAAAGGCCCAAAAGAAGCTTTCCATATCTAGAAGGTCATGAGGATAATAAAGTGAATGTTGCACTGACATTTGTCAACGGCCCAAAAGAAGTTTTCCATATCTAGAAGGTCATGAGGATAATAAAGTGAAAGTTGCACTGACATTTGTCAACGGTCCAAAAGGAGTTTTCCATATCTAGAAGGTCATGAGGATAATAAAGTGAAAGTTGCACTGACATTTGTCAACAGCCCAAAAGAAGCTTTCCATATCTAGAAGGTCATGAGGATAATAAAGTGAAAGTTGCACTGACATTTGTCAAAGGCCCAAAAGAAGCTTTCCATATCTAGAAGGTCATGAGGATAATAAAGTGAAAGTTGCACTGACATTTGTCAAAGGCCCACAAGAAGTTTTCTATATCTAGAAGGTCATGAGGATAATAAAGGGAAAGTTGCACTGACATTTGTCAAAGGCCCAAACGAAGTTTTCCATATCTAGAAGGTCATGAGGATAATAAAGTGAAAGTTGCACTGACATTTGTCAACGGCCCAAAAGAAGCTTTCCATATCTAGAAGGTCATGAGGATAATAAAGTGAAAGTTGCACTGACATTTGTCAAAGGCCCAAAAGAAGTTTTCCATATCTAGAAGGTCAAGAGGATAATAAAGTGAAAGTTGCACTGACATTTGTCAACGGCCCAAAAGAAGTTTTCCATATCTAGAAGGTCATGAGGATAATACAGTGAAAGTTGCACTGATATTTGTCAACGGCCCAAAAGAAGTTTTCCATAGTTAGAAGGTCATGAGGATAATAAAGTGAAAGTTGCACTGACATTTGTCAAAGGCCCAAAAGAAGTTTTCCATACCTAGAAGGTCATGAGGATAATAAAGTGAAAGTTGCACTGACATTTGTCAACGACCCAAAAGAAGCTTTTCATATCTAGAAGGTCATGAGGATAATAAAGTGAAAGTTGCACTGACATTTGTCAACAGCCCAAAAGAAGCTTTCCATATCTAGAAGGTCATGAGGATAATAAAGTGAAAGTTGCACTGACATTTGTCAAAGGCCCAAAAGAAGTTTTCCATATCTAGAAGGTCATGAGGATAATAAAGTGAAAGTTGCACTGACATTTGTCAAAGGCCACAAGAAGTTTTCTATATCTAGAAGGTCATGAGGATAATAAAGTGAAAGTTGCACTGACATTTGTCAAAGGTCCAAAAGAAGCTTTCCATATCTAGAAGGTCATGAGGATAATAAAGTGAAAGTTGCACTGACATTTGTCAACGGCCCAAAAGAAGCTTTTCATATCTAGAAGGTCATGAGGATAATAAAGTGAAAGTTGCACTGACATTTGTCAACGGCCCAAAAGAAGTTTTCCATAGTTAGAAGGTCATGAGGATAATAAAGTGAAAGTTGCACTGACATTTGTCAAAGGCCCAAAAGAAGCTTTCCATATCTAGAAGGTCATGAGGATAATAAAGTGAAAGTTGCACTGACATTTGTCAAAGGCCCAAAAGAAGCTTTCCATATCTAGAAGGTCATGAGGATAATAAAGTGAAAGTTGCACTGACATTTGTCAACGGCCCAAAAGAAGTTTTCCATATCTAGAAGGTCATGAGGATAATACAGTGAAAGTTGCACTGACATTTGTCAACGGCCCAAAAGAAGTTTTCCATAGTTAGAAGGTCATGAGGATAATAAAGTGAAAGTTGCACTGACATTTGTCAAAGGCCCAAAAGAAACTTTCCATATCTAGAAGGTCATGAGGATAATAAAGTGAAAGTTGCACTGACATTTGTCAACGACCCAAAAGAAGCTTTTCATATCTAGAAGGTCATGAGGATAATAAAGTGAAAGTTGCACTGACATTTGTCAACAGCCCAAAAGAAGCTTTCCATATCTAGAAGGTCATGAGGATAATAAAGTGAAAGTTGCACTGACATTTGTCAAAGGCCCAAAAGAAGTTTTCCATATCTAGAAGGTCATGAGGATAATAAAGTGAAAGTTGCACTGACATTTGTCAAAGGCCCACAAGAAGTTTTCTATATCTAGAAGGTCATGAGGATAATAAAGTGAAAGTTGCACTGACATTTGTCAAAGGCCCAAAAGAAGTTTTCCATATCTAGAAGGTCATGAGGATAATAAAGTGAAAGTTGCACTGACATTTGTCAACGGCCCAAAAGAAGCTTTCCATATCTAGAAGGTCATGAGGATAATAAAGTGAAAGTTGCACTGACATTTGTCAAAGGCCCAAAAGAAGTCTTCCATATCTAGAAGGTCAAGAGGATAATAAAGTGAAAGTTGCACTGACATTTGTCAAAGGCCCAAAAGAAGCTTTCCATATCTAGAAGGTCATGAGGATAATAAAGTGAAAGTTGCACTGACATTTGTCAAAGGCCCAAAAGAAGCTTTCCATATCTAGAAGGTCATGAGGATAATAAAGTGAAAGTTGCACTGACATTTGTCAACGGCCCAAAAGAAGTTTTCCATATCTAGAAGGTCATGAGGATAATACAGTGAAAGTTGCACTGACATTTGTCAACGGCCCAAAAGAAGTTTTCCATAGTTAGAAGGTCATGAGGATAATAAAGTGAAAGTTGCACTGACATTTGTCAAAGGCCCAAAAGAAGTTTTCCATATCTAGAAGGTCATGAGGATAATAAAGTGAAAGTTGCACTGACATTTGTCAACGACCCAAAAGAAGCTTTTCATATCTAGAAGGTCATGAGGATAATAAAGTGAAAGTTGCACTGACATTTGTCAACAGCCCAAAAGAAGCTTTCCATATCTAGAAGGTCATGAGGATAATAAAGTGAAAGTTGCACTGACATTTGTCAAAGGCCCAAAAGAAGTTTTCCATATCTAGAAGGTCATGAGGATAATAAAGTGAAAGTTGCACTGACATTTGTCAAAGGCCACAAGAAGTTTTCTATATCTAGAAGGTCATGAGGATAATAAAGTGAAAGTTGCACTGACATTTGTCAAAGGTCCAAAAGAAGCTTTCCATATCTAGAAGGTCATGAGGATAATAAAGTGAAAGTTGCACTGACATTTGTCAACGGCCCAAAAGGAGTTTTCCATATCTAGAAGGTCATGAGGATAATAAAGTGAAAGTTGCACTGACATTTGTCAAAGGCCCAAAAGAAGTTTTCCATATCTAGAAGGTCATGAGGATAATAAAGTGAAAGTTGCACTGACATTTGTCAACGGCCCAAAAGAAGTTTTCCATATCTAGAAGGTCATGAGGATAATAAAGTGAAAGTTGCACTGACATTTGTCAAAGGCCCAAAAGAAGCTTTCCATATCTAGAAGGTCATGAGGATACAAACTGAAAGTTGCACTGACATTTGTCAACAGCCCAAAAGAAGCTTTCCATATCTAGAAGGTCATGAGGATAATAAAGTGAATGTTGCACTGACATTTGTCAACAGCCCAAAAGAAGCTTTCCATATCTACAAGGTCATGAGGATAATAAAGTGAAAGTTGCACTAACATTTGTCAACGGCCCAAAAGAAGTTTTCCATATCTAGAAGGTCATGAGGATAATAAAGTGAAAGTTGCACTGACATTTGTCAAAGGCCCAAAAGAAGCTTTCCATATCTAGAAGGTCATGAGGATAATAAAGTGAATGTTGCACTGACATTTGTCAACGGCCCAAAAGAAGTTTTCCATATCTAGAAGGTCATGAGGATAATAAAGTGAAAGTTGCACTGACATTTGTCAACGGTCCAAAAGGAGTTTTCCATATCTAGAAGGTCATGAGGATAATAAAGTGAAAGTTGCACTGACATTTGTCAACAGCCCAAAAGAAGCTTTCCATATCTAGAAGGTCATGAGGATAATAAAGTGAAAGTTGCACTGACATTTGTCAAAGGCCCAAAAGAAGCTTTCCATATCTAGAAGGTCATGAGGATAATAAAGTGAAAGTTGCACTGACATTTGTCAAAGGCCCACAAGAAGTTTTCTATATCTAGAAGGTCATGAGGATAATAAAGTGAAAGTTGCACTGACATTTGTCAAAGGCCCAAAAGAAGTTTTCCATATCTAGAAGGTCATGAGGATAATAAAGTGAAAGTTGCACTGACATTTGTCAACGGCCCAAAAGAAGCTTTCCATATCTAGAAGGTCATGAGGATAATAAAGTGAAAGTTGCACTGACATTTGTCAAAGGCCCAAAAGAAGTTTTCCATATCTAGAAGGTCAAGAGGATAATAAAGTGAAAGTTGCACTGACATTTGTCAAAGGCCCAAAAGAAGCTTTCCATATCTAGAAGGTCATGAGGATAATAAAGTGAAAGTTGCACTGACATTTGTCAAAGGCCCAAAAGAAGCTTTCCATATCTAGAAGGTCATGAGGATAATAAAGTGAAAGTTGCACTGACATTTGTCAACGGCCCAAAAGAAGTTTTCCATATCTAGAAGGTCATGAGGATAATACAGTGAAAGTTGCACTGACATTTGTCAACGGCCCAAAAGAAGTTTTCCATAGTTAGAAGGTCATGAGGATAATAAAGTGAAAGTTGCACTGACATTTGTCAAAGGCCCAAAAGAAGTTTTCCATACCTAGAAGGTCATGAGGATAATAAAGTGAAAGTTGCACTGACATTTGTCAACGACCCAAAAGAAGCTTTTCATATCTAGAAGGTCATGAGGATAATAAAGTGAAAGTTGCACTGACATTTGTCAACAGCCCAAAAGAAGCTTTCCATATCTAGAAGGTCATGAGGATAATAAAGTGAAAGTTGCACTGACATTTGTCAAAGGCCCAAAAGAAGTTTTCCATATCTAGAAGGTCATGAGGATAATAAAGTGAAAGTTGCACTGACATTTGTCAAAGGCCACAAGAAGTTTTCTATATCTAGAAGGTCATGAGGATAATAAAGTGAAAGTTGCACTGACATTTGTCAAAGGTCCAAAAGAAGCTTTCCATATCTAGAAGGTCATGAGGATAATAAAGTGAAAGTTGCACTGACATTTGTCAACGGCCCAAAAGGAGTTTTCCATATCTAGAAGGTCATGAGGATAATAAAGTGAAAGTTGCACTGACATTTGTCAAAGGCCCAAAAGAAGTTTTCCATATCTAGAAGGTCATGAGGATAATAAAGTGAAAGTTGCACTGACATTTGTCAACGGCCCAAAAGAAGTTTTCCATATCTAGAAGGTCATGAGGATAATAAAGTGAAAGTTGCACTGACATTTGTCAAAGGCCCAAAAGAAGCTTTCCATATCTAGAAGGTCATGAGGATACAAACTGAAAGTTGCACTGACATTTGTCAACAGCCCAAAAGAAGTTTTCCATATCTAGAAGGTCATGAGGATAATAAAGTGAATGTTGCACTGACATTTGTCAACAGCCCAAAAGAAGCTTTCCATATCTACAAGGTCATGAGGATAATAAAGTGAAAGTTGCACTAACATTTGTCTACGGCCCAAAAGAAGTTTTCCATATCTAGAAGGTCATGAGGATAATAAAGTGAAAGTTGCACTGACATTTGTCAAAGGCCCAAAAGAAGCTTTCCATATCTAGAAGGTCATGAGGATAATAAAGTGAATGTTGCACTGACATTTGTCAACGGCCCAAAAGAAGTTTTCCATATCTAGAAGGTCATGAGGATAATAAAGTGAAAGTTGCACTGACATTTGTCAACGGTCCAAAAGGAGTTTTCCATATCTAGAAGGTCATGAGGATAATAAAGTGAAAGTTGCACTGACATTTGTCAACAGCCCAAAAGAAGCTTTCCATATCTAGAAGGTCATGAGGATAATAAAGTGAAAGTTGCACTGACATTTGTCAAAGGCCCAAAAGAAGCTTTCCATATCTAGAAGGTCATGAGGATAATAAAGTGAAAGTTGCACTGACATTTGTCAACGGCCCAAAAGAAGTTTTCCATATCTAGAAGGTCATGAGGATAATAAAGTGAAAGTTGCACTGACATTTGTCAAAGGCCCAAAAGAAGCTTTCCATATCTAGAAGGTCATGAGGATAATAAAGTGAAAGTTGCACTGACATTTGTCAACGGCCCAAAAGAAGTTTTCCATATCTAGAAGGTCATGAGGATAATAAAGTGAAAGTTGCACTGACATTTGTCAAAGGCCCAAAAGAAGTTTTCCATAGTTAGAAGGTCATGAGGATAATAAAGTGAAAGTTGCACTGACATTTGTCAACGGCCCAAAAGAAGTTTTCCATATCTAGAAGGTCATGAGGATAATAAAGTGAAAGTTGCACTGACATTTGTCAACGGTCCAAAAGGAGTTTTCCATATCTAGAAGGTCATGAGGATAATAAAGTGAAAGTTGCACTGACATTTGTCAACAGCCCAAAAGAAGCTTTCCATATCTAGAAGGTCATGAGGATAATAAAGTGGAAGTTGCACTGACATTTGTCAAAGGCCCAAAAGAAGTTTTCCATATCTAGGTCATGAGGATAATAAAGTGAAAGTTGCACTGACATTTGTCAACGGCCCAAAAGAAGTTTTCCATATCTAGAAGGTCATGAGGATAATAAAGTGAAAGTTGCACTGACATTTGTCAAAGGCTCAAAAGAAGTTTTCCATATCTAGAAAGTCATGAGGATAATAAAGTGAAAGTTGCACTGACATTTGTCAACAGCCCAAAAGAAGCTTTCCATATCTAGAAGATCATGAGGATAATAAAGTGAAAGTTGCACTGACATTTGTCAAAGGCCCAAAAGAAGCTTTCCATATCTAGAAGGTCATGAGGATAATAAAGTGAAAGTTGCACTGACATTTGTCAACAGCCCAAAAGAAGTTTTCCATATCTAGAAGGTCATGAGGATAATAAAGTGAAAGTTGCACTGACATTTGTCAAAGGCCCAAAAGAAGTTTTCCATATCTAGAAAGTCATGAGGATAATAAAGTGAAAGTTGCACTGACATTTGTCAACAGCCCAAAAGAAGCTTTCCATATCTAGAAGATCATGAGGATAATAAAGTGAAAGTTGCACTGACATTTGTCAAAGGCCCAAAAGAAGCTTTCCATATCTAGAAGGTCATGAGGATAATAAAGTGAAAGTTGCACTGACATTTGTCAACAGCCCAAAAGAAGCTTTCCATATCTAGAAGGTCATGAGGATAATAAAGTGAAAGTTGCACTGACATTTGTCAAAGGCCCAAAAGAAGTTTTCCATATCTAGAAGGTCATGAGGATAATAAAGTGAAAGTTGCACTGACATTTGTCAAAGGCCCACAAGAAGTTTTCTATATCTAGAAGGTCATGAGGATAATAAAGTGAAAGTTGCACTGACATTTGTCAAAGGTCCAAAAGAAGCTTTCCATATCTAGAAGGTCATGAGGATAATAAAGTGAAAGTTGCACTGACATTTGTCAACGGCCCAAAAGGAGTTTTCCATATCTAGAAGGTCATGAGGATAATAAAGTGAAAGTTGCACTGACATTTGTCAAAGGCCCAAAAGAAGCTTTCCATATCTAGAAGGTCATGAGGATAATAAAGTGAAAGTTGCACTGACATTTGTCAACGGCCCAAAAGAAGTTTTCCATATCTAGAAGGTCATGAGGATAACAAAGTGAAAGTTGCACTGACATTTGTCAAAGGCCCAAAAGAAGCTTTCCATATCTAGAAGGTCATGAGGATACAAACTGAAAATTGCACTGACATTTGTCGACAGCCCAAAAGAAGTTTTCCATATCTAGAAGGTCATGAGGATAATAAAGTGAATGTTGCACTGACATTTGTCAACAGCCCAAAAGAAGCTTTCCATATCTACAAGGTCATGAGGATAATAAAGTGAAAGTTGCACTAACATTTGTCAACGGCCCAAAAGAAGTTTTCCATATCTAGAAGGTCATGAGGATAATAAAGTGAAAGTTGCACTGACATTTGTCAAAGGCCCAAAAGAAGCTTTCCATATCTAGAAGGTCATGAGGATAATAAAGTGAAAGTTGCACTGACATTTGTCAACGGCCCAAAAGAAGTTTTCCATATCTAGAAGGTCATGAGGATAATAAAGTGAAAGTTGCACTGACATTTGTCAACGGTCCAAAAGGAGTTTTCCATATCTAGAAGGTCATGAGGATAATAAAGTGAAAGTTGCACTGACATTTGTCAACAGCCCAAAAGAAGCTTTCCATATCTAGAAGGTCATGAGGATAATAAAGTGAAAGTTGCACTGACATTTGTCAAAGGGCCAAAAGAAGCTTTCCATATCTAGAAGGTCATGAGGATAATAAAGTGAAAGTTGCACTGACATTTGTCAACGGCCCAAAAGAAGTTTTCCATATCTAGAAGGTCATGAGGATAATAAAGTGAAAGTTGCACTGACATTTGTCAAAGGCC
Organism: Thermobia domestica; assembly: GCF_964235325.1. NCBI lineage: Eukaryota > Metazoa > Arthropoda > Insecta > Zygentoma > Lepismatidae > Thermobia > Thermobia domestica. The sequence goes on from NC_137469.1 coordinate 59,230,038, forward strand.
CAAAAGAAGCTTTCCATATCTAGAAGGTCATGAGGATAATAAAGTGAAAGTTGCACTGACATTTGTCAACGGCCCAAAAGAAGTTTTCCATATCTAGAAGGTCATGAGGATAATAAAGTGAATGTTGCACTGACATTTGTCAAAGGCCCAAAAGAAGCTTTCCATATCTAGAAGGTCATGAGGATAATAAAGTGAAAGTTGCACTGACATTTGTCAACGGCCCAAAAGGAGTTTTCCATATCTAGAAGGTCATGAGGATAATAAAGTGAAAGTTGCACTGACATTTGTCAAAGGCCCAAAAGAAGCTTTCCATATCTAGAAGGTCATGAGGATAATAAAGTGAAAGTTGCACTGACATTTGTCAACGGCCCAAAAGAAGTTTTCCATATCTAGAAGGTCATGAGGATAACAAAGTGAAAGTTGCACTGACATTTGTCAAAGGCCCAAAAGAAGCTTTCCATATCTAGAAGGTCATGAGGATACAAACTGAAAATTGCACTGACATTTGTCGACAGCCCAAAAGAAGTTTTCCATATCTAGAAGGTCATGAGGATAATAAAGTGAATGTTGCACTGACATTTGTCAACAGCCCAAAAGAAGCTTTCCATATCTACAAGGTCATGAGGATAATAAAGTGAAAGTTGCACTAACATTTGTCAACGGCCCAAAAGAAGTTTTCCATATCTAGAAGGTCATGAGGATAATAAAGTGAAAGTTGCACTGACATTTGTCAAAGGCCCAAAAGAAGCTTTCCATATCTAGAAGGTCATGAGGATAATAAAGTGAAAGTTGCACTGACATTTGTCAACGGCCCAAAAGAAGTTTTCCATATCTAGAAGGTCATGAGGATAATAAAGTGAAAGTTGCACTGACATTTGTCAACGGTCCAAAAGGAGTTTTCCATATCTAGAAGGTCATGAGGATAATAAAGTGAAAGTTGCACTGACATTTGTCAACAGCCCAAAAGAAGCTTTCCATATCTAGAAGGTCATGAGGATAATAAAGTGAAAGTTGCACTGACATTTGTCAAAGGGCCAAAAGAAGCTTTCCATATCTAGAAGGTCATGAGGATAATAAAGTGAAAGTTGCACTGACATTTGTCAACGGCCCAAAAGAAGTTTTCCATATCTAGAAGGTCATGAGGATAATAAAGTGAAAGTTGCACTGACATTTGTCAAAGGCCCAAAAGAAGCTTTCCATATCTAGAAGGTCATGAGGATAATAAAGTGAAAGTTGCACTGACATTTGTCAACGGCCCAAAAGAAGTTTTCCATATCTAGAAGGTCATGAGGATAATAAAGTGAAAGTTGCACTGACATTTGTCAAAGGCCCAAAAGAAGCTTTCCATATCTAGAAGGTCATGAGGATAATAAAGTGAAAGTTGCACTGACATTTGTCAACGGCCCAAAAGAAGTTTTCCATATCTAGAAGGTCATGAGGATAATAAATTGAAAGTTGCACTGACATTTGTCAACGGTCCAAAAGGAGTTTTCCATATCTAGAAGGTCATGAGGATAATAAAGTGAAAGTTGCACTGACATTTGTCAACAGCCCAAAAGAAGCTTTCCATATCTAGAAGGTCATGAGGATAATAAAGTGAAAGTTGCACTGACATTTGTCAAAGGCCCAAAAGAAGCTTTCCATATCTAGAAGGTCATGAGGATAATAAAGTGAAAGTTGCACTGACATTTGTCAACGGCCCAAAAGAAGTTTTCCATATCTAGAAGGTCATGAGGATAATAAAGTGAAAGTTGCACTGACATTTGTCAAAGGCCCAAAAGAAGCTTTCCATATCTAGAAGGTCATGAGGATAATAAAGTGAAAGTTGCACTGACATTTGTCAACGGCCCAAAAGAAGTTTTCCATATCTAGAAGGTCATGAGGATAATAAAGTGAAAGTTGCACTGACATTGTCAACGGCCCAAAAGAAGTTTTCCATAGTTAGAAGGTCATGAGGATAATAAAGTGAAAGTTGCACTGACATTTGTCAACAGCCCAAAAGAAACTTTCCATATCTAGAAGGTCATGAGGATAATAAAGTGAAAGTTGCACTGACATTTGTCAACGACCCAAAAGAAGCTTTTCATATCTAGAAGGTCGTTACAACGCTTAATGTGTAAATTGAACTTGAAGTTTCTATCATAATGTGTGCCGCAGCCTTTTTGGTAGGCTAGAATAATGTTGCAGCGTGAACACTTGCGTGACTGAAAATTGTGATTAAAATTAAAATTTAGGTGCCACTGTATACCTACCTTTGAGCAATCGTGCATATTGGACGGTAAAAGACTATAGGCAGATATGAGGAGCATTAAAAAAAAGTACGTTCTCGTGTGAAACACAACCGACAAATGATATGTGCAAAACATGTATGGAAAGGAAACTACATACCTTACTCTACTAACTGTTCAGAATATTCAACGTACAAATTCAAACACTTTATCATAGCCTTACACTGCTTTTTGTATTATTATTATTATTATTATTATTATTATTATTATTATTATTATTATTTATTCTGCCTTTTGACAGATTCAGGCACTAATGAGTTTTTTTTCCCTCTTCATTTTAACTTTAGGGTTGGAAATTTGTCTTCTACGTTTCTTGATTTCCATCTTCCTTTTCTAACTCCCAATATTTTCTTCTAGTTTTTAAATCATGGATCAGTTTTCTTCTTCTATTTATTCCTACACTTTCCTTCCATCTTTCCTTCTATGGCGGTATGAAGAAGACAATTTCTTCACAAGATGTGTCCATTCCAGTTCGCCTTCCTACGAAGAATGCTGCCTAGTAGCGTCCTCTTCTATCCTATCTGTTTTAAAACATCTTCGTTTATTATTCTCTTTGTCCATTTTATCTTCTCTATCTTCCTCCAACACCACATTTCTAAACTCTCGAAATATTTCTTCTCAAAATTTGTAATGTCCAGATATCTGAACCATACAGTATAGTACTCCATGTATAGCACTTGACCAACTTCTTCCTTTAAGCCTGCTAGTAAAAAGTGATCTCTTCGTGTTGAATACTTCTTTGGATATGACAATTCTTGACCTGGTGTGTTTGGTGCAGTACTCGTCTTTCGTCAAAATTCTTTCCAGTTATTTGAAATGATCGACCTCTTCAAGTTCACTACGCCTTCATTATACATGTTGCTGCCAATGTATTCAAAGCGTCTTCAAGCTCACCAGTGGTGAGAAAGTTCTTTGGTGAGGTGGAACTGAGAGTCTTTCAACTTCCGGAATAACTGGAAATCAAAACTCTTATCGTACTTTTCACCTCATTGTTGGCGGAATTCTCAATGTTGCGAGACATATTCAGAGTAGGGATGATCAAAACTGTTATATATATACTGTAGAGAGCTGAAATCGTTTTTTCTGAATCATTTTTAGAGCTGAAACCAGTTTTTGATAGAAAACCAGTACCGGTTTTGATAGGAAATCGAACTTTTAAAAAAAAAAAAACTATTCTTTGAAAGTTTTCAGAAATCGGTATCGGTTTTTCTAAGAACAATGTAGCCCACTACTAATTCAGGGTTCACTACTCGATGACCTTTCATCTTTTTAAAGGTTCAAACTGAGGGATCGTACGAGGAATACACTACATACTAGAGTGGGATATTCCTTCTTTTTTGAAAGCACTTTCCCATTGTTGATGAACTTCACAGACGTTTTAATACTATATGGTTGAATATGTCGGCGCCAACAGAGTAGAATGAAAGTATAGAAAATATCATATCACGCTATGATAAATGACTGAATATGTATGGAGAATATACTGAGAATGGAGTAACGTATGTACTTTCAGTACCTTAAAATTTTTTGCACATACCAATTGTCGTTTGTGTTTCATACCAAAATGAACCCTTTTGTTAATGAGTAGCCCTTGTATATATATATCCTATCTGGAGAAAGATTTTATTGAGAACAAAACTATACATACAGAGTAACTAAATACACGACAAGGCCGAAAAAAGGAAAGAAAAACATTTCTTGTTCTTGAACGAAAATAACAGCAGAGTTAATTTTATAGCTGACTTGACTTTGAGTCCAAAATTCGCTATTTTTACAATAAGATAGATGATACGGACTGGACGCCTTGCTGTCCACTCTTGTTAAATGGGATTGCTACATTTACATCACAGCGATTGAGACAAATGTTAAAGGATGTGTTTTTTGTCACGGGTCTCTGAAAGCATGTGAAGCAACACAATTTCTGGCACTTCCGAGCCACAAGGACAGTGTACAAACGATCACACGAATACAAACAAGTACAGTGGCCTATTTCTTCTTTGTCTTTTGTTCCTTTTGTCAAGAAATACAAAATTAGTTCAGTTCTCTACCACAAAGAGAGACAAAAAAAAAAAAAAAAAAGCATGGTCTTGATAAGCAAAAGAGCCATTACAAGAACTCGAAAAACATGATACAAACTACAGAAATGTACACGCAAAAGGAAAGTAAACAGAATTACTTCTTTTCTTGTGAAGCTTAACGAAATTAAAAGAATTGTCCAGAAGCTATTTGTTTGCCACTGCAATAAACATTTTTTTAAGACTTCAGAAAAGTATTATCAGTATGGAACTAATTTCTCCCATGAAGATCAATGAGATGGTTTAGTAGGAAGTGAGTCATAGGAATTCAAACTATAACGGAAATTAGGAAATTACCTCAATATAGTTAAGGTAAATTTAAATGAGCACTAATAATCAATATACGGTAATACATTTTCCTTGAACTTTGGTCTTCAGAAATAGACCAATGTAATAGCAATAGTTTGTGTGTATATTTAAAGTAGTATAATTTACACCCATTTTGACTGGGTGTACTGTTGTGTATGTGTGTTTTCGTAAGAAAAAGAAAAAGTGAAGGAAAAAGTAAAAAGCAATAGAACTGAAAGATTGAATTGTTCTAAATATTGTCGCTCCTTACCAACACTGCATACTAAAAGATTGAATTGTTCTAAATATTGTCGCTCCTTACCAAACACCGCACGCTGAAAGATTGAATTGTTCTAAATATTATCGCTCCTTACCAAACACTGCATACTGAAAGATTGAATTGTTCTAAATATTATCACTCCTTACCAAACACTGCATACTGAAAGATTGAATTGTTCTAAATATTGTCGCTCCTTACCAAACACCGCACGCTGAAAGATTGAATTGTTCTAAATATTGTCGCTCCTTACCAAACACCGCACGCTGAAAGATTGAATTGTTCTAAATATCGTCGCTCCTTACCAAACACCGCACGCTGAAAGATTGAATTATTCTAAATATTGTCACTCCTTACCAAACACCACACACTGAAAGATAGGGGAAACGTGTTGCCATCTATGAGTAATAATCGAGCCTTTACAATTCTTTTAAAATAAGTTTTGCACATTTTTGGTCATCCAAAAATAAAATCATCCTTATTTGAGACTAAAGACAAATTAAGAGGATTTATTATTTAAAAAGGCAATAAAAAGAAAGAAATTGCTTTCTAGCAAAAGCGTCCATGCTTCAATCTCTCGCTTTGAAAATTTTCTCCAATATAGTCAATCTTTACGTTTTTTTTCTTTCTTTTTTCTTTTCTTTCTTTTTTTCTTTTTTTTTTTTTTTTGCATCTCTTATAGGAATTTTTGAAGGTAAAAAAAGAAAAACTAACAAATCGGCCGTGAAAAGTGCCTCGTTGTGAAGTTTCTCTTCCCTTTTCTCAACTCTCAACCAGATCTTAATGAACTGAAGAGTTTTTATGGAAGGGGATGATTTTCTTTTTTCCTGCAGAAGTATTTACTTTTTCCTCTCATCATCCCCCTACCCCCGCCCTTAATTATTTTCTCTAGGTAGTATTCGTACCTTGGTGTTGGTGGTGGTAGAAAAATGGTGAAACTTCTGGAAGAATTGATTAATGATGACGATGACTGGCTCAAGAGATTAGGATTAGGAAATGTGAACGTTGGAAGAAAAAAGAAGAGAGGAGCAGTTTTTTTTTTTTTGGGCTTTTTAGTACAGTAAAAGTAGGAAGTTTAATTTTCCATCATATAGTTTTCTTTTTTTCTTTCTTATATCTCGCTACTAAAAATCTATTTGGGAACATGGATTATTTTCCCAATTCACGCCTCTCGCTTTTCGGTAAGCAAATCGTTGACATACTACAGCATAATTTACAAATAAAAGCTATACATATAAAAGTGGTAATGATGCATACAGTATATCATCATTTACTGCCAGGTCATTTGCTTCCAGATACCACGGTCTCCCTCTAGTCTCTGGATTGATAAAGGAACCTTTTTTGAACATATTTATCAGCTGGATTAATTTTCTTTCCTTTTGTAGTTTCAATTTCACTATACCTTCTATAGCGCACCTCATTTCTATAAACAAAGTACTAACTATATAAACAAAATCTTTCTAATCTATCAATACCCAGTTGTAATTATACTAATAAGAAATGAAAATATTTCGGCAACCCAATACTGACAGAATTGTTCGCTTACATTTTTTTTTTTTTTTTTTTTTGAAAGAGGAAAACATCAAGTTATGTCACAAGTACATCTTAAGAGTCTTCATCCCGGCGAAATTAAAATACCGCTAATTTTACATTAATTATGTGATATCTTCAAATATATAAAAGATAATCGAAATGTGGAACAAGAGCGCCCTAGACAATATCATTTAACATGAAATACTGTTATCACAACTCACTTATCTGCCATTTTGAAAATCGAGCCATTTTGAAAATCGGCATTTATTTTCGCGTTTCTAAACAGCTGAAAACATAAAGCCGCTAGGTGACTTGTGATAACGGTACCTCACGCAAAATAATATTGTCTAGGCGCTCTTGTTCCATATTTCAATTGTCTTTTATCTATTTGAAGATATCACATAATTACTGTAAAATTAGCGGTATTTTAATTTCGCCGGGTTGAAGACTCTTAAATCACTATATTCACTTTGATAAGTATCCATCCATGTATGCGGTACTTTGGTTGTTCAACTTAATTTCCATCCAGGTATTCCGTCACACTTAAGGTACCATGGATATACACGCAGCGATAATTCTTTGCCGTAGATCATCTAATCCTTACTCCAGTGTTCGGTGCACAACAGTGTTGAAATATCCTAACACGAGAAAACAAATACAGAGTTAAGTCGAGCGAGTTCGGAGGCCATTAAATAGGACTTCCCTTTACAATCCATTGGTTTTATGGAATGGTTATTCAGAAAAATCTCGGACATTAATACGTAATTCGGCGAGGCCTTCTTTAGTTGGTACATGGGTACAGCATAACGTTCCAACATTTCCAGATACATTGTTGATACGATTCTAGCATCATATTTTAAGTCCGATCACACAATCTTCGGTCAACGCAATAATTAATTTTGAACTGGTACGTTTATGTTACACAACCTTGAGGAGGTTTTTGTCATTTATCCCACATCCTGAAGTTACTTATGCACTTTACCTGGGGTATAGAGGATGTATTCGTCAGAAAATGATACTCGTGCAAGAAATTTATTGTTTTCGTCAATGCGCGATAGAAATTTTCCTCATGTAAACAAACGCGAAGCATGTGGGCTCTAAAATGTTCCGATCCTGCCTAACACGAAACCTAACGACCCTGTCACTATTAGTCGCTTTGGGGCCGCGGTGACTCAGAGGTAGAGAGTTCACCACTACAGTGTGTCCCTGGTTCGATCCGAGCTCGAGCCATATGAGCATTCTGGTGGACAAACACAGCTTGCGTGGGTTTCTCGTCTTCATCCCACCATTTAATTCATTCTTACCATCACCGCTCCTTTATCTTACATGGCATAACTGAGAGATGTAAAACTGAAGGACTTTAAAGATAATTGGTTGCCCAGATTTTTACATTTCTTATTTACATATTTTCAACCGGACACACTGTATAAAAACACTGGATACAAAAATAATCAATTTCTCTAATATTGGTCAGTTTCTCTCCATTATATAGGAATTTCATCATCAGTAATGACGCTAGGTTTAATTTCCTGGGTGGGTAAACGTAGGACAGAGAAAGTGTTTTGGGGAAGGGGGCTGCTATTGTTTTGTATACTGAAAAAAGATAGTTTTATATTACTTGACGTACATTACAATAGAACATGTCTGGGAGACAGACACTCTGGGGACAGACGTAGCCATCAGGGGATGGACGTTCCCTTGTCCTCCTTTAGCGTCGTCACTGAGATTCATTGATAACATACAACTAAATGGGCCATCGTCGCTGAATCAATGATTTAGCTGGAAAAAAAATATTGAAATATCCCCTCATATTTAGAAACAATACCACGTGCTTCTCCATAAGGATCATCAAGCAGCCGACGGATGGTTTCCGAAGAAATACGAGAAGGACACGATGAGTCACGAATAGGACCTCTACAACTCCTGCACAGACTCCGCCTCCAAAACGGCTATAAATGAGGACTTCAAAAGACAGAAGTTATCAGTTCCAGCTGAACACTTCTTACATTTCCCTCCAAGCTGCTCTGGGTGAGAGAGACTCCCTAACCTTATCTCTGTGCTGCTACGGGCAAGAGGTTACATTCCGTCCCCGCACTGCACTGGGTAGGAGACATCAACCCATTTCTGTTCTGCTCTGGACAGGAAGTCCGACATATAGGGAAAGGATTACGACACATCCAATTTTGATCATACTTCATAAATGAATATTTAATTAACAACCCTGTGATGTAGTATGTAATTTCTCATGGAAAAAAATTCACAACATGTAGTGTGTTTACTCTTCGGAGAAGTGAATAATTTTATCAAAAATCTGCTCAGGTGCGATTGTTGTTCATACTTCATGGATAAATATTTCTGTCACCGCCCTACAGCTCATTTTTGCGATTTAAAAGAAATATTGAAAAAGGATAGGTTTATTTTGAACTTTATTAACTAACCCTCGTATAAATCCAAATGTTCTAGAAACTCTTTGTCATCGCTTTGGTATGTCTTTTCATCTGTGTTAGTGGACTTCCGTTAGATTTCGTAACCATGTATGGACATACGTTGCAGAGACAATGATTTCCTTTGTGAACGCTCTCAGTCCCGAAAGGAACGGGAAAGTCGCAAAAACACTTTACTTCTTGACGGTGCTCAACGCTGATTTGATTATTTAAAATGTCCGCACTTCTTCAGCCAAGGAGTGTGAACTTGGTAGTATACGTCATCACCGGGGCGCTCGAGCACCTAGAACTTATACACAATAGCTGACTGGAAAAAGGAGCAGTTGCTCTGCACCTAATCGACGAGGCAATCGTCGACGTTCGTTCCAACGCGCTTCTGAAAGCAGCATTTAGGCTGCCTATACTCACTTTTACTAATAGTCAATGACGTGCACGTAAACATTCTATATTAAAACTCAAAGTGACAAAGTTTCCTATCTATATGTGGAAGTGATAGTTTGTTATTCTTCACATCAAATCTTTTACGTAAGTGTACTCGTCTAATAATACGGTGACAACTTGGAATTCTCATCGAGGAAGTAGCAGTTAACATTTCAACGTTGGGACTTCAACTTCAACAACTACGCATATATTTGAATACAGGACAGAGGAGATGCAACGTCAACAGGCTAGCCGAAGAAACACGTGAGTTTATGTTTTAAGCCACCATCGTCATTTATTATCATAGCCACGCCGCTATCGTGTCAATGGTGTTAAATTGTTAATGGTGAATATATTGCAAATGTAAAGACATGTAATGTTTGTGCTCTTATAGTAACATTATATTTCTTTTATTGAAAAGTAATTTTATCATTTGTACAGTTAATATTTAGTCCTATTATATTCGTGGCCTAACAAATTTATTTACGTTGTCTACCTTTTCGTTTATTGCGTTTCCAGCTACCGCATAACGAAATTGTAGGCATGGGTAGTGATCATAGTCGTCGTAAAGTAGCTGGAAAATAAAAGGAGAAAAGGGCGAAGTATGAGACTGAGAAATTAATTCAAACCACGACTTAAATAACGATTACATTTCATTAACAAAATAGGCAGAAATTAATTCTCAGAAAAATCCCACAGTGGATACTTTACTCTACGGGGTGAGTTTTCTTCAAAATCTTCCGAAAACTGCATTAATTTATGCTGTTTACCAAACACTGTTAGGGTCATCAAGTCTAGAGGTCTCAGGTGGGCAGGTAATGTAGCTAGAATGGAAGAAAGCAGAAACACTTTCAAGATTTTGACTGGAAATCCAGTCAGAAAACGTCCATTAGGAAGACTTAGATGCAGATGAGAGGACAATATTAAGACGGATCTCGCGGAAACAGGAATAAAAAGAAACTGGATCCAGTTGGTTAACGATAGAAGTCAATGGAGAGTGTTTGTGAATGCGGCAATGAACCTCCATGTTCCATAGGCCATACAGTTAATTAGTTTTCCGAATACACCTATTATAAGTTGTTCATGTTCTGTAAGTAAATTAAATACAATTTTTACTTTTATCTCCCAACGACTAGGCTCTTTAGGCTTAAGGAGACGGGTGAATAATGATATAATAATTGGTGGAATGTGAATGTGAGAGGAGACGGGAGAAACTTGGGAAAAACTTACGAACATGATGTTGTGTACCAGAAACTCATTTGGCCTAGGATTAAAGCAGGGACTCCTAATACCAGAGCGCTCTACCACTGAGCACCGTGTCCAATCATGAAAAAAAAATGTTTCCATGATTGCTTGACTCTTGTGTGATTCTGTAATAAAAGTAAACATTCTCTTGTATGTATAAGGTCTCTAGGCTACAGCACATGACCATAAATCGTTAAAGATTAAATTTTATTTAAAACCAATTCCCAAAGAGGAAAAGTAACTTCCTGGTAGTATACACGGATATAATCAACTGCAGTAACGATTCTTTTGTTTTTTCCCGTTTCAGTTTCAATGTTCAGGTATAAAAAAAAATCATATACATACGTATATTGCAGACGCATTTCCGTTGTAGAATCCTTATCTCTAGTAGTCATTACGTTCAATTATATGTGGTTATACATACAAGGTTAACAAACAGTAAAATTGAAATTCTAATACGAACAAATGAGATTCTCTAGGATTAAACTGTTAATTAAACGCAAATCTCTTTGGATGTAGCAATCAATTAAATTGACCACGGAAGTTCTGGGATTATGCGTGCTTTACTACCGGATATTATTCCTAAATGAATTACCATACGCATTAAATTTTTTTCTTCTTTGCCCTACATTGTAATCTACAGTTCTCAGAAAAATATCATGGAACCAAAAAAAAAAAAAAGTAATAAAATTAATGTTGTTTATATAGACTATACGTTGTATCACCTGAAAATGTACGTATAACCGTATTTTTTTTTTAAAAAAAAAGGAAAAACTAGGCAGAACCATCGAGTCGCTAAAAAGAAGGAATCTGAAGAAACATATCCTCCTTTCCAGTGGTTTAAAATATCTCAGAGTAAGTTCGATTCCAGCCATGGGCGGATCCAGGACGGACTTCTGGTGGGGGGAAGGGCGATGGGTTATAATACTGCTACTTAGAGGTACTTTTAAGAGCTCCAACTCTGGGATGGGTTTTTATTTATATAAGAAAGTTTTCTCTTCTGAGGACGAGACGATCGCCCCAATCTCCCCCTGAATCCGTCCCTGGTTCCAGCAGAACATGTCGATCGAAGAGAAACGTAGTACGCACAGTGTTTAGACATCTTTCAATTTTACGTCCCACGATTATGCCGGCTAAGCTAAATAAAGGAGACGGTAATGATGAGAAATGAATGCAACGGTGGAATGAACAAAGTGGGAGGAAACGGGAGAATCCCGAGAAAGCCCACGGACACGGTGTTTGTCCACCACAAAGTTTACTTGGCGCGAGCTGGGATTGAACACTGGGACCACATGCACCAGAAATGAATGCTCTAGCACTGAGCCACCGTGTATCCTTGCGGTGTTTAAAGTATTAGCTGGAAAGCCCCTTGGGAAAAGACCTCTAGGTAGACTGAAAACGAAATGGGCAGTGATGAAAAGGGACAATAAATTCCAATCAATCAATCAAATCGGAGAAATAAGTAAGCACATAGGAGTATATGTATTTAAAGTATGACTTTACGAAAGAAATGTTCATATAAACACAAGTCCTAAAGTTCACAGTTTTCGGAGCAAGAAACTATTGAAAATAGGAGAAAAACCAACTACTTTAGAGAGGTGTTTCTGCAACAAGTAATCAACGTACATTTGGCTGTCAGCACGGTAGTCTGGCCTCTTTATTTCCTCAAGTTATACCAGATGCCCAATTTGAAGAGACGGGTGATCCGCAAAACCGGATTGGAACGAGGAATAGAATAAGATAAATTTTCCGTCCTTATAGAGGGTTGAACCAGTGCCACCTAGTTCGCATGAATAAGCTTTATGGAATACACTACCACGGCATTTTATTTTCCACACATAAATTTTACTTCAGTTCTTTTGGCGCGTATTTTTTTTTTAATACACTTTTAGTCTATGGCTATTCGAGGATGCGTTTCCGATACGTTACCCACTACAGCGAACGTGACCTAGGTGGCTATTCGGTATAATTTTACTTTCGCCAGAGTTATATTGTGAGCCAGTCAGGGTTACCAGATCTTATTTTTTTTTTATTTCCCGCGTCGGAAGGGTAGAAAGAGAATGACCTGCTTCAGTTGGTTTCTTGTGAGAAGACAGGTAGGTTATCGAAGAAGTGTTGCTCTTAGTTGCAGTTTCTCTTTATGTAAAGGAAAAAGACGCTGAGGCGGCAAAAGGTAATTAAAAGTGCATTCGTTAATAGACAAAGACAACTGCACGGCGAATTTCATTGGCATCACGTTTTTCCTACTTTTTCCTTCCTTTAGACATCTTTTACTGATTCCGAAACGCACCAAATTCGCTCGTGCTGACATATTCTGCGTTTTTTAAAATCGCTTTTGCGTTATCAGTGCATTGCGATTATCCATCAACATTTAAATACATGGTCAGCGTATTCCAAGCGTACTCATGAGCCATAAAAGCGCGTTGCGAACGCATGGAGTATTCGTGCACTTAGTCATTAAGTGCTTGTACCTGTAATGCCTAAAATTACGAGTTTTCCGTCCTCTTTGTAGTAATTTGTTCTGAAGTAAAAGGAAAGTATATTTTACATATAAACTGATTATGATTCAAATCATAGGTGCAAATGTCTTGTCGGAGATTATGAAGAGTAAGTTCATCCTGATCATTACTTTTATTTTCTTCTAATAATACAAAACAGAATTGAATGAAACGTAACAAGTTACTGACTACTAAACAGATTCCACAATATCAAAATGCCAGTAAAATCTACGAAGCACGAGCAACTTGGGGTAACTTTTGAAAGCCACCAGAAATGATGGATTAGGCAGAGGAAAGCTGAAAAATCATGAGAGCTCCCCAGTCTGTTACCATCTATTTTCCCTGGAGGCTCTGTGAGACAGAAGAAGGGGGAATTAATTCAGGGATTATGGAAGAATCGGGTTTCGAGGTTTTGGCCTTATTACCAGAGGAGGAGGAAATGCTTGGTATGTTAATATAAATTGGTAGTCCTCTATCTGTTTCCGTTGAAAGCCTTGCAGGCAGAAAGGTTGGGGAGAAATTAATGATGTGCTAGGTTGTAAAACATACTACAGAAGAACTATAATTGTTTAAACATTTTCTTTTTGGACCGTGATTACCTTTTATAATAGTTATAGAAACACAAACATTTCCTAAGAAATCAAAGGAAATAATCCTTATTCAAGAGAGAAGGAATTTTCAACCAAAAATTTCAACACGAAAACAACTTAATAAGCACGATACTCAAGATATAAAAATTTCCAAGACAATGCAAGGTTTCATTTCAAAGAAATTATTCTTAAGCTTCAAAAAAAATATTACAACCATAGGATCCGAATTTTAGATTTCTATCTGGTCTTATAAACTTTGACTGAATTTTTATATCTGCATATTTACCTTTAAAAATGTGATCAGAAATATTTTGCAGCGTAGTGATGCATTTTTGTGCAGCACAATTTTATAGGATGACAGATCCATATCCACGGGGCGCATGAGGGGCTGCTCCCCCTAAATTTTTACTGGATCCCCTAAAATTTTCACGATAGGCTTGCAAATAAACTATAATATGATTGAATCGGGTCCCTCTACCTTCTACCGCCCCGCTTTCCCCAACATTTTGAGCTCTACGGGCCTGTAGAATCATGCTACATGGTGATGCAAATTTTGCATTACTCTGATAGACGTTCTGCTGGCTCCTAGATGATACACCAAAATATTTTCAGTGATTCGTCGTATAACCAAGTGTCCATAAATTCATCCAGTTAATTTTAATTAAAAAAAAATATAATAATGTTTCCCATGTAACATTTGGTAAAATAATAATAATAATAATAATAATAAGTATTTCTCTGTGCCACAAAGATATTGCAGTGAACTACAGTAGTTCTGTAAGGGAATTTATGTTCTTACTTTGATAATTATTTCATAATTCATTTTACGATTTAAGAAAAAAAGTAAATAAAACTATATTTATTCAATATAAGAATATACGTAATAAGCAGACTTATTTTTCATCTTCAGACTGCTACAAATTCACTTTAGTCTAATTCTAATGTTTAATTCCAGTGTTAGATATCTAAACTTTCTTAACAGTTCAATTTTGCGGGTGACTAAAGTAACCGCAAGGAGTCGTGAAGCTTGACTGAGATTTATCAATTTCAGCACCTAATAGAATGCGAGGGTGCGTCCAGGTCCTCAACCCTTATCCGTGAAATTTTGCCAGTGTCATCTCTCGCGCTGTATGGAGAACATCTCCTGAGCGTGCAGTGTTATCGGATTGCCGCTAAGATTTGTTGTTATTATTGGCGTCGTTTTATATTTTTGCTATTATTATTGCTACTGTTTAATTTGAATAATTCTTAGTATCCGTGTTAATGTTCCGTAAATACTGCTTTTTTCCCCACTTGTTTGCCATACCCTCTAAGTTTGGCAACATTGTTGGTGTACTTCGGTTATTTCACTTTTTCGCAAGTACGTGTTCGAAAGGCAGCTCCACGAATCGTACCGAATTCTTCCGATGCATTACACGTCAGGGAAAGCAATCTGTGATTCGTGTAGAGTCCAGGCTTCACGAGTTGTCGTGGACACTATAGTGATCATGGACGTGAATGTAGGGCTAGTTCTGTTTTGTTACTGAGAATACATACATGTGTTGCTAAGTACCCATAAAAAGTATGCAATATCCTTTCCTTTGCAAACCAAGAATTGTTTTCATTACAGCCAGCCTATTCTTTCTTAAAGGAGTGAAATAAAACACTTCAAGAAAGATATTTTTCAATCAACTCTTCCCCTCAGAATAAGTTGATCTTAATCTTGAATTTCAGAGCTATTCTAATCTAAATAAATAAAGGTTTATTTGTGTCTGTGTGCGGCCTGGAGATCAGACGAGTGGGTCGAGAGTTACCAAATTTTGGTCACCGGTACCTTGGTCCAAACCTCAGAGCAAGACGAAACGCTTTTTTTTTTTTTTTTAAATCGAACCAGTGGGGTATCATGGGGGCATTTACCGGACATGTAAAAGTAGTAGAAAATGACCGATATTAGTGTCAAATTCATAGTTTTTGCGGTCGTTGAGATCAATGGTGAAACGCCGATTGCATTAACTTCGAAATTCACCCCATTCGGCTGCGGACCGGGGGTCACTTGCGGAGGGGGTTACAGAGACATGCAAAAATAATCGAAAATGACCGATATTAGTGTTAAATTCATAGTTTTCGCGGTCGCTGAGATGGAGGTGATACTCCCACAGGCGCTGACTTCCAAATACAGCCCGCATCGGCTGGCTGCCAGAGGCTTTTTATTTTTTTTAATTTCGAACCAGGGGGTTTCAGAGGGCGTTTACGGGGACATGTAGAAGTAGTAGAAAGTTGCCAATATTTTTTCCTTCGTTGTTCAGTTTGTTTACAATATTTTAACTGACCCATGCGGAGGATGGGTATTTCAGCTAGTGATCAATAAAAACACATTTTCTACAAAACAAATGTAGTTGATTTTAATCATATAGTCCATATATTTAGCGTCAGAAATTGTTATAACCACTGCCTAACGGAGTGAATGTAGAAAGCAGTGGTTATAACACTACTGATACAGTAAAAAGGTTGTTCAGATAATTGGTGTCCTATGCAATCTTCTTGTAAACAACAGTGCATCGAAGTGTATATAATCGCGACTTCGCTTGTGTGTCGGTGTTCCTCCACCCCTTCTGTTGAAAAAAAATATCATGTGGACTTTTCTGACTGCAGTAGTTTAAGTAAATGAAATGAAATAAAGAAACGCGTATAGAACATGGCGTAATGCGTTAAAATTCTCTTCAAATCTAACTTTGTACAGTTTTCTCCCTTTAGCGTCTATATTTTCATATAACACTTCCAACCTTCTCTACGTGCAATCTTGTTTTTATTTATGTTTCGTGGTTTATTGCTTTAGTGATGCTACAAGAGGGTAGCGGATCTATTTTCCACTTCAGTTGGACCAACCCCTCTTATGTTTTCGTTCTTTTTTTCTTTTTCTTATATATTCTTTTTACATCTTAACATTTTCTTTCCATTTATTTTTCTCTCCCTTAACTTTTTATCCTTTTGCTTCTTATCCTTATTTCTTCTTTCACCCCCTTTTTGTCTTTTTCCCTTTTCGTCTTAAAATAATGGGATCGCGTGTTCTGTCAATGCGTTCCATGCTTAAAAGCTGGCGTGTTTGAGGTAAACTTACATGACAGCCTCTATCTTCACCCTCTCTCTATTTTTCTATTCTTGTTTTTCTCCTCCCCTTTCTTTTTGTTCCTTCATCCATTTACTATCACTCTTTTGTTGGTCTCCCTTTTTTATTACTTTTTTATTTTCATTCTTTCTTTCACAGTTATTTTGCCGGTAACAGGTAAGTCTATGCTCCGGTTCAGGAAAAACCTTTATTAAATTAGACGACAATTAATCATATATATGTTTGGGCTCTGCTTTAAACATATGGCTTAAAATATATTGAAGACTTCATATACGATTTCCGCATGGACTTTATTTTCTTATAGGTTTGTATAAAGTATCTTTCTTCGAATATAAATAAAATATTATCATTAGGCTGGTTGAAACATAAACTCCGGTCTTCCGTTTTATTTTATGGCCAAAACTTCCCAGCTATTAATATCTTTATATATCAAATAGCGTGTCTTATTTCTATAAAATGTGTATTTCCTATTCGTTAGATATGACAATGTGTATTCGAAGCAGCACTGGCACTAGGACCAAGAGTGGCAAATGGTAGGCCATCCAACTGGTGATGGCCGTACTGTGTATTTGGCCGATTTACCAAACATTTATCAATCAATTCAAGTGCCAATGAAGACCCTACGCTGTAATTGACCGATTTATCAAGCATTTACCAATCAACTCAATTGCCAAGGATGGCCCTACATTGTAATTGACCGATTTAGCCTACAAAACATTTGTCAATAAATTCAAGTGCCAACGATGGCCCTACTTTGAATTTGACTGATTTACAAAGCTTTTTCCAATCAACTCAATTGTCAACGATGGCCCTAAATTGTATTTGGCCGATTTACCGAGCATTTGCCAATCAACTCAATTGCTAATGATGGCTCGACGTTATATTTGTCCGATTTACCAAGCTTTTGCCAATCAACTCAAGTGCCAACGATGGCCCTACGTTGTAATTGGCTGATTTACCGAGCATTTGCTAATCAATTGCCAACGTAAAAAAGTTGGCCTAACTTATTTTTCAGTTTTTTTTTTTTTTTTTAATTCCCAACCATGACCACCGTTGGCCTATGTAATGACTACGAAGTTCATATGGCTATGTAGTGGCTGCTAATGACAAGGGGCCCTATGCAGAGCCACTTTTAGCGTAGTATTAATAGCTTGACTCGTGCGTGATGCTAACTTCCTATACTTAGGAACACGTAAGTGAAGTTAACAACGATTCGTTTCGGAAAAGGCCAACCCGACTTTTCCGCAAGGTTGTTTAAATACAAATGGAGAAATCAATATGAGAGAGAATAGAATCCACTTAACTAGATCTCTACAGTATATATAGTAAAACTGGTTCTGCCAATTGAACGCAATGGTTCTGTGTTAATCGAATTGTGGTAAATTTTGACATATGCCAGGGTTACTTCAACTCCATCGCACTTTCAAGTAAAAAGATAAAATGATAGTCGTTAAATCAACTACCAGACACCAATTAGTAATACATTTTTGCATTGGTATTATTCTATATACAGTTGACAAATAACTACGTTTACAAAATAGCTTTTTTTTCGTATTTAAAGAATATGATTCTTATGAGGGATAATAAAATCTGGCACAAATTATTTATACGTGGTTACGAGAATCCAAATATAATCAGTGACGAACAGCAGTATAATGAACATAGGAACAACATATGGCAGCACTTTTACGCATGTAACTGTTAGAAAATGTATCCGCTCTAAAAACTATTTCCGTGGTAGATTACAGAAAGTATAATACTTTCGTTACTTGATATAAACAATTTTCTCGCTTAATATTGCAGTATCGAGGTACCTATCTGATACGCATGCTTTTGAGATAGCTGTGATATTTTTTGTTAAGTTATTGCTCTACACAAATGAAAGACCAGTAAAGAATTATGCAGTTGTTAATATTAGTATGTAATGGTTTTTTGTTCGCCATGCTATCTGGAATGTTACTGACAACACATGGTGGTCTTATTTCTTCGTCGCTTGTAACACCACTCGTGCACTGTCTCCGTATCAAATCGTTAATACAGCGTCTGTGTTAGCAACAACAGCAGACCCTTTTGGTTGAAATAACATATAAAAGTGCTAGTCACGCTAGGAACTGGCCTGTGTTAAAATTATGTGTATTACCACCACCATTTTTGCTGTATTGCAAAGTAACTGTTAACTAAAAGATCGGTATTTGTCTTTTCGTGGTGGTGATACATGCATTTTATGCGCATAGGACTTATACGGTAAGCTACATATTTGAAGGGAAATATTTCTTCAGAATTAATCCTTTGAAGAACCCAAATTTAGAAGTTAAAGAAAAGTGAAAACAGTGTAGGTATTGGACATTCCAAACTCACATAGTTTATGGGATGTTCTTGGGTAATCGAGATGTCAACTTTCTCAGTTGGCAAAGACGCTAGGACGTCTGACTTCTTTCCATATACAGTAGACCGACGAGTGTCCCCGGAATTGGGTGGTGCGATAAACTGCAAACAAATGGATTCCGCGAATAATCCGCAAAATGGCCGAATGGAACACAAATCAACACAAAAATGTTTTTGAACATTTTTTCCTACACACATAATACAGTTATAAATTAACAAACAGTAGTTTTCTGTACTTACATATTTATTGCTTTACATTTTTAAAAACAAAAATTGTTTTTGTTTTCTCGTGTTAAAACACTTTATTTCTGATTAAAAAAAAAAAATTTAAAGAACATTTTGTAACAAGGTGATGCTAAGTCGCAGAAAAGACGAAGAAATAGAAAGGAAGACTGCAGATCATCAAAAATTTACTGGGCCGGCATTATATGATAGATACATGTCTCGAATGATATATACAAAGTACGAATTGAGAGTAGAACAGTGTTGCCACAGTCCTAGCTCTGAAGTGGGCTGAAAAATAGTACCAAATTGAAACAAAAAGGGCTGAATTTTATGCCTGTGTACTACATGGCTCTATAACGCAAAACTGAAAGAGGTTATGTTCTATAACCCTTCCCCCTCGTCTTCCAAGAGTCCAAGTCAACGCGTCGATATATATATCTATAAAATCGCATAAATGTTCGGATATTTTTATATTCGTCAATATGGCGTCACTAGTAAACAACTTAGCCCAGTACGCCAGCAATTATGTCAATCTAGTTTTCGTGCTATTATCGTTTTGGTGTAGAATCTTTACAACGACAATTATAGACTTACTTGAGCACACGCTGCTCTTCTTCAGAATATTTAACACTTGATTCAACATGTGTGTGAGTGTGTGTGTGTGTGTTTCTTCTTCTTTTTGAGGTTTCTGCTTCTCTCTGATCTCCTTCACGAGCGGGGCGGATGCGCCCATCTAGCGTCATTTGTTTCCCGGTATAGTTCGAATTACGAATTTTTCACACAAATTTTCTAACGTTAACGGTTGCAACGTCACAAAATGAATGTTCAACAGCATTTTTTAAAGAGTCCAAAAAGTCTTAGTAACGCTTTTGAAAATGTGATCAGTATTTGTTAAATAGAGCTAAATTGGGTAGAATTGTACCAACATTTTACAAAAAGGGCTGAAAATGCCAGCGTGGTACCAACGGGTCGATGAATGACAAAAAGGGCTGAATTTGGTACAATTGTACCAAGTGTGGCAACACTGGAGTAGAAATAACTTGAACCCGGACGAATAACTTAAACCCGGAAATAACGAAAGAATGTATTATGTTCTTAAAGCTACCTGCATACTGAACTTTGTAAACGTACTTACACTTTCCCTATGCGAATACCAAAAATTTCATTTCTGTTTACCTTTTAGTTTCATATATGCAAGTATTTTTATATACACGCCCAATACTAATATTTTATTTATATATTGTTTATATATATAGTGTTAAATGACAGAAATCAGAATATTGCGTTAGAATAAGTTAGAACAGACTGACCATCCTAACATCTAGCGAATATTACGTGAAATAAAAACAAAACGTTTTAAAATATTTCAGAAATACTAAAAATGGAATAAGCAAATAATTGAATCCCAATACTAATATCCCAATACTGAATAATTTATTTATATTTACGTCCTTTGTCAGCAGCAAGACTATATGGGACGACCTTCATAGTTTATAGTGAGATTTCCAGGAATCAAACCCGAGACCTCGTATATGAAAGGCACGAGCAAGCTACCCAGTCATACTAACACACATTTCAGTGCACAAAGGATCCAACTCAAATTTTGGTCATTTTGAATTTATGTCATATTTAAGATCTCTGCTTGAAGCTCCTTAAAGTGAATCAAAGATTGTCCAGATATTGTAAATACGCGTAACTTTTATAAAGTAAAAGACAGTGTTCAATTTTCCATGTGTTTAAACGGAACGTACCAACTTCACAAGTTTAATTACTGGATTTGAGTCCTCTTTGCTGTGAACACCCCATTTATTCTGAGAGTCAGGAGCGTCGTATGGGTGCTCTAATTCACTAGCTCTCAACATGGGCATTAACACGTCCCCCAGGGGGCACTCTCATTCCCAAAAGAACGCTGGTAACAAAAAGGAGTGAACGAGGGGGTGCGATAGACTATTTAGGAGACATTTGGTGGGAGGGATGTAAGGGAAAATATGGTTAATGTAAGAATAATTGTAAAAACAAACTTTCCATTCATTTATGTATAATTCTTCAAGGCTTATTTTTAATAATTGAAGCTTCCTTCTGGCATGGGTGGATTGGATTAAGATGACTGGACGCATTAAGGACAATTGCCTTCACCCAAGGGGATACTAGACTTGAGAAGTTTGAGAACCGCTGCTCTAATTCATAATTTTCAACCAAGAGATTTAGGGGTATAGAATACTTACTCAGGCTTAGCAGTAGGCTGGAGGATCTCTCCCGTAAAATTTTAAAAATTTATCCTCCTGAAAATGCAGCTTTAGGTATTTTTCTAAAATGAAAATTCATTTGTTGTCTATTTTTCTTTCTTTTTTTTTTCACTTTGGAAAACAATTGAGGGGTTTGGTGCAATAAGGGCGTAAGTCTGAAACGTGCAGTTGGAGAAAAACGATGTTAAAAGTTTAAGTAGTGTTTTTTTTTCTTACATAAAACAAAGTAATATACAGCATTTTATTCCGATATTGAATTGAAATGTTACCAGGAGGCTAAACAACCATGGCAAAAGCCACAAATGCGTTTGATGCAAAAAAGGGCGTAAACGAGTTTACGCCCTTATTGCATCAAACTCCTCAATTGGTGAGTGAGAATACAGTGGCGGCGAAACCAATTCTAGGGTTGGAGCTCCTTCGTGGCTAAGCGGTTAGCGTACGAGCCATTGGCGTGGGAGACCCAGGTACGATTCCCGGCGGAAGCACATGTGGTTCGAATTCCACGTTAATCAGTAGGTCCACGTCTCATATAGCCTCGCTGCTGAACGGGACGTTAAACCCAAAATCAACTCAACCCAATTCTAGGGTTTTAACCCCCGAGCTTAGTTCTCGCCAAGTTATATTGAACGCCGACCATTTTTTTATACAAGAAGTGTGAAAAATTTTATCTGAAAACAGCACAGTGAATTGTTTGTTCAATTTATCATTTAAAAAAGAGCAGTCGTCTCGTTGAGAGAGAGAGAGAGAGAGAGGCAGAGAGAGAGAGAGAGAGAGAGAGAGAGAGAGATACAGTGAAAACCGAGTTTTCCACTTCTGAGAGCCACAATTCCGGAATTTTACGTATTTTTATCCTGGCAAAGTCTGTGCCTAAACTTTATCTCACCCCTTCTCCACTCCATGAAAAGAATTCTGCACTACTATTATGTAAGAAACATATGAATTTCTCTTTTCTGTTTTCTTCTTTTATCTTTTTTCTTCCAGCTTTTTTTTTTATACAGGTGCTGAGGTCTACGGGGTGCTACAGTACCAGAGCATAACCAATGTCGGCGTCCCTGATAAAAGTTACTAAGAGTCTATCCTATTTGTCTCCATACTTACCTCAGTTCAACCATTGGCATATCTAGGGCCGCACAGAGGTTCAGTGGAAGACCGCTTACGTTTGCTGCAAGGCGTCGCAGCCAAGTAAGTTTGTGATAGGCCTAGATATTGTGTCCGTAGTTTTTCTCGGGGGGGGGGATACTACTGTTTCCTTTCACATTATCATTCCACCAATTCTTCCATCATTCACTTGCCTTAATCATCCATGTTTCTTAGTCTAAAGGACACAGTCGTAGGAAATTAAAATGAAAGATTTCATTTTTCATTAGCAATATCTATGATATTTTGTTAGGGAGAGAGGGCATGACAATTTACAGGGTGGCTATTTAAAGCGATCGCAACACATTTTTATTGCTCATGCGTACGCTTGGAATACGCTGACCATGTATTTAAATGTGGACGGCTAATCACAAACGCGAAAGCAATAAAAACGCGGAGAAAACGTCAGCTCGAGCGTATTTGGTGCGTTTCGGAACAATAGACCGCCTGCTGTTAGAAAGATGTCAAAAGAAAGGGGGGAAAAGTAAAGACGTGTTGCCAGACAAGGAGATTTTTAGCAACAAACAGATGCTTTGAAGACGCTTTGTGCAGAGTACTGGAACTCTGCTATTATAGACCTGGACTTGGCAAGAAAGACATGGAAACCCTGACTGGATCACAATGATTTGTAACTCTGGCAAAAGTAAAGTTACCAAATAGCCGCCTTGATCGCGTTCGCTCTATGGGGTAACGCTTCGAAAACGCATTCTCAAATAGCCACAGACTTACTTTCAATGGCGACTCCAGAGTTCTACAAGAGGAAAGTCACATCGGTAATGCCAGTGAAACCGGCTTTGCATTCCTCCCCGCAAAATCAATCCCTGGTTTTGAGACCTCCAGTATTTTTTTCCTTTCTAGGGATTCTTTAACGTAGAATCTGAATCTCATGTGTTTCCTACCAGGTATCCCATGCAGAAGACTAGCCATATATCAACGAGAAAACTTCAAAATATTCTGCAAGTCTAGTAGAGATCGAATTTACTGAACACCCCGTGATTCTATAATGTAAACAAAATTAAAATAAGTTTTTACTACTATTTATTATGAGTTACACATTCTTCTACTGAAAGCGAGTTCTCTCATGTCTATATGGTTATTATACTAGCCTTCGTTGCGGAATACCCAGGTTCGATTCCCAGAGGGAACTTATATGGTTCGGTTCCTACTTTAAGCTATAGGCCTACGGCTCTTATGCCACGCTGCTGAAAGAAATCTAAACTCTAAATCAACCATCTACTAAAAATATATATATTTTGTTATGTTACAGTACGTGTTCCAATTTACAGATTTTTTGCTACATGTCCTTTTTTTTTTTTTTTTTTTTTTTGTCAATTTGCTGTTCCGTGGTAGATGAGTATACGCCATAAAATTCAATAATAATATCAAACTTTTTAATTACACTTTTGGAAAGATTTATATTAGCTTCATTTCTTTGAATAAGACAACAAGAAGTCGAATTTTAACACGATTGTGCACAATTTTATAACATAAATAGTTTCGTTCAACTCGTTTTGCTGGGATCAGCTAAAGCAATGTTGGCCCAACAATGGCCCACAGGCTGGATCTGGACCGCAAATATGTTTTATTGGGACTTTTGAATAGAAACGTATGATTTGTTGTTTTTATTTTTTTTTTTTAACTCCATGACTTCCTTTTTCTTCTTGAACTGAATAACAATTGTATTATTGCAAGTTTTCGTTTAATTAACTGGCGTAGTACCGTTTGAGAAAAATATATCCGTACGTTGAGATAACAACACTGTTTACCTGGTGATGTGGCAGAGTATGTCAAACAATGTTCCCCTATTCTGCCGTGCTAAGCGAAAAGGCCTTATCTCCATTTCACATACTTTCGAGAAAATAAGCAAAACTAGTTTAGGCTTTCAAATTTGTTGTATTTCAGTAAAACTTTATGAAATATATTTTCACAATCTAAAATTTGTGTGGTAATACAGTTAAATATTTTTGCGTATGAATTGGCACTTAAGGTCTTTTTGCTTACTTTCAATTACAGTTTTGAAAATAAGGTAAACACCCATGACGTCATTACCCCCTACCTATTGGTCAAACCACGTCAATTTCACTTTAGATAGATACAGAATTGTACTATGAACATTCCCATACCAATATCTCGATTTTAGAAAAATGTGGAGTTAAGATCTTTTCGCTTATGACGGCAGTATTGGTATTGCATGGTGGGAAATACTTTTGCGTTTTATATCCATTAGTTTAAAAGTTATAAGGGCGTGTCATGACAAACAGTCCACCCTGTATATGGATATATATAGAATCATAAAGAACTTTTGTTCACACGTTGATCATATTGAAGTAAGATCGGAGGGGGGGTAAAAGTGAGGGGGAACGTAGGGGATCGTAGTCCCCCCACTTCCAAAAATACATTTTACGTCCCTCCACTTCCTAAAAAATTACAGTGGGCAAAGATAGACACGAGGGACGACGTGACGTAATGCATTCCCATATCTTTTCAGATCTATTTTTACTCCTGAGTAAGATGTCACGAGAATGGAAAATGAGAAATGTCAAAGAGAATGAACATTGAAAGTGAAAGCAAAGAAGATAATGTAGAAAGAGTTAAAACTAGAGAATTTAGTTAATTTGACGGTGAGATTTAACTTGTCTTTGCCAAGTCTATAGAAGACAAAATCGTGCCCTTATTTTCAGTTCACTGACCTGTTGAAGGAATCTTATTCTTTTATAAGGCATTTATTTCCGTTACTTCTTATCATGCTTCAGTCAGCCATTTTGAATTCTAGTCCTCAGTAGTATCTCTTAAGAACATTATGACAAATTAGATTCCTTGTAAATTCTAACATTGACTGAGTTTTTGTCTTACATTGCGATATAAATTTTCAATTTCCTTAGCACATACTCTAGTCAATTGGAATTAGAATAGGCATGTCTTCGTTTCTTAACTAAAATGTGCAAAAGTAATTCACTTTTCTTCACACTTTTTTTTTTTTTTTCCCACAATCCGTGAAGGAAAGAATACATTCGTATTTAAGCTGAAAATTTCAAAGGGGATACCCAAAAAGCGGGATCATGTCGTGAAAATGCATCAATGAAATAAGTCACAGGGGCAAAACTAATTAGTAACTAAAAATTTCGCAATAAGAGTATACAATTTGTACGTTAAGAGTCAAACGGGGACGCAGGTTCAGAGCTGGAACGCTCACCTCTGTGTGAGAGGACCTTGGTTTGAAAGCAGGTCAAGCAAGTTTGTGTTGGACAATATCATGTCTATAGGTTCTCCCAGGTTACATCTGTTACCTTCCACACTATCATTCCACCAATTCTTTCATAATTATTTATGCATTTTCAACCATCATCTCCCTCCTTTGTCCTAAAGAACATAACCGCGGGAAGTTAAATTTAAAGATTTCTTTACTTTTAATCAAGACCATAGCAGAGATGGCGTTGTCAACGAAAACTTGATCCATGACACACTGACCCACCGTGACCCACCACCCACCTTGACCCACTTAACAAGACCCATCGTCATCAACTCTGACCCATGATCCACGCCCTCCTCTCCATTGACTAAAGAGTTTACACTTGTAATAAAACAAGTCTATGAAATTATCAGTAATTGCAGTTTGAATTTCTATGGTCAATCGCTCAAGCACCGTTCTATTACAATACCAGTGGATCTGACCTTTACGATATAGAATGGTAAAGTGTTTGTCATTGCCCATATTACAATGAATTTCAATTTAATTATCATATATAATTATTTTCTTGTTGAATTATAGATATTTTTCAGTGGGAAATAGGATGGAATTTGAAAATGTTGAATCAAGGTAAAGTAGGTCAACGTAAAGAAAAAAGTGTAAAATTCGAATGTGTCTCGAAAGCCAAGTAGTAAGTCCCATTACTATTATTACAATTACAGATATCAATATCGTGAAGTTCTTTTTCCACTTAGATACACTCACCTTAGGTAAATAAATAGAAACAAATGAAAAAGGGGAAGAAAATTGGAGGCCTTGAAAGTGAAACGTAGACAAATTCACATGTTTTCAGAAGATGCTGTCTTACAATGCACTGAGCAGAGTGGGATCGGTGGGTGGTGGGTTGCAGTGGATCACTTCCTCTTGACCGACCACCCACTGACCCACTCACAAATATTGACCCACTTCATACACGACCGTTCCACGAGGGACAGGAAGAAGACTCATTGAAGATCAGAACGACTTAGAATTTTTTTAAAAAATTATGGAGAGTGCGTCATAACCTTGTGTTGGGGGGATAGGAACCTTTGTATTACTTGATGAGCTACTAATTTAGTTTGGTTTTAAGTTGTTGATGAATACTTTTCTATTATAACGCTTTAAATTGCCACTCGTATTAGATAGAATATGTAAACAATAACTTGTGGAAAAAGAACAAAATCTAATGAAATTAATCATGAACGTTGTTTGGTTGAATTAGTGGTTAAAAATGTATTAAGCTACTGCAATATAGCTTTCTGAATTTATACTGTGGTTTCGGTAACGATAATATAATATTTGCCTGTAGTAGCCTAAGTTACGGCTACCAGTTAACTCTGATGATGATAAAACTTGTGAATTCTAGTGTTGGCTGGACTTCATGTCTCTAGTGACACGTCCATAAAATTACATACACACACACACACAAATATATATATATATATATATATATATATATATATATATATATATATATATATATAGCGTGAGGCAGCTAAAAGTACTACCTGAAATAGCGAAGAAACTAGAAACACTAGCGATGTAAGGTTTGGGAGAAACAATAATAACAGTAGGGACTCGTAACAAATGGGGCATCTGGAGCAAAGTTATATTTTGTTAAATGGAACGATATACATTAACATGCATAATATAAAAAGAGCACACGCAGAGAAGCACAACGCCGTTGATTCCATGTGTGTACTGCACTTAGGAACAAAGATATGGCCATGTGAATATGTGTAAACAAAATAACAAGTGGTCCACTTGACCGTCAGTACCACGGCATGTAAGACGTCTCAGGTAACTGACAGAATTGTCTTGACGCAGAGCAAGTTTTGATTGCAGGGCCACGAGATCGTGTTAGTTCTTAGCAGGCAGTGGTAGTGGTAAGAGCGAAGACTATGGTGTTTACGAACATAGAAAAGGCGGAGATGATCCTGATTTATGGTTAATGCCGAAAGAATGCCTCAGAAGCCTACCGTGTGTACGCAAAGAGATATCCGGCTCGTTCCCAGATTTGACACCGTTGGACTTTTTCCTGTGGGGAACGCTGAAGGACATTGTCTACCGGGATGTGCCAACAAAACCAGAGGATATGCAACACCGCATTACTGCCGACTGTAGGAACATTCCGTCTGCGATGCTACATTCTGTGCAGCGATCTTTGCGTGGGTGCCTCGATGCCTGTATCGCAGCTGACGGCCACCATTTTGAACATACACTTTGACAGGTTTTCGCTTATTACACAGTGGTTCTGCCACATACTGTAATGGCCATTGTCATTATGCTGTAACACTGTCACATAAATGGTGCTGACGATGTCTCCTCTATTTTTTCTTCTCTGTTATCACGCCCTTTCTTTATCTTGTCCGATTTGTTCTGACAGCTCATACATACATGCCGTGGTACTGACGGTCAAGTGGACCACTTGTTATTTTGTTTACATCTATTTACATAGCCATCTCTTCGTTTCTATATGCAGTACACACATGGGACCAACGGCGTTGTGTTTCTCTGCGTGTGCTCTTTTATATTATGCATGTTAATGTATATCGTTCCATTTAACAAAATATAACTTTGCTCCAGATGCCCCATTTGTCGCTCTTTTTCGAACCACCCCATACCTCCATTTTACGAGCCCCTACTGCTATTATTGTTTCTCGTAAACCTTACCTCACTAGTGTTTCTAGTTTCTTCGCTATTTCAGGTGGTACTTTTAGCTGCCTCACGCTGTATATTGTAATTGACTATCATAAAATACACAAGCTCTTAGATATATTATGTCCTCTTTCTATTTATATAAACAACGCAGAATTCAATTTAATATCAGACAATCTTATTTCACTGAACTATATTTCTAAATAGGTCACTAATTAGTATAGTAAATAATTCACATGTACCGGTATTTTAAAATTGATTCTAAGGATTATTTATGGAAACATAAATTGGATTCACAAAATTACTTGTTAGAGTAGTTCTCTATACGCGCCTGTCACTCGATCTAATAATTTGTCGGATTAACTTAGAATAAGATGTGCTCTTGATAATATATTTTGGTAATCAATATTAATCATTTGTAGTATGCAGTGATGGACTTGTCACCGAACGACTTGGGTTACAACTTTTGTCCGAGTCGTTCGGAACTAGGTGTCACTTCTCAGACCCGATCTTTGTAGTAAGCAGTGATGGAACGTGTCACCGAGTCACTTGGGTCATGACTTTGGCCTGGTTCGTCTGAGACTAGATGTTGCTTCTCAGACTCGATCTTTGCAGTATGAAGTGATGGAACGTGTCACATGACTTTTGTTCGGTTCACCCGGGACTAGGCGTCCCTTCTAAGGCCAGATCCTTGTAGTATGCAGTGATAAAACGTGTCACCGAATCACTTGAATCACGACTTTGATCTGATTCGTCCGGAACTAGGTGTCGATCCTCACTGTCACACTCGATCCTTGTAGTATGCAGTGATGGAACGTGTCACCGAATCACTTGAGTCACAAGTTTTGTTCTGTTCGTCCGGGACTAGATGTCTCTTCTCACTGTCAGATTCGATCTTTGTAGTATGCAGTGATGGAACGTGTCAACGATTCACTTGGGTCACGACTTTTGTCCGTTTCGTCCGGGACTAGATGTCGCTTCTTAGACCCAATTTGACTCGGTGATCCGGACAGACCCAGAAACACAGATATACCTGTTGGTGACTCGGCAACCGGGACACTGCTAAAATATCAGCTCTACACAATTACCTCAGAATTTCGTAGTGGACTAATAATACCCACTACTTGAACTTGAACACTCTTTGTTTGATTCCCAGTGTGACATTTCTTAATCAAGGTATCATGTCTTGAATAATTTAAATATAATTTCATGATTCTTCAAATTCTCACACTGGAAAATAATGAACTGTTTTTTCGAACACAAACTATATATTAAAAAAAAAACTGTTTGGGTTCAGTGATGTCTCCTATATTCTAAATGACAACACAGGTCCGCTCAATTTAATTTCAACATCCCTCATAAGAAAACAATTAGATTATCTTTTGCTATGACTCTGACCTTTTAAACCTTGTAGTTATCTGTCAGTGCAATCGTTTGACACAGAAGTTTCGTCGTCTCCAGGTCATAGGTTTGCCCAGATCACTCTGGCTCATGGGTCTTTCCGCGTCACCGGGTCTGATGGGTCATGGATTTGACTGTCTTCAGGTTTACGGATCGACCCATCCTATCAATAGAAGCAACATTTGAATTATCAGGGCCCAATGGCGTAGTCTTGTAATGTAGCTCCCTTGGAGGCTAAATAGTATGGTGGGGAATGATTATACCACTTATACATACCATTACCTCCCAATTGCACCGCATTCAAACCTCAGCTGTGATTCATAGCACAAGATGAAAGAGTAAGTTCCGTCCTTTATAACCTCTGTATTGCATGAAGACGTAAAATCCAAAACAATCTTTGTATTTTATAGCTCTCTATAATCCATTTTCACATCCTTCTGTCAAAAACATTTCTTCCAGGCTTACTGAAGAAAACAAAGAAGAAAGGAACAGAAAAGAAAGAAAAAGGAAAAAGGAAAGAAATAAGGTTTAAAAAATTGTAGTACATTAGTAAAGATAATTGACGCAACGGTTTTGATCTAGCGTCGTGTTGTAATTGAGGGAATCTTGAATCAAAAGATTGCAAACTCTGGCCTACAGAAAGCCAGAAGCAAAAGTGAAACTGGAATCGATGTGCAATCACACGTAACTAAATTAAGTTTTCTGGCTGGACATGGCCCCTTCAACGATGTAATTCAAGAAAGTTATTGAATTTAATTACATTTTCGTTCTTTGCGCGCTATCATTGAGGCGCCACCTTGTGGGTATAGGCTACTATGAAACGTACGCGTAGTTTTGTCTAATGCAAGAAGTAGCACGGCTAACGGAGTCTTTAATTACCGTCTTAATGTCGTAAAAATTATTAATTAACGATATGCATAAAAATGATTGAATATAGGAACGAGCTTTAATTTTACTATGTTATTAACGCCAACTAAATATATATGTTGCATGTGTGTATGAGTCAGTTATCAAAGACACAGATTGATCACAGAACGACAAGTTAGATGTAAGAATAACACTGATCTGAATCTTGTTACAGACGAGAATATAATTCTGAGGTCGTCGAAGCTAAGTTTCTGAGCTTAATTTTTAACCGTTGGTGGGCCAATCAGTTCCTTTCTTTGAATTATTCCTTGCAACGACATCTTGTATTTTCAGTGTAATTTTAAATATCGGCTAATGTATGATTTCAAAATATGCACTAACCAGTTTAAAGAAGAAGAAAAAATACGAAAATACGAAAAGGAAAGAGAATCAAAATTGATTCTAATATGATGATTTTTGATGAGTTTTTGTCTTTACGTTGTCATAACAACGTTTTGTAAATAAACGATACAATTCAAGAACCATCATGAAGAGATGTACGCATAATCATAAGGTGTGTATTTGTGTATTTGAATAAGTGTGTGTATTTGTATAAGTGTATGATGCAATAAAAGCCAGGAAAGCTAAACGCAACATAAACTGTTTTAAATAATTTTGGTAATATAATCTAGCTGTAATTATGACTGAGAACCTGTGTATAACGAGTTACGTTATATCCTTTATGGTCACCCTGTAGCAATTGAGCTTGTTACAGTAGGTCTGGCCTCTGGAATCGACTTGAGGTCCTTTTAACCTATATTATTTGTGGTGAAATCTGTTCTTCTATTTCACCACTTGTTCTCCATTTTGGATTCCTAACTATATGCTTTATATAAAATTAAATGCTAAGGTATTAGCATGTATTGCATTCAATTGAAATGATTCCCACGTCTAATTTGGTACTATTGGACTTTTAGATTGTGGAACGATTAGAATATCCATATACACATTTACATATTGTAGTGGAGCCGCAAATTCGCAAACTATTTTTGCGAATAATTATTTTTTTTTTATTTTTTTTAAAAAAACTGCAACAGAATTCGTATTTCATTTACTTCTTTTAAAAGACAAATTCGTGTTGAGTGTTCTTTTTTTTCCTAGCTGGAAACCAGACATCCTGTCTGCCTTCACCGAGTTCCCCCTTTCTGACCTGTAGGTCAACAGCAGTTAAGATAAACATTCTCCCCTTCTGGTTCGATACAGAAGCTTAGTTTTTTTTTTATATTGATGTAGTCTTTTAACAAGTTAGATTATTATTATTAGTGGTAGAATACTGTTAAGAAAACCCATATAGTTTGTGTATCTTTAAAATGTCATTTTTGCTTCTGAAAGAAGATTCTTTTTCGTTCTTCAGAACATTAAATATATATGTGTGTCTTTGGTCGAAAACAAGTAAGATAAACTGTTGAAGGGTCTTGAGTTCATTATGTATAAAACCTTTCAAGTTTATTACTTGAAATCTTTTATGTTTTAATATATGTTTATAGTATAAGATACTATTTGTACAATTCTCTGTAATATCTCGATGTAACCTCATTCTTCCAGAGAAAGGGGCTTACACACATAAATTCAAGGACTACACATCACATGCACACGCATGCGCACACACACAATCTTATCTTTGGCCTGGCTCCGCCCAAGGCACCTTGTTCTAGCCAATCTAGATGTTAATGGCATGGCTCGTTCCAATAGCTAGCGTCTCCGCCCCTCAGAGTGGAACTCTTCCGAGCTCCTTGTGCACCCAAACCGTGTGCAAAGCCAATAATCTTTCTTTTCAGGATACTGGTCCCCCTCGGGCTCCGCCCTAGGTACTTTTTAGGTCTCCACGCATGCTCAACCTCTGACCTTACGGTCTTCGTGCAACGTTTGCACACGTTACTATTTTGCACACAGACCGTACATTGGTGCCGCTTGCACCTCCGACCGAGGCCCTTAAAAACGCATGTTTTGGCCTCTCTCGTCGGACAACGTCCCTCTCCTGAACCCCTCAGAGACGTGCAGGCTACGAGGAGTACGCAATTCGTTAGGCACGTTTCAGTTCAGGAACTTATCACGAAGAAGTCTCTAGTTGTCCATCCCTCTGCCTTCCAACCTCTCTGCCTCTACGGAGGCCTGCCTACTCAATCTATTGGTTACCTACCTCACTACCTTGGTTTACCCAGTACTTGGCAATCTGTTTCCGAAAGCTCGATGGCTCAGCCAGGGTTCTCCCATAATTGCTGGTCGGCTTAGGAAACTGACGGTCAAAGTACTACCCTACCTAATCCTCACTGTAACTTGGCAATCTGTTTCTGAAAGCAAGACGGTTCAGCCAGGGTTCTCCCATAATTGCTGGTCTGCTTAGGAAACTGACGGCTAAAGTTACCTCCTTCCGAACTTGGCAATCTACTTCCACAAGCTTCGCTTCAGCCCGGACTCGCTCCAGAAACTGCTGGCAAGCTTAGGAAGTTGACGGCTAAAGTTCTGTCGCACCCCTATTTGATGTGTGTTTTGACAGACTCTAAGTTTATTGCTTAGCTGGCCTAAAACGCACCGGTAAATCAAATAGTTACTCCCTGTTTGATGTCTGTTCGCAGACCGGTAGATCAAATGGTAACCTTAATTCCTTCTGGTAACCAACTTTGTTTGATGTCTGCTTAGCAGACCGGTAGATCAAACGGTAACCTTTACACCTACCCTATTTGATGTCTGTTCGCAGACCGGTAGATCAAATAGTATACCTCTTACCTACCTACCCACTAGGACTGATTCGTGCCCTCCCAGTCTAGTGCAGTTTTGTTTTATTTTGTGAAAAGTGCTACAGTCAAGTTTGTTTGTTTATCAGTGATTTTTAGTGAGTTATTTTTACTACCTATTGGAACGTCGCCACGTAAGTTAAAACTCTTTTATATATAGACACAGTACTTACACTATCGCCCCGGCTCTGGTTCTTGTAATTTGCTTAGAGCCAATAAACTGCAGGCTTACTGCAAGGAACATATTTGTCGAGTTTTGTTTCAAGAGATATCCCAAAGGATTGTTGGTTATCAAACCTTAATCAGGATAACGATTCCATTGTTTCCATTAGAAGATAAGTCTTGGCCACGGCCAACGCTACCGTGTAATACTAAGATTCTTCAGACTGTTTTGTTAGCTGAGTTCCTGTTTCCAGTATAACTTTACCGCTCGAGTTATAGTTGGTGTTTTGCAGAAACTTTGGTTGACTAAATAGAAGTATTTTGGTAAATTACAAAACTCTCTTGTGTGGGTGCCGGTCTACGCAAACGCATACCGCCGGCCCGCCACATAATTTGGTGTCAGCTTTGTGGGATATCTTGAACAACCTAGGATATCTTGAACATCTCTAGGATATCTTGAACAACTTAGGATATCTTGAACAACCTAGGATATCGTGAACTTTTTGCACAGCCTTAGGATATCAGGAATAATCGTGACATCGTAAACTTTGATACCAGTTTAAGTTATTTAAGTGAACTGTGTTTTGTGCATGTGCATTTTGCATGTGTGATATTTATTGTGTGCTGAAAGTTTTTCCATCTGTTTAACTTTCATTCCATCCTCCTTGGCGGAAGCGAAAAAGGGAAAAGGACGCTTTTGTTGTTTGACTGGCCATCAATCAGCAAAACATCCTGCTCACTGTATCGTGACGCCAAACGCACATTAGTGATTTCAGTTCATTAGTGTTTAAATAAGTGCAGTGCATTTTAGTGTTGAAATTAGGCATTTTAAAGCCCCATACAGGCGAATAAACTCATCGTGAATTTAGATTTAGTTAGGTTAAGTGAGAAATTCCTCTCAGTAATCATTATTGCTCAAACCTTCGAGTTTTCGCAAATCTAAGAGGTTCATTCATTTATTTAATTTGTTGTTTCCACGTAGAGACGTAATTTGAATTTTTAATCATGGCAGAAGCTGACGGAAGTAACGTACAGCCAGAATATGTTAAAGTTTCTCAGGCAATTCAGGTTATTGCAGAACCATTTACAGGAGATCGTTCTAAGTTAAGGCAATTTATTGATAGTTGTGAAATTGCTCAAGGGTTAGTTAACCCCCGTGATAAACCTGTATTGTTGAAGTTTATTAAGTCGAAAATTTTAGGAGAACCTAGAAATCGTATTTTAGTTAGATTGAACGTAGATACTTGGGAAGCAGTTAAGACAATTTTAGAAGAGAATTATGCTACACATAGATCTATTGATTATTATGCTTGTTTATTGTTTTCTGCCAGGCAAGGCAAAAATGAGGGTATTAGCTCATGGGCTAGCAAATTAGATACAATTCGAGCTGATCTGAAAGCTGCTGCTTCGAAAATATGTCGTGAAACTGAAAGAGCTGGTGCTCATTCACTTATTGATCATTTGACAAAAGCATCTTTTGTCCAGGGAATTAGCGATCCCCGCATTCAAACAGTAATTCGTGGTAAAAGTACAGAAGATGATAGTTTCGCTCAATTAGTAGATTTCGCTCTAGTTGAAGAATCGCACATATTGTCTCAGAGACGAAAGCCATTAGATTCTAAGAATGAAGATAGGGCAAATTCTTCAAATCATAATCATAAGTCAGAGAAGAAAGGAAATAGGAAATTTTCCCAGAAAAAGCATTCTGAAAGTAAATCTAGAGATTCTCATAACTCTTCTCATTCCCGTAAGGATAGTAGAAATTTTAAGAAAAAGGTTCATTGTTTAGAAGATTGTGAACATTCAGTAGACTCGCATGAAGAGCCGCATGATAAACATTGTAGTGAAAATAGTGACAAATTAGAGGATTCCAATTCTTGTTGTGCTTTACGTTGTTGTCGTAAGAAAAGTAACCATACTTGTGCGAAGAAGCGTATCCATGTTTGTACCCGAAAGAACACAAGTTCTCCGCGTTGTTCTCATCACCGGCAAACGCGCAGTCCTTCTCCGCGTAGTTCTCGTTGCCGCAAAACGCGAAGCCGTTCTCCGCGTCGCATTCAGCGTCGCCCAGCGCGAGATCCTTCTCCGCGCCGTTCTCAGTGTCATCGCACAGCGTGTGCTCATTCTCCGCGTCGCACTCAGCGTCGCCGATCGCATAGCCATTCTCCGCGTCGCACTCAGCATCGCCCAGCGCGTAGTCCTTCGCCGCGTCGCCCAGTGTATGTGTGTCCTCAGCGCCGTACACCGCGCAAACATTCTCCGCGACCAAAACCGAATAATGTCTCGCCGCGTAGTCATCCCGTCGTTGACACGCATGATTGTGAATTGAAAGAGAAATGCCGTGCTGACCACAGCACCAAGCCAAAATCTTGTAGCAAGAATAAGTCTTTATGTTGTTTATCGAAACACAACTCCTCAAAAGTTAAATTAGAGAAAAGTGTTGATAGTAATAGAAATCAGAATGATAATGTTAAGAAGATTTTCCTTTGTTCCACTGAACAAACGAGTAATAATTGTACGAAGGTGTCCCCACCTCAGAAACCTGATCGAAATTCTGTTAAGTCTGATACAATTGGACGTTACGCCCAATTATGCAAATGTTCCACTAAGAGTATAATCGATGAAAAGGGTAAAATTAAAGTACGAATGATGGATTTAAATAAGAATTACGAAATGTTATTAGATTCAGGCTCAGATCTATCGCTTATTAAGTATAGCCATTTACGTGAGTCAATGTTGAGAAAGATACATAGATGTGACTCCACTCCAGTGCATGGATTCAATAATTTTCATGCCCATACTTTAGGTACATTAGATCTTAGATTAGAAATAGGCAAGAATAGAGTGACTCATACTTTTCATGTAATGCGTAGTGACTTATTACCTCCTAATGTAGCCGGCATAATAGGCAGAGATTTTCTTCTTGAACATCATTGTGTAATTTCGTATGACGGACAAGCTGAATTGAAAATTGATGTAGGAACTAAAGTAAAGATCCCAGCACGTACTGAAAAGCTAATTGAAGTTAAGACTGAAAATAATGGGATAGGATTTTTGTCCAAACGTACTTTGGCAGACGGTGTATTCCTGCCAGACGCTATAGTTAAAGCATCCGATAACAAATGTGTAACTAGCATTTTGAATTTGACTGAAAATGAGGTAGACGTACAA
The DNA here is from genome assembly GCF_964235325.1 of Thermobia domestica. Classification (NCBI taxonomy): domain Eukaryota; kingdom Metazoa; phylum Arthropoda; class Insecta; order Zygentoma; family Lepismatidae; genus Thermobia; species Thermobia domestica. Next base: position 59,267,054 of record NC_137469.1, read on the forward strand.
ATTCCTCCAATCTCTTTAGATTTTGAACCACTTCTTGATATGACAAAATCTCATAGTGTTTATGCATTGAGCAAATCTGACAATGCAAGTCAAACTAAAGGATTAAAATCGCGTTTAGAATTACTTAGGCAGAACTTGCGATTAGACCATTTGAATCCAGAAGAGAAAGCGTTAATACTGTCGCATTGTGAAGAATATCATGATTTATTTTATTTAGAGGGAGACAAACTCTCCTATACTGATGTGATTGAACATAACATCCCCATTCATCCCGACAAACGAGGTACAGTCGTGACTCAGAAACCGTACCGTATTCCCGAGGTACATAAGGCAGAAGTACAAAATCAAATCGACAAGATGTTAGATGAAGGTATAATTTCCCCAAGCAAGAGTCCTTGGAATTTTCCAATATTAATAGTGCCGAAAAAGATGGATGCATCAGGCAAACCTAAGATTCGTATATGTTTAGATTTTCGTAGGCTTAATCAGATTACTATTGGAGATAGCTTTCCTTTACCGAATATTACAGAAATACTGGATCAGTTAGGGCAATCGAAATACCTTACGACCTTGGATTTAGCCAGTTCGTACCAACAGATTAGAATTAAACCTGAAGACCGTAGTAAGACCGCCTTCAGTACACCATATGGTCATTACGAGTATAATCGCATGAGCTTTGGATTATGCGGTGCCCCCGCAACATTTCAGAGAATGATGAATATTGTTCTATCCGGATTGCAAGGATTAAAGTGTTTTTCGTATTTAGACGATTGTTGTATCTATAGTAGAGACTTAAAGGAACATATGTCAAGATTGAAACTTGTATTTGATAGGTTTCGAACCTACAACCTCAAACTTCAGCCTGATAAGTGTGAATTTCTTAGAAAAGAAGTAACATATTTAGGACATCAAATAACAGATCAAGGTCTGAAGCCAGACCCTCGTTTAATTGAGAAAGTGTTACATTTTCCGCATCCGAAAAATGTCAAGCAATTGCGTGGATTTTTAGGATTAAGTTCTTATTACCGTAGATTTATTGAAGGCTATAGCAACATAGCCAAACCTCTCACTCTTTTGTTAAAGAAAGACGTTCCATTCAAGTGGGAAACTAAACAAGAACTAGCGTTTCAAACTTTGAAGGAAAAATTGACAACACCACCTCTCCTTCAATATCCTGACATGAGCCGTCCTTTTATTATTACCTGTGACGCCTCAGAAGTCGCAATTGGAGCTATCTTATCTCAGGGCCAAATTGGCCAAGACAAACCAATCGCTTACGCTAGTCGTACACTTAATAATGCTGAAAGAAATTACTCCACAACCGAACGTGAATTACTTGCGATAGTTTGGGCTGCCAAACTATTCCGCCCATACATCTTTGGAAAGGAAACAACCTTTGTGACTGATCATAAACCTTTACTTTGGGTGTTTAGTGTAAAAGATCCTAGTAGTAGACTTTTAAGATGGAGAATTAAGCTAGAAGAATACAATTATAAGATTGTTTATAAAGCAGGTGTCCGTAATACCAATGCTGATGCATTGAGTCGTATTGCATATTTAGATCCCGATCCAGAAGGTCAACCTTCTACCCTTGACGAAGAAACAAAGAGTAGAATTCTGAAAGAGTTTCACAACCTTCCTACCGGTGGACACCAAGGTATTCATCGAACTATAGCTAAAATCAAAGCATACTTAGAAATGAACAATATCGATCCTAAATCTTGGAAAAGACTAAACACCGATGTCGAAGAATACATAAAGAAATGTGAGTCGTGTCAAAAGAACAAACTCACCCAACCAAATGTCAAACTTCCCATGGTTTTGACCACCACTCCTGAAGTAGTATTTGAGAAATGTGCTTTAGATCTTGTAGGGCCGTTTCCTGAGAGTTCTCTCGGAAACAAATACATCTTAACATGCCAAGATGAATTATCGAAATATTTAGTGACCATTCCCCTACAGCAACAAGATGCAGAAACCGTAGCTCAAGCCTTTGTGACTAAATTTGTTTGTGTTTTCGGTATACCTCAAACCATTTTAACCGATCAAGGAACTAATTTTATGAGCGATACCTTTAAGAAAATGTGTCGCATGTTCCAGATTAGGAAACTACATACTAGTGCATTCCACCCTCAAGCTAACTTCGTTGAAAGAGTTCATAGATCTCTTGCTGAGTATCTGAGGCATTATGTGTCTGAAAACCAACTGGACTGGGACGTCTGGTTGCCATACGCTGCTTTTGCTTACAATACAACTCCGCATTCAGTAACTAACTATACTCCACACGAGTTGATGTTTGGCCGGATGGCTAACATCCCTGGTATATTACAGAAACAAACTACCGACATTAATTACGCGTATGATGATTACATCAAAACCCTAAAGCAGAAGCTTCAGAACAGTTACGAGTTAGCTAGATCAAAACTGAAACAAGCTAAGGTTAAAAACAAAGAACAATATGATAAGACCGCCTCTCATAAAGAACAATTGTTTAAAGCAGGCGATCAAGTGTTACTTAAAGATGAATCTGTTAGAAGAGGACGATCCAAGAAATTGGGTTCACAGTGGATCGGTCCATACAAAGTAGTTAGAGTTAAAGGTGTTAATTGTACTATTGCTAATCGAAGAAAAACATTTGTAGTTCATGCTAATAGGTTAAAGTTATATTATTAGTAGATCATATTAGTAGACATTATTAGTAAGTAGTGTAGTTTCCATTTTTGTTCGCAGCCATCATGAGACATCCTCTCTCCTTGTCTGCTTGCTTGATTATATTTAAAAAAAAAACTTTTTGTTTATATGTTCTGGGTATTCTCATCTAGAACTTTAATTAAGTGTAAACACCCGAAAACTCCACAAGGTTGAGCAAAACAAAAAAATATGTACATGGTGAAAAACCAAAGAGGAATATTTAATTAACTTCATAAATTTAATTTGGTTGTTTGAAATCTAAAAATTCTCATTTTGGTATTTCCGATGTTAATTATCAATGACTCTTATTTAATTATTTACGATAATTAAATCAGATGTCATTTCATATGTTAATTATTATCAAATAGTCTTTTGAAAACTATTCATGACACTGTGTTGTCTATTAAACGTAGTCAATACTTGTAGTCAGACATTTATGAAATTCCATGTTATACATTAATAAAAACATCTAGATCCATTGTTTTCATCAATCAGAAAATTCTTGGTTATGTTATTAGTTTACCTTTGACTGATGGTTTAAGATTTAATATGTATAAATTAATTCCATTTCCAACTGAGCTTAAAGACAATAAGTATTTCTTTATACAGCCTCAAAATCCGTATTTGATTATTGAAGTATCGAAACAATATTATGGTAAAATTGATGAACATATGTTTAATACTTGTAAGGAATTAACTTCATTTTCAAGGGTTTGCAAACAAACATTTCCGTTAAAACCTACACATAGTAATGAAGACTGTGAAGTAAAACTTATTGATTTTGTTAAATCAATTCCAGCAGATTGTAACAAACGTATAGTAGAATTAAGAAATATTTTATGGATTTCATTAGATAATAATGATGGCTATTTGCTTCGCCATTCCCAGAAAAATTAACAACAGTTTGTGGAAATGATGTGTCGAAAACTGTTTTGATTCATAAAACTGGAAAATTAACTTTAGATAAAAACTGTAAAGCTTATGGTCCAAATTCCTTAATCAGTTCTCAGGAAATATATGTAAGTAACAGTACAAGTAAAGATTTGCTTCCACTACTAAATGATAGCATTGATTGTTGTATATTCTCAAACTCAAAGATCAATATTAAGAATATGGAATTTACTTTGCCGTTAATCATATCATACACAAAGTTACAGATTTACAATATGCCAGCCATCGTGTTGAGGATGTTGAAAAATTAATTAATGAACAAGAATGGCAGATAAGACAAAGTAATCATGTATTTTCTTATTCTATTTTGACTTATATACTCATGTTTACTATTCTGATATTTCTTTGTGTGTATTGTAGTTTTAAGTTTAATTGTTGTAGACATAGGAATAAATGGTGTAATTCAGACTGTATCAGAACCATATGTTTTAAGCCAACAATCATTGCAGGTGTACAATCAAATAGTCCAGCTCTTAATGCTACTTATCGAGCTGCTTCTGGTGAAATAACTTTTAACGAGGAATCACAAGATGATGATTCACCTCATCTCAATCAGAGAGTTACTAGGTCTAGGAACTATCGTTAAGATTTAATTTTGGAATTTTTTTTTTCAAATTTGATTGTAGTTAGTACGAAAAATTTTTGCCTTACAGTTAAAACTTAAATTTTGCCTTCCAGTTAAAATTTTTCTTTCCCTAGGAGGAAGGACTGTAGTGGAGCCGCAAATTCGCAAACTATTTTTGCGAATAATTATTTTTTTTTATTTTTTTTAAAAAAACTGCAACAGAATTCGTATTTCATTTACTTCTTTTAAAAGACAAATTCGTGTTGAGTGTTCTTTTTTTTCCTAGCTGGAAACCAGACATCCTGTCTGCCTTCACCGAGTTCCCCCTTTCTGACCTGTAGGTCAACAGCAGTTAAGATAAACATTCTCCCCTTCTGGTTCGATACAGAAGCTTAGTTTTTTTTCTATATTGATGTAGTCTTTTAACAAGTTAGATTATTATTATTAGTGGTAGAATACTGTTAAGAAAACCCATATAGTTTGTGTATCTTTAAAATGTCATTTTTGCTTCTGAAAGAAGATTCTTTTTCGTTCTTCAGAACATTAAATATATATGTGTGTCTTTGGTCGAAAACAAGTAAGATAAACTGTTGAAGGGTCTTGAGTTCATTATGTATAAAACCTTTCAAGTTTATTACTTGAAATCTTTTATGTTTTAATATATGTTTATAGTATAAGATACTATTTGTACAATTCTCTGTAATATCTCGATGTAACCTCATTCTTCCAGAGAAAGGGGCTTACACACATAAATTCAAGGACTACACATCACATGCACACGCATGCGCACACACACAATCTTATCTTTGGCCTGGCTCCGCCCAAGGCACCTTGTTCTAGCCAATCTAGATGTTAATGGCATGGCTCGTTCCAATAGCTAGCGTCTCCGCCCCTCAGAGTGGAACTCTTCCGAGCTCCTTGTGCACCCAAACCGTGTGCAAAGCCAATAATCTTTCTTTTCAGGATACTGGTCCCCCTCGGGCTCCGCCCTAGGTACTTTTTAGGTCTCCACGCATGCTCAACCTCTGACCTTACGGTCTTCGTGCAACGTTTGCACACGTTACTATTTTGCACACAGACCGTACATTGGTGCCGCTTGCACCTCCGACCGAGGCCCTTAAAAACGCATGTTTTGGCCTCTCTCGTCGGACAACGTCCCTCTCCTGAACCCCTCAGAGACGTGCAGGCTACGAGGAGTACGCAATTCGTTAGGCACGTTTCAGTTCAGGAACTTATCACGAAGAAGTCTCTAGTTGTCCATCCCTCTGCCTTCCAACCTCTCTGCCTCTACGGAGGCCTGCCTACTCAATCTATTGGTTACCTACCTCACTACCTTGGTTTACCCAGTACTTGGCAATCTGTTTCCGAAAGCTCGATGGCTCAGCCAGGGTTCTCCCATAATTGCTGGTCGGCTTAGGAAACTGACGGTCAAAGTACTACCCTACCTAATCCTCACTGTAACTTGGCAATCTGTTTCTGAAAGCAAGACGGTTCAGCCAGGGTTCTCCCATAATTGCTGGTCTGCTTAGGAAACTGACGGCTAAAGTTACCTCCTTCCGAACTTGGCAATCTACTTCCACAAGCTTCGCTTCAGCCCGGACTCGCTCCAGAAACTGCTGGCAAGCTTAGGAAGTTGACGGCTAAAGTTCTGTCGCACCCCTATTTGATGTGTGTTTTGACAGACTCTAAGTTTATTGCTT
>NC_137469.1:59273160-59550886 GCF_964235325.1 Thermobia domestica
ATCTAATACGCTTTTATTGTATGGTGCCTCTCTAGCTGCTAAATGTACTAGCTGGAAGTTTTAGGTAAATATATATTTCTAATACTCTTTATAAATGTCAAAATATATTTTCCAAAGCTTTTAAAATGTAATCTTGGTAGATCCCATGATGTTCTTAAACTCCATGGAAATACCTAATTACTTTAAGATGAAATTGCTACTGATGCTTATTAACTTTCCATGGCCGGTTTCGGAAATTTTACCACCTAACACGAAAACCCCATAACTGTATGGATCCTCCCTTTATTTGACAATATCTTGATAGTCATATTTTAATTAATTTTCTAAATTGTACTGTCTAATATGCAAGCTCCACGTATCTATGGTGTCACTTTTTATTTCATCATATTTCGGTAACTGTTAGGCGTACCGACTTGCGGTTTCGGTAAACACACGCCTCTAAGGTTCTTTAAAACGTTATTAAAACATATTTTAGAATGTTTAGAAATGAGAGTTCTGCGAATATTATGGTACCCGAAAACCCCCATCAGGGCGTGTGTGTAGTGTATTTAATTGAAACTACTTTTGAGGTGGTTGCAAGCTCTCGTAATTACGTTTCCGAAACTGCCCATCTAGTACGCAAACCCCACATTTCTATGGTGTCGTTCTTTATTTTCCCATATCTCGATATCCAGAAGGCTTACCGAGTTGAGGTTTTCGGTAAACAGATATCAGTTCCTTACATTTTAGAGACATACATTTCCATATATCTAAAAAATACAGACATTAGGTACCCCATGGTACCCCGAACACCATTGGGGTACCCACTTACTTTTGAATGGTAATACATTTTGAGTTGTTGTTCAGCATCAATAAACACCTCATATTTTTTCTACGTGCAACCCAAAAGTCCATACCTGACCGAACAGATTTTTTCCATTTAATCTCAAAAAGGTTAAGATATTTTGTATTGTTAAGTACAACCAAATTAAACACACTGAATATAACATTTTAAATATTTTCTGATTTTTGTTGCAGGTATTTCGTGCTTCAAACCAGGATTCTGCTTGAAAGACAGTCAAAAGAAGCAGTGTAGGTTGTGGCTAAAAGTACGTCCTTTCTGAAGACAGACCCAGTTGTACTTACATTATTTTGTACGAATATATAACCCTAATAAAGATACTGTACTACAAATTATTTCTTTCTTCCATAAATTATAATAAAATATTATCTCTGTTTAAAGAAAATGATTATTAATGTTAAGTCATTTTAATTCTTTTTCTCTGTAATAAGAACATTATCCCTCGCAATATTTTTTATCTTTGTGCTATTGCGATTGGATGAAGTAAAATTCTATACGAAGCACTCTTATTTCAGACATGCATTAATAACTAATGTATTGTTCTGTATGTAAGGCAATGTGTATACTGAACATGTCTAGCGAAGGTGTTTTTTTAATACAGAATCTATAACTCAGCTTTTCAGTAGTCAACTTTATTGGGAATCCGAAGAAAGAAGTTAAAAAAAAAAGTTGGACTTGTGTGTGTTCGTGTTGTGTGTGTGTTCGAATTCTGGACTAATCCAAATTATCCAGAGAAATCATTATATATTTCTTTGTTGCTATTTCAGATGTATCCTTTATCCAAGTCGTATGAAACGGAGACTTCATACATCGCTATACTTTCTATGAACTATGTTCCGTATTTACTTAATCACTTTGTAACTTTCTCTAGTGTTGACAAGACCGCAGGTGTCAATCGAATAGTTTAGTGTTTCACTCATGTCACCTTGTGACTAAGGTACGTCCTGTCGGTATATATATGGTACTGGGTTCAATTAGCGATAAAATACATTTTTAGCGTTAAACAAATGCAAAAATCTACACGAAATGAGATACCGTGATCTCTGACTTACGGATAACACCAAGCAACTAATGGTACTGAGTGTAATTGAGTTTACTAATTACTATTTGGCTAAAATCAGTGTTCCTTTATCTATAGTTCTTTTCGTGCTTTGAATTGTAAAGTTTGAAATAACCGTTTTAAATTGTGTATATATATCTTCCGAGTAATTCTGAGAATCATTGCTCTTTCTTTAAGCAATGTATGAGACTGTTAAATTGCTCGTTGCTTAAAATGTTGCACTAAGAAGGATGCATCCAGGAAAGTCCAGATTTGCAGAACGTCTATAGCAGGGAAGAATAAATATGTTTAGTCGATGGCTGCACAACGCCTCCGCTGTCACCACGTTGTCACACAGCGAATACAGCGAACGTTTAAGAGTATTCTGCACTTACTATTAGGTATCGGCCTGGGAACTTTGGCGCATCTACCCAGTCTCCTTCTTGGTGTTGCATTTTTAATAGCGAGTACTGAGTAGGAATCATCTTGTAAGCGAATACGTTTTCCGCTGACACTACACTTTTAATTATTGCGACATTAAAAAAAAAAGAAAAAAAGAAAAGACATAACTTACCTGTTAATTAAAATGTACAGAGAAGTTATTTCTGGAAAATTCTATTCAGGCCTCTTGTATTAACAACTGCACTTTAGAAGAAGATACTATTAAGGAAAGGAATGAGGTAAACTAATCTTTATATCGTACAAGCAATGGATGATAACAGCTTAATAAATGATTGTACGTAAATCTTGTTTGAGTTTGAATATAGGATTGTATAAGGCTGTGCATTTTGCATTATTATTGAAGTGCTGCAACTAACTAACTGCAAACCATATGATAAATTCTTACAGTAATATTGATTTACTCTGTATGGAAACGAAAATAGTTTAATATATGGTTAACCTCCTTTGTGCTCATAATTTTAAAATTAACGCTTGTGTCACTTTTCAACACTTGGCTTTGCAGTAGCTTTCCAACGAATTAGCAGGAAGCCCAAACTTATAGGACACCCTGCAGGTAAATACATTTCTTTGGACAGTTTCACTGCTCCAAACTAAGATTTGAAAAGTGTAGTATTGTTAATTTTATTATTATTGGCACAAAGGAGATCAACCATATTTTAAGCTATTTTTGTTTTCATACAGAGTAAAACAATATTTGACAACATTACAGTAAGAATGTATCATGCACTTTGCAGTATGTTGCAGCACTTTAATAATGGTGCACTATACGTACACTCTAGATCCTGCATATGTCCGATCCATACATTACAAGAAGGCAATACGTATTCGATACAGGTAAAATCTGTATATTTCATATGGACAACCTATTAGCTATATACATCCGATCTATACATTACATATGGCCAACCTGTACGCGACATACGTATAATCTATATGCTGCATGCAGACAGTCTGTAAGCTACATATATGCACTCTGTATGGTGCATACGGATATTCTGTATGCTGTATCTGGACAAGCTGTGTGCGACATAAGGAAAATCTGTATAATACATACGTACAATACGTATACTGTATCTAGTCGTACGTATGGGGCACAAGTACAATATAGATGCTGTCTCGGGGTTGAACGCAAGAAACATACGTACAGAACGTATATTGCATACTTCTTGAAATCATGCTCCGTCCTGATAGTCAGTGTATGTCGTCATTATTAACCCACATGCTACATACGACCCTGACGTCACAAAGCTAGATATCACCTCCGTATATACTTGTTACTGCAGATGACGTCACACGAATGACGTCATTGCACTTATGCAGACAGTACGTATAATACATACTTTTTCAGCTATACGTTTGCTGCAGGATGTTATATACGGTTGTACGTTAAGTCCAGAAACTACAGGAATTACGAATGTAACCTACGTTTTTAAGTATGCCACCTACAATTTTTTTTCTCAGTGTGCATTATTAATATACAATTCGTAAAAATGTCCTACAAAATGATGATTCACCATCTCTAAATGTGTTGAGTCCCAAGAATGAATTATATTTATTACTTTTCCTAAAGCGTCTACTAACCCTTTCCTCCTATGGTGTAGGGCCTGTGGAGCGTGGGATTTTGGGCGACTGTCCTACTTCTCCCACCGACGAGACAACCCTGTTTTGATCTCCAGGTTTTCCCTAAGGAACCCATTTTAAAGAGGCCGGATGAACCCCTGATCCGCTTTGGAACGAGGATAAAATGTAGAAAAGTTTTTGCCCTCACCGGGAATTGAGCTCGGCCCTTCCAGCTGATTGGCAAAGCCTTAGTGACTACACCATCATAACGTTTTATATATAGTAACCAACCAAAACCTGTATTGTTGATATCCCGAATCACTGTAGATTTGTTTATCCGAAATGCACTTTGCAATATGTGTAAGACAAACAAATTGCATTTGTAAATTGCTTCTTCGGTGAACAACCTTGGTTGTCGACCTTTCTGACCAGAAAACTTGTCTTTGTAAGCTACACATTTCTCCCCCTTTCTCATCTTCAGTTGATGAAAGTCTCTATATTTAGAAGAAGGAACAATAGCTTTGTTATTTGGTCAAGACTCGAGGCGACAGCCTAACCTATGGATCAGCAATGTGACACTCATATCTCCTAATATTGTCAGTGCAGATGAAGATTTATGGGCTATGATTGCACTGCATTGTAATCTTTGACGTGGGTCTTATTAGATTCTGTTCGCTTGTTTGTCGTCTAGACGATTGGTCTGTTTTATTGTGGACTTGTCAATAGCACTATCCATGATCTTATCTTTTTATTAAGGTCTAACAGAAAGTGCAGAAAGAAGTCAGATTATTCAACGATACACTTATGAGCTATGAGGATGGGCGGTGATTTCCAGTTCGTAACTGTGATTGGCTGGCAGATAGTGTATATGACACATCCATATGCACACAGGCACTTACAAGGTCTGTTACATAAAGAAGTTATAGCTGACATCGAAAGATCATACTTACACTCATATCATAACAGTATTTCGCCATTTCACGTAAGTTACTGTAACATGAGCTATTTATTTACACGACCAAGCCATAAACTTGAAAATATAAACGATATTGTTTAGTCCTATTCCGATCGTTTCTAAGGACATTTGTACGTAAATACATCAGTTTTGGTTATTTGTCTTCTGCGAAAGAAATTTGGGACGTCAAATACGAAATTTTGAAGTTAGTAGTACATTATTAGTTGTTAAATTCATGCACACAAAGTGGAAACATATTTTTCCTTGTATTGCTCCCTGGACTGAGGTTCTCATCTTTACCCATTTCCTACTATAGAAAAAGTAACATCAAATTAGCGCAAATGTTTCCACCACCCGCGACAGTCTGAACTATAATGAGTATGTCCAGGCACATATGCTGAAATTTATTTCGGAAACGGTTCAAAAGCAATAAGGATAAATTATTAAAATTTATAAAATTACCCCTCAAATCAGAATAAATTTATAGAAAGTCGTATTTCGGGTTGCATCTTCTGAATACGTCCTTCAACATGTCCTACAAGAGGCTTTATGGTATTAAAAAAAGAAAAAAAAAGAAAAAAGAAAGTAAGTAAGAAAGAAAAGAAAACTGAAAAATAATATGTCTTGAGTAAAGTCTAAATTTACATTCCTTTTAGATATAAAAAAATGTATTTTTAAATTCTAAATTTTTTGCAACATACCAAATGGGCCGCTTTGACACAACGGTTGAGAAACTTTTTTTTTTTTTTTTTTTTTTTAGAGAGAGATTGGATATTTCTAAATCCAGGGTTTCTTTCAGAAAAATCTTTTTCGGATCCTTGGAGGGAGAGTGGCGGCTTTAGCGGATAGGCTGGTAGGCACGGGCCTACCCAAAAATTTTGAAAGTTATGTAAACGCTAAAAGATACAATAAAGAGTAAATATATTTTCCAGTATTTATAATAATGGTAGATAATTATTTAACAAACAGCATTAACCACTAGTGTAAAAATAATTTCCTACTGGCATTAATCAATCAAATGTGTATATATATCCATAAGCGAGGGAGCGGGCCTACCCAAGATTAAAATCCTAAAGCCGCTCCTGGGAGGAGATGATCGAAGTTACTGAAAGGCGTGCTTACGAAGCCCTATACGGCTTGCGATCTCCCCGATAAACTATTTTTTATTCGATATGCAATTTATAATGTTCCAATAACACCAGGTTTATTGCTTTTTTTTAGATTTAGCCACTGTGTCCGAATCCAAATCTTAAATACGCCACTGTTGTTACTGTTTTAAAATAATGAAGCTCACCGAGTTTTATTCTACGGATAGTCGACAAAACGATACAAGAAAAAAAAAACATTCCCAACAGTTAGAGCGGATGCATGATACACTACACCAAAATATTCTGCATTGCTGAACCACTAGAGCGCCCTGCTGCAACGGAAAACACAAAATTACATTTGGATCGAAAAACGCATCAAAATAATTCTGGAACTTCATGGCATCAAACTGATGACAGATCTGGCCCATACTATTCACATTATCCCTTCGAGTTACTACCTGTTTCGATCCATGGCGGACTTCCTGAAATAATGATACTTCACCAACCAGCGGCAGATGGAGACAGCTAGGGATGCGCACGAGACAAGATTTGTGGCTGTCTCGTCTCGAAAATGTGCTGTAAAAGTGATGTCTCGACTCGAAAAATGTATATTTCACTATTGGAAGAGCTGTGTCTCGACTCGAATTTTGTCAGGAAAATCCTGTCTAGACTCGTCTCGTGCGCATCCCTAGAGACAGCAATGACTGACTCCTTTGCCTCTATGGGCAAGACGTGGTATTGACGTGGTATCGAGGAACCGGCAGGAAGGTGGCTGCAGACAATCCAATACGAGAGGTTATACTTCCAATGCTAACGATCTTTTATTATGCTGTAATAAATATAAATATGTTGTGTACCAAAATATTGTCATACTTATGACATATCCCCGTATTATGGGAATTTCTATGGATATGGATAGATCTTCACTTAATAATGCTTTCAATAACTCTTTAAAATCATCCAAGTGATTAAAGATCTTAAAAATTGGTTGGTATTTAATGTGCTTACACAAAGCAAATTAATACTCAGTTTAATTTTGCTCCGTGCGATCATTAGTAAGCACGATTTAAAAATATGTTGATTAATCTATATATAAAAACCAGGGACGTGCGCAGTAGGTGGGTCGTGGGGGTCCGGACCCTCCCGAAATTTCGACTTTTTTGTAAATTTAGCCTAATTTTAGGGGGAATTTTAGGAATTTTAATATACGGTGTAAAATACCCTCATATTAAGTTTGGACCCCTCCGAAAATATATTTCTGCGTACGCTACTGAAAAAAAAAAACATGAAAGTCATTATGTTTGTGACTTTATAACTCTTGAACCACCAGACCGATCTCGATAAAATTTTCAACATAGATGAGGTTCGGAAATGGAATGATTTTCATCATTTCACTTTGACGGTGCAACTTAGGGGAGGGGAAGGGGGAAATATTTTAAAATAATCGAAAAATTACCAATATTAGTGTCGAATGCATAGTTTTCGGGGTCGCTGAGATGAACAGTGACACTTCCGATGCCGTTTAAATATAAATCCCATCCCGTAACTTGCGGGAAGGGATGTGGAAGGTTATAAAGATTATCGAAAATTACCAGTATTAGTGTCGAATTCATAGTTTTCGGAGTCGTTGAGACGAACTGTGACATTTGGGATGCCATTTAAATCAAAATTCAGTTCTTTATGTCTAAAATGAAACTTATTCTCCCCGTGCGAAGAACGTTTATTCTGCTAGTGTTTAATAAAGGTAAAGTGAAATTGATAATTATGTCGTAAAATCTTATTTGTTTCTTGTATATACACTGCATTTCACTTTTCTGATTAAATATGGAAACAAGAAGAATTGGAATTCAAATTTAATGTCCTATAGTTATGCTGTTATATGCTAAAGGAGATAACAATGAAAAAAAAAGTTACCTATAATGGGAGAAGTAATAGAGTGAAGAAAGTGGCGAGACTCGAAACGGGACAGCGACTATTTTAAATACTACATAACACTTGATAGATACTTGCTTTAGCTACAAAAGTCGTTAAGATATGATAGACATTTCTCTACAAGAGATGGAATGGGTCAGTGGGTCGTGGGCTAAAATTTGTGAGTAAGTCAGTGGGTCGTGGGTAAACAGGACGTGACCCACTGCGATCCACCACTCTCCGTGACCCACCGACCCACCACGTCCCACTTTGACCCACCGTCCAGTGAATTGTAGACAGCATCTTCTGAATATTGGTGAATTTGTCTACTTTTTTTTTTTTTACCTTCAAGGCCATTTTCCTTTCTTTTCAATTTCTTTCTATTTATTTACCTGACATGAGTATATCTAGCCGTAAGTGAAAAAAGAACTTCAAGCACTTTTGGATATTGATATTTGTAATAATAGCAATACGACTTTTCGAAAGATAGTCGAATTTTACAGTTTTTTTCCTTTACGTTGGCTTACTTTACCTTCATTTGAGACTCAAATTTCATCCTATTTTTCCCCTGAAAAATATCTGTAATTTAACAAGGAAATAATTATATATGATAATTAAACTAAAATTCAGCGTAGTATGACCCATGACAAACACTTTACCATTTTATATCATAAAAGTCAGATCTGCCGGTATTGTAATACAGTGGTACTTGAGCTATTGACCGTTGAAACTCAAACTTCGATTATTGATAACATATTCACAGACTTGTTTTATGACAAGTGTAAATTCTTTAGTCAGTGAAGAGGAGAGCATGGATCATGGATCAGAATTGATTACGATGGTTTTGGTGGGTAGAGGATCAGAGTGGGCCAGGGTGAATGGTGGGTCATGGTGGGTCATGGTGGGTCACGGTGGGTGGTGGGTCAGTGAGTAATGGGTCAAGTTTCCATCTCTGCTCTACAAAATACTTAAATTATTTAACCCCTTCAGACCTGAATTTGTTTTAAGCTTGAAAAAAATTATTTGTTGTGGTTTTTAAACGCATTGGGGTCTTCTGATGCCATTTTGCTTGAAATTTTGTTTTTGTTACCCATAGTTCTCCAGATATTTTATGTGCACAAATGTGTACATCTGGACTCCATTGTCATATAAATTTTTAGTTTTTGTATAGCATTGGTGTCCCGTTGTACACATTTGTGTACATTAAATATTTCTACGTACTTGATTCGCTCCAATACGCTTTATTGTCCGATCATCTAAACTTTCTACAAGCGATGAATCTTCCTCGGTTTCATCTTCAGATAAATCGAAATCAGAAATGTCACCTTTCTCCAACATATCTAAAATTTTCTCCGTGGAGAGAGATGGGCTGCTACCAGATGGTTTATCCATGATTCTAATTCGTGTACCATTACACACTAACTCAATGTACCATATAATTTATAAGAAAATTTTGGTCTAATGTCGTTGATATAAGTCCGATCGAAGCTAAAACAAACCAATTCTTACTAATATTATCACCCAAAAACACATACTCAATGAGCTTTCATTGATAATGCATTTGTTCATTACGATCCTCTTGGGCACATTTGTGTACATTATATTTCAACAACAAATAAAGTTATAACGAATTGCTTGTCATATTTGTAATTTTACCACAAAATATAACAGATATTCACAAACACACGCAAGCACTTCATAAAGATAGTTCAGCAACGAGAAACTTCTAATTATTGTAATAAAATCGACGAGGTAGTACCTGTTGATAAAACTGCAACACCATGGACTATTTACAATACTTTTATCACATACTACTCACTAGAATGCAGCAGCTACTTGTATAACAGTGAAGCAAAGCTACACAAATGTAAACAATCGGCCTGTATGCCCACAACAATGCTTTAAGTAGAATTAATGCAATAAAAATTCAATGTACACAATTGTGACCGCCAGGTCTGAATGGGTTAAGAAAGTAAAAGAAAATAATGTTACAGATTTACTCTCAAATGACTGTGCATAGACCCTAAACCAATATAAATTCAGATGCCTGGCAAACAACGATGCAAAACAATACGTTAAATTCAGGAGCCAAATCATGCGGGACTTTAAAAAAACTTGCTCATGGTTACCTGCACTGTGTGTGCCACTAACATTTTTATTACTATATATATATATAACCGGAGGTTGCATATAGTTATTGAATTTCGGGAGGGTAAACAAACGGTTGTGGAATTTCCGGTATGACTGTTGTTTTAGCGAAGAAATACAAGTTTTTCTGTTTGTGTAATGTTATTTTGTTCACCACGAGAAAGGTAGAAATCGCAGTAAAACAAAACAGAAAAAAAAATAGCAAGTGGCAGGAATTCTGTCGGGGAAAAACAAAGCAATGAGATGGATAGATGGAAACAAACAGTTAGGGTGGGTGAAAGAGAGGAGAAAGTGGGGGAGTATATAATGATACCCCCCCCCACACACACACAACAGAAATGCTTTTGATACTGTCCATGCTGGAAAGTTCAGCCTTTGTAAATGCGAAATATGCAATGACTAGGTTTGCGTTTATGTTTTTTTTTTCTTTCATTTCCTAAACCACACAACTTTGGCATAGCAATACCAGATTGAATTCCACATTTAGAAATGGAAAGGCACCAAATATGGAGAATGTGGTGGATAAATTGATTTTACAATCATTTTTCTCATTTTTTTAAAAAAAAGAAAAAATGGTTTTCTTCTCTCATAAATTCTTTAAATCTATGATTTTCTTTGTAAAAACATGCGCTACGCTGATGCAAATAAATTTTCCTTCACTTCAAAATTATATAGTAAATTTATCATTTATTTCATTCTCGTAAAAATCGAAGACATCTCACATATATAACAGTAAGTGTGTATAAATATTTTAAGCTGCTACCATACTGTAGTATGTGGAGGTTTGGTAATCTTACAATGGTTCGTAGAATGAATGGCGGTAATAAAACAAATCAAGGACCCAGATATATTTCTTATGAGAGATATCAAAGCTTGAACGAGCGAGCTTGTAAACTATCGTGTCATCATCATCATAGGTATTCTGCCATTATTGGCAGGTCACTTGCTGCAACTGAGAAGCTTCTACGTTCCACGGTCTTCCGCTAACCTCTTCGTCTTCACATACGATTTCTCTGTTTTGATATTCTCCATTAATTGTAGTCTCCTTCGCCCCCTCCCTCTCTTGCCTGCCACCATACCCTCTAGTGTGTCCCTCATGATACGGTTCCTTCTTAGCCAATGTCCCAATCAGATTCTCTTCCTCTTCTTAATAATATTTAAAATTGTTTTCTTCCCCACCATTTCTAACACCCTTTCATTCGTTTTCTGCTAGACCCAGCTAATTCTCTCCATTCACCTCCACACTCACATTTCGAAAGCTTCCAGTTGTTTTTCGTGATTTTTGAGTAATGCCCATGTTTCTGACCCATACAGTACAATTATCTTTACGAAGCATTTTATAAGTGTTTTTCTCAACTCTTTATTCAAGATCCCACAAAATAGTCCTTTCTTCTTCCTAAAGGCTTCTTTCGCAATTCCTATTCTTCCTTTTATTTCACGTTCATACTTCATATCATCAGTAATAATACTGCTCAGGTATCGAACACTATAGCCACCTGTTCTGTTTTCTCTCCCTCCTACTTCTATATTTGGCACTGACCCCTTCGTCCCAATCACTATGGCATTTGTCTTTCTAGCATTTATTTTCATCCCATATTCTTCACAGCCCTTTCTCACGTTTTCTAACATCTTGATTTTCCCTTCAGATTTTACAACAAGCGCCATATCATCTGCAAACCGTATTCGTATACCTATCGTGTAGAACACGAGAAATGTTTTGTTAAAATCTTTCGTTTAGTCTCTGTTAAATACGGCTATATTGTTTATGAGAATTCTATGATAAGATGAATGTTTACATGAAATTATATTTGGAATATCCCAGGCATGGTACATTAATGTAGAAATTTCACAGCAGAAATCAAACATATATGGATATTCGAGTTCGAGCAGCAAGCATAATTATCCACTAAAATTTTGCAGTTATATCATAGAGCCGATATTATTGCGGTTATTTTCGAGTTACTGAGTCACCGTTCGGGTCACTGCCTGGAGCAGACCAGTGATTTCCCAGGTCACCGAATCACTTGAATCATATTTTTTGTCCGGGCTCGCTTCTCAGACCCAGTCTGACTCGGATTGTTTATTTCTTCTTTCAGTCTTATCACTCATGGATATCTCCTGTCTCAGATAAATTAACGTGTTTTAATTTTGTATTTTGAACTCCCTTCCTTTTCTCTCTCTCTTGTGAAATTGTTGAATATTCGAAGTTCTTCGGATTCAATAAATGCATTCAGTTATTTCTTCAAATATGAAGCGATAGTAACGTATTTTAAATGTACAATTAATATAAGCTCTTAAATGATGTATTATTTCGTCCGTGACAGAATTTCTGAAGAATTTTTAAAGGGTTAAATCACCGAAATAAACATTATATACCCTCTGGTTTCTCTATCACTCATCCTATCTCTTTTATATTGGGACAAATCTGTTTATCTAGAAGGCCAGTCAATCATAATAGATGAGAGCCTGTCTCTATTCCTTTCTACACCTTGTCACGTTAGTTTTAAAAACATTGTTGATCGATTGTACTTTTCGAAAGCGTTTGACGCGAATTCTGTTGATAGGTTGATGTTATAAAGGCCAATCACATCAGGAGTACCCTTTCCAGCTGAAGTAATTACTTTAAAAGAAAAAAAAAAGAGAGAGAAAAATTGACAGGTGCCTCAAACATATTTATTTATTATACCAAAGCCTACCACGTTAATATTAAAGAGTTTTTGTTTATGATAGTGTGTCAGAAGTTCATTGACTTAACGCTTTAATGAAGTTTCTTTTTTGTTCCATCAAAGAGATGTTTATACTGTAAAAATGAAGTACAGTGAAAAAAAAAGTATGGGTCAAAATTAACTCCACCTAGGACAGGTAAGTACATACGCAGAAAACATTTTCTAATGCTCTAACATTATCTTGTATCATCATGATCCTCATCATTTTTCAATCTGCGGTAATTAAGAGATTTTGATGCACTATGGCTCTTTGTTAACTTTTTTTTGTTTTTAACGTAACAATTTTCTTTCACAAATATTATCGATCAAGTACAGTCTTTCTCTCGTCCTCCGCTTTTTCCTTCCATTTTAACAGTAGCGGATCTAGAAGGTAAAAACTGGGGGTAGCCAGAACCCAGTCTAAGATAGGTATATCGTAAGTTTACGCAAATCATTTTAAGTTGAAATCCGTTTATGCACTTCGTTAACAGAAACTAGGAATAAAAAATGAATCATTTCTTTCACCAGTTACAGTTAGGCATGAAGTATTATCAGCAATTAATAAATTGTAGACATTTACACGTACGGAGATTAGTCACAAGACATTGTGCTTTATATGGTCAAAACGTAATTATTATTTAAGTTAGAAGTTATCGGAAAAAATAAATGTTGACTATAAATATACAACTCGTGACTATTAATGCTATCCTAGAAGTGACCAATAAAGAATAAAAGGGATCGCTTATTATAAACTTTCAAAAATGTATAAATAATATCTCTAATTATTTTTGTTACTCAAAAACTGGGGTCCTAGCCGCCCGGACCCGGGCTAGATTCACCACTACATTTTAACTTCTATCGTGTCCATCAGGATACAGATAGTTCCTTCTGAAACGAACTTTTAACTGGGTTCTCTTCCTCTTATTTTATTATATCAACCGGTCTTTCTGTCTCTATTACTATTTCTAGCATTTCCTCATCAGCTTTCAGTTCTTCCGTGTTAGTTTATCCATTATTCTCCACACCCATATTTCGAATGTATAACATCTAGTATATATATTAACCCAAAGTTCGCTATATTATAATTTCTGAAACTAATTAAAACATAGTTTACTCACTAGATGTTCAATGATAATACTCAAGATAAAATATATTTAAACTGATATATTTTCCAAAGATTTTCGACATTTATAGTTTTTTTTATTTTTCACAAAATTATTTCTTTATAATTGAAAATACATCCACTAGTAATGGCTTCTTTACGTATTATATCAGAACTGACTATAGAAAAAACATGTTTATACATGTCTGGCCACGAAACTTAACAGGTTAAATGTTCAGGTCTGGCCATAAAGAAAAATGATATTATATGATATATGAACTGTTGTCCATATCAACATATACATATTTATAAATGTTATCGTTATAAAAGTCGTTTCTCTCTTTTTATCGTTTTGATGAGGTTTCAGTGGTTAATAAGCAGCGCCATCTTTAATTTTTTTTAAATTCATTGATCTATATGAGAAATTAATTTTTCTATTTTCTTTGGAAAATGAACTGAAATTGTAATGATTTAATTTTCAAATCTAGTTAAATGATATTATTAAATATGATAATTAAATATTTAAAATACAAACTACGAAAACTAATTTTCATGAAGAAAGGGATATTTAAATATATTATTGAGGATAAAGCAGTGATGCCAACTTGAAACATTTTAAAATCCCATCTTGAGAGGCAGAAATTCCTATATCGCTCTTAAATTTCCCACGTTATACTAATTACCAGACCCGTATCCAGGGGGGTCTAGAGGGACCAGGACCCCCTAAATTTTCGTTGCCCCCCCTATAATTTTCATAGTAGGCTTCCAAATGAACTATAATATGGTGATGAACTATATAATATGGTTGAGTCGGGCCCCCCTAACTTCGGCCGGCCCCCCTACATTTTTGAGCTGGCTACCGGCCTGCTAATTACCAAATGAAAATTAAATATATATATATATATATATATATATATATATATATATATATATATATATATATATATATATATATGAAAAATGAAACTACGTATTGTAAACGTATGTGACACATTTTCTTTAATATATGAGTAAGTTACGCGTAAATTATGATCTACATTTATCCAGTAGCTGATGAATAACTATTTTTCTTAATTGAAAGAAACGGTTGAAAATGTTGGCGGAAACAAGTACATTTTGTCCTCAGGACTCAGCATTTACACACTTCTTTTGTGTTATCGTATAAAATGAACGTAAGGATACTGGAAGAACTTTATTTTTCAGTCGTTTCGTGTCGAACGTTTCCAAAGTTGGTTGGTTCTCATTTTGCATTTTACTTTTTTCTCGTTATATTCATCATTTGTATTTAAAAAGTATTAAAGCACAGTTTACACTTCTTGGAACTTGATACAGAATCACAAGTTTTTTTTAGAATTAGAAGAATCTAGCATGCGCTTTCTTGTAATAAAATTTAACAATTAACGCTGACTTCAAAATTACTGAAAAGTCATTGGTCTATTTTCCACCCATAGAGAATCTTGTTGCTGTCGATGAAACATCCCATATTTGCTACGAATTGCGACAAAAAAATTCCCTTTATCCCTTCTCGAGGTCAAAATATCCCACAAAATATGATTTTCCCCACACCTTGGCGTCATTGGGAAGAAGTCAGTAAGTTAAAACCATTAAATTTCCAGTTTGTTTCAAAGAAAACAACAGATATTATAACTAACTCTTCATTTCAATAAATGAGCTAATAAATAAAGAGCAGATACACAATACCGTTAACTTCTATGCTTTTCTTTACTTGTGCCGATTTTTTTTTTTAATTCTACAATGGTATTAGCTTTTGAATTGATTTGATTTCAGTTTAGCGTCCCTTTTAGCAGCGAGGCTATACGAGACGTAGACCTACAGCTTAACATGGGATGCGAACCACACGAGCTCCAGCCGGCAATCGAACCTGGGTCTCCAACGCCAAAGGCGTGTACGCTAACCCTTACCTACGAGGAGCTCTAGAGTGCTATTAATGTTTAACGAAAATAAAAGAAGACGAAGAGGTTAATGGAAGAACTTGGAGCCTGGAAGCTTCTGCCAATAACGGTGGGATACCTATGATGATGATGATGATTGACCCAGGCCCGTATCCAAGGGGGGTCTAGGCGGATCGGGACCCCTAAAGTTTTACCGGCCTCCCTAAAATTTTCACGGTAAGCTTGCAAATGATCTATAATATTATGATGAACTATAGTATGGTTGGATCGCCCCCCTAACTTCTACCGTGCCCCCCTTAAATTTTTGGGCTGGCTAGGATTTAGGATTTAGGATTTTAGATTTCTGGGCTTTCGGCATCTAAGGCCACCTAGCCCGTCATGTTTGAAGGACGACGTACCTCGGCGAGCACACTATCCGGGGAAAGGGAAGGAAGGAAGTGGTCTGGGACTGGTGTCAATGAGGAAAACCCAGGAAAACCTCATTCAGGGTGGCTGGCCTGAAAAAGCGTTTTACACTTGTTCGACCGAGTGCTTCTACCAGGAATCGAACTTTTTGGGCTGACTATCGGCCTGGATTGACCAATGGAGAAAATGTTCTTTGAAAGAAAGGCATGAAACAAGTTTCTTTTTCTAACAAGATAAATACGATATTTTATATTGTAAAGTGCATAGAATGCAAATGTAGCATGCCCATCAATAGTCACCAGGTTTCTTCTACATTTTAGCGAAATTGTTATTTGGAAATAAAACTCCAGTACTTGAGGCTTTTTTTTTTTTTTTTTTTTTTTTTTTTTTTTTTTTTTTGTAAGTGCCATTCTCCACAAAATGAGATGCGTGTTTCTGTTTCAAAACAAGACTCAAATAACTTTGTCTGAGTGTTCCGGCACGGAATGGGTTGGAACTCAACACCCCCGCTCCTTTCCAAAGAATTAAAAAAAATCTGTAATGCCAATGACACCGGGTGTTACGTATGAACTAAAACACGTTTTGAACATGATTGATTCGACAGAAGAAAGAACTCAGCAAAGCCTCGTCCAGCATATTAGGTTGCTGACAGCTGGTGAAGGATAATAAGGGCGAATGTTGTGCTTTTGCAGAAACACGAGGATGGATGGAACCACGTGTGTGCAATGATGGAACCCCACGTGCAGTCGTAACTGGGTGGATGATGACGTCAGATACCACAGAAGAGAGGAAAGGCCCATCATCGAAAGATATTTCTATACTTAGCATACCATCATCAATTTTTCTTTTTCTTTTTTTCCTTAACGTCATATGCTTTGATACTAGGATAAGTTATGTGACAGAGTTAGCCCATTCAACACTGTTGGGTCTGCTAATGCGGAAGTGTTATGCGTATATGTAAAGATAGCTCCTGATTCAGTGAGATCAGCATAGCACTCTAAATTGATACAACTTCACGAACACGGATTGCCTTTTAAATCCATTATTCTAAACTATTCTGGAAGAAACAGATATGGGAAGAAATCATTTATTAAAGCGTCTGCACTTAATTATTGCTAATACTTGTATAATTATCATGAGCAATCTTCAAGTGACTTTCTGCAATTGAAAAGCTTTCATGGAGATGTTAGCAGTTAAAAAAAAAAAAAAAGTTTCTAGTTCCACGATTATGCCCTGTAGGCTAAAGTAGGTTGGATGTAAGGATGCGCTCGAGTCGAGTCGAGACACAATTTTCCAGACAAAATTCGAGTCGAGACACAGCTCTTCCAATAAAAAATATATATCAGTCGAGTCGAGACATCACTTTTAGAGCACATTATCGAGACGAAACAGTTTCAAATCTTGTCTCGTGCGCATCCCTAGTTGGATGACTAATCAAAGTGAACAGTAATGGAATTTGTGATGGAATGGAAATGTGGGAGGGGGAGTTGAGTTGAATTGATTTTAATTTTAACGTTCATTTTCAGCAATATGAGACGTGGACCTACTGATTAACGTGGAATCAGAACCACATGAGCTCCCGCCGGGAATCAATGTGGGAGGGGGACGAGATAATCCCATAAAAGTTCAGAGACATGATGTTGTCCATCACAAACTCACGTGACCTGGAATCGAACAAGGGACCGCCAGCACCAGAGGTAAGCACTCGGCCACTGAGCACCACATCCCGTTAGTAAGTACTAGAATAGTCAGTATTGGCCCGATTAATACGATGTTTTTAGTATAAAAATAGTTTCCTAAAAACAAAAGTGGTAAAAATTCCGGTTTCAATACATTGTCATAGTCATAAAATGGTCATAGATAACATCAAGCAATGTTTTTAGATGGATTTGCTATCGCAAGAGTATGTTTCATTTCTGACTTTATTCCTTTAGTAAAACCAGAAGTGATAGTAATAATCTTGTTAGAGCGAAAAGAGTAAGAGTGAATAACGGCGTTTTGAGGTAGATTCAGCATTAGAGGAACAAATTTGATGTTCGATCTTGTCCGTTTATTGCAAGCAGAAGTTATGGATGTAGGCCTACTATTTTTAGGTGGATTTGCTATCGCAAGAGTATGTTTCATTTCTGACTTTATTCCTTTAGTAAAACCAGAAGTGATAGTAATAATCTTGTTAGAGCGAAAAGAGTAAGAGTGAATAACGGCGTTTTGAGGTAGATTCAGCATTAGAGGAACAAATTTGATGTTCGATCTTGTCCGTTTATTGCAAGCAGAAGTTATGGATGTAGGCCTACTATTTTCAGTTTCAGTATTAACCTCGCTTAATTTGCAAGTATACCGTGGTTGCAAACCGTGAAACGAAACTCGCTTGTTTTTCTTTGAGTTTGTCCAAAATGAGAAAACTAATGCTAAGCAACATGAAATAGCAGGAATTTTCTTTCTTTTCTTTTTCCTTTTTTTTCTTTTTTTAATAAAGCAGACGCGTATAGCATTGCTAACATGGATAAAATGGTTTTGCTAGAAGTAGCAAAACTGCTCGCAAATATCCTTCTTTCATGTGAAGTCTGGATAAAATGTGAATGGAGTACTTACCCGAGAGTTTTGTCGGTCAGACAAACGACAGGTAATGTGTAGCCGCACGAAGAATCACGGTAGAAGGTGTGGAAGGAAAACTAGGAAGAGGAGAAAACGACTAGAATTGATGCACAATATGAAAATGGATAACTCTTATGCTAAAAAAAAAAAAAAAAAAAGCTGAGAGCAATATTGCTTGGAAACATCAGACTTTACGCCAATAATACCTGAATACTCATGATGATAACACTAACTTCTTTAATGTGTCTGAATAGCTCATTTTTTTAGATAATAAAGATTTTTTAAGTACTAGAAGATATTCTATGAGTTATCATTGCTATGAGACGACATGTATTCTCAACTATTGTTATATTATTATTATTCTCACTTGTGTACTTTCTAGAATAATTTTTTCTTTGTTTATCGAAGTTTAGTGTCCCTTTTCAGCACTAAGCTTACATGAGACGTGGATCTACAGTTTTTTAGGTTGAATCTGACCCAGCATAATACGTACAATGCTCTTCTACCGGACACTGAACCCGGGACCGAGTCCTCCAAAGGCGCGCGCCCTAGCCATGAGAATACGGGCTAATCTTTAGTACAATATTGCACATGCTGTGGCAGAAGAATGCATGGTGAACGAAAATAGAAATATACCATACTTAATACGTATCTACAAATTTATATTTTTTACATATAATTTGTTTACGAGAGAATCTGCAACGTAGAATTCTTAGAAAAGTAACACTCTAAGCGTTTCATAATAATGAGGAGATTTAAGAAGAAGAATACACTAAATATATCTACCATAACAGGGTCTTACACGCTCCCTTGAGGAACACCAAATAGTAGACATTTTTATTATCCACTAGCAAGCTGCTCGTTCTTCGCACGGGAAGATAAGGCTTATTGAAAATATTTTAAAGACATACGTTAGTTTTCTGGTTTCAACATTCATGAGGGGTACGGTGGCTCAATGTTAGAGCGTTCATGTCTGGTGTGTGGAATCCCTGTTTCGATCCCAGCTCACGCCAAGTCTGCTTTGTGATGGACAAACACTGTGTTCATGGGGTTTTCTAAGAGGTTCTCCCGTTTCCTCCTACTTTATTCATCCACCATTTCATTCATTTTTCATCATCGTCTCGTTTAGCCTTGCTGGCATAAACGTGGGACGTAAAACTGAAAGATTTCATTTCATTTCATTTTTCGATTTTACTGGGGTTACATACACGCTCCCTTCTTTCTTTCCCCTTTAGGGAACCATTTCGTGAAGGTCCATCTTGTGGTGAGAGTACATGATGTGGAATATTTGTACAGAAGTTCTACGCTTCTTATCCAATAATTTTGGCTTATGTGCAGCCTGGAGTACAAGAATATTAAAAACGGCGTGACAAACATCTTGGCATTTGAAGGCGGCGCTCCACGTTCCCTTTAAACGCTGCTAGCAAATGAAAAGCCAGCGGTATTGCCACGTTTATTTTGTACACATCCACGTCTATCCTTTGCCACCTAATCGCGCTGTAGTTCGTCTGCTTAGCCATAACCACACCCCTTAGCATTCGGCAACATCACGTCAAAGCTTGCGTTTTATTCGTTTAGCTGAAATGCCAAGATGTTTGTCACAGGATTTTAGTTACTTCGGAGATATAGAAAATAGAACAAATTCAAACCCCCGTTTCCCATTTTTAGGGATAGCATTTCGAAAAATCTTGTCTTACCTACGGCTCAAGGTGCAAGAACAATATTTAAACAAAATTCCCAGGTTTCGTACCTAATACTTCCGAAGGTGTGGTGGGAGAGACTCAGAGATATTCCCTTTTCTATGGTACAGCTTTAAACGCTAACACGCCGCCATTCACTATAAGAACGTAATAGGCTCAGAGCTTCACAAAAAGGAAAAGAAATATGTCGCAGACGAATCAGAAAATAGAAAAGGAAAAGAAAAAAGAAAAAACACCGAAACAAGGTTTTAATTCTTTCATTATTGCCTCCATTTATACCAGAAACAAAGAACAGCGAAATGTACCACATCTCGTCGTTGGAATATTTTAAAGGGATTCTTCAAAATTAATTATGCACAGAAACTAAACAAACGATCCCCCGAAGGCAAGTGAAGAACATACATACTATCTTTTTTTTTTTTTTTTTGTATATAGGCAAACAGGTATCAAAGAAACAAAACGAAGAGGCAGCCATCTTAAAAAAAAAAAAGACAGCCATTTTAAGAAAATCCAAACACATAGAAGAATTTGAAGAATCAAAGGAAAGAAATGGAAAGGGGAATTAGTAATTGTTGTCTTTTCTTTAAAAAAGAAACGATGCATGATATTTAACTGCTCTTTGTCCTGTTTCTCACCTCCCAACCTTTCATCCCTGTTATTCTTCCCACCTTTTTCTTATGTGATTAACTAAAAAAGAAAAAAAAAATGTGTCGGCATCAAAAGAGGAAATAAAATATACATAGGAAGAAAACCAAATACAAATAAAAAAGAAGAAAAATAAAAGAAATGAAAGCAGCAGAAGAAGAACAGTCTCTCTCTCTTTTTTAATTCCTTCTGTTTGTTTGGCATCTTTTCAACCCTTCAATGGATCGGAGATTCTGTTCAGTTGCTTTGGCAGCCAAACGTACTCACAAAGTATACAAGTGGCGAAGATACAGAATGGAAGAAGAACGGATTTAAAAAAAAAAAAAAAAATCGAACGTACAGGAAGAGCACTTTTTCTGGTTTCATTTTAGATTTATGAAATAGGCGGACGTACACTTGGTTTTCAGTTCTTCTTTTCTAACGTTATTTATATAGCTTCCCAATTTCCCGTCTTGCTTTGCGCAGTGACAAACGGTTAGTTCTCTCCCCCGTTTTCATCTGATAACAGTAAGTATCACTGATGGATAAGAAGTCGTAGAAAAGTGAGATCTGTCATCTAATGACGTAAAGCCACGTGTGAGAGCAGCACACAAAGAGGTTAAGGCATATTTTTTTCTTAATTCTGCATTTTAAGCCTGTTGGTCGAAGAATCGACTCTGGCTTCTAACCATAAACGTTATTATCAGTATGTATTGCAAAGTTCCCTCTGTATAGGGGTGGGTAGAGCTTAAAATTATAGCCCGAAATCGTATCTCATTATCGTTTTTTATAATAAAAAACTCTATAAACAGTATTTTACAGAAATACCACAATGATGTACAGTAACTTCTCTAATGTAAGGTAGAGGAAGGTGACCCAAGGCCCGAGCAGCCTAAGGCAGGGTCTTCTACAGAGCTCCGAAGCAAGCTAGATGAAGTGGATTACGAATCCGTAATGCTTCGAAGCAAGCAGAGGGGATTAAGAGCCACAGACCTCCTAGCAAGCTAAGTGACTGAGGTTGGGAATCCCCACAGAATTCCGAGCAAGCTAAACGGCAAGAAAGAAAGCCTGCCGTGGTCGAATTGCCGGCGCCGGACACCAGCGTCTTTCCGCGCGATTTTCGACAGCGATGAATAGTTGCCTTGCCGAGCAGTCAGCAAACAGCCGGAAATGAGCATTAAATGCGTCGGCGCCGCCGTCGGAAAGTTGCCTTGCCAAGCAGTCGGCAAACAGCCGTAAAGCCGCGGTAAATGCGACGGCGCCGCCGTCGAAAAGAGGCCGGCAGAGGGTCGGAAACAGGCCTTTCCGACTGTTTTGCCGACTGTGACGGTCGGCAACAGTCGGCAAAGGGCATTTTATTTTACGATTTTCGACCGCTTGCCGCCTCGGCAAAAGGTCGGCAACTTTGAACAAGTAGATCGTCGTGCCGCCGCGGACAGGTGCCGGCTGCCTCCGGCGGCCCGCCACCGTCGACGGTGGCAATCCGTCTTTCCGACCGGAACTTCCTGATAGGGTAGCTGCCAACGGAATCCTTTCGGTTATATAGACGTTTCAGGTGAGGCGATGGCGCTGCGGTTCTCTCGTCGTCATATGATTGGTGTTGTTGCTGCTGTCTCCATCTAGAGGTCTGCACGGGCCGGAATTTTTAGCCCGAGTCCGGCTCGGCCCGTGAATTTCAAAGTGAGGCCCGATCTCAGTCCGAAACATGTTTTAGCATTTAGGCCCGAGCCCGGCTCAGCTCGTGTGATAGTCAAATGAGCCCGAAATAAGCCCGAATTACATAAACTTAATAATTAACGCAAAATTGTATTTTTATTTACAGCAATTAGAGATTTAATTTTGCAGTTGTACTTTAAAAGTTCTCCCGAAAGAACGGTGCAATATATGTCGTTGTATAGTATTTACAAAGTTAGGCCCGAAAAGGCCCGAGAAATATGGTTGTATATTTAAAAATTCACGGCCTGAGCCCAGCCCGGGCCCGAAGTGATATATGCTTTGTAGGCCTGAGCCCGGCCCGCGGGTTCGGCCCGAGCCCGTGCAGACCTCTACCGTAATCTGCAACTGTAGTACTCTATAGTATGGTACACGTGGGTGTTGTCTATAAATGGGAGTACATGTTGGGTGTTTGTAAACACAAGCAAGTGGGACATTACAGTATAATGAAATATCAGTACACTTGTGAACCAAAAATAGCACTCCACTTTCTGACGAATACTAAAGGACGCCATTTTGCTCACGAGTCATGCGCATATATGAAGTCCTGTTGCGTTCAAATGTCTGTTGGACAGTATTCTATTTTATCTTTCCGAAAAAACAAAACCGGACGAATCTATCACTATTGGTTATCGAGTTATTCAAATTTCCGATTTGACATATTTTCATCCGGACGCACTGAACTATGAATCATTTAAAACTAAAACAGAGTTTGAGAGCTAGGACTTGAGTGACCTAGCGTTGTCCATCACCAGAATTGCTTGAAATGCCTTTTCTCGAAACAATTGTTCGTGTTTTGACATCATTATTGACACGAAAGATCCCTTATACGATCCAAAACTATGTAAGTATATGCTGGACAACATCCTCTACGTGGGTTTACTCGAGATCATTCTGTTTCCTTCCACACCATCGTTCCATCAAACATTTAATGATCGTTTACTTTGATTAATCAGCCCAACCTAGAGGGCATAATCGTGGAACCTTAAATGAAAAATTTTATTTAATGAATCACCGTAGTACGTTCAATGTTCTCCCGCCAGGAGTTGAACTGAGAACATCATGCACTAAAAACAGCCGCTCTAGCCTTGAGACTAGAAATGAGGTTCGGCTTAGAAGAGAAATCCCCTTGTACTTTAATATCACTTCCTTCTTGGAATATGCCTTCCCTTGTACTCGTATTTCGTTTCCGGGAACTCGTTCTTGTAGAGACCTTTTATTTTCACCAAACCCAAATCACTTTGAAAACAAATAGTGAAAAAAAATCGCATCTTTGGATGGTGTTAAATTCTAAGACCCCTTCCGAAAGCTCTTTTTTTTTTTTCTTTCCTCTTATTTCAACCTGTCCAAATCTCGCATTCTACTTGTCCACTGCGTCAGTCCTACTGTCTCCTCACTATAACAAATAGCATTCACAACTTCACACACGGGGAGTTCCTGCTACTGTGAAACATAGCGGTGGGCGTCTTCGAAACGTCGTATACTGAAATTTACTGCCACGGAACTACTGTTTCAAATACTTTGTTCCCTTGCTATGTAAATCCTCTGTATAGGCTGAAGGATAAAATCGAATTCTTGCCCAACATCACTGTGGAAACTATTGTCGAGGATGGTGAAGAGGGTACATGGAGAGGTAGTGATACGATCAGTGTTCGAAATATAGTGTTAATACTAGTTCTGTATATTATTGTAACTGAATTCTCATTTATCTCGTTCAACAAAAAATGTAAAATTTTAAAAATATTCTTGAAGGAAGAGGGCAAAAGACGACTCAAATTATTTTCCATATCTTTTATTATAATAATGACATAATTTTTTTTTCAGAGCTATCATCATTTGTAAGACATGAGTGCAGTGTTGCCACACTTGGTACAATTGTAAAAAATTCAGCCCTTTTTGTAATTCATTCGCCCGTTGGTACCACGCTGGCATTTTCAGCCCTTTCTGTGAAAAAGTTGGTACAATTCTAGCCAATTCAGCACCATTTAACAGATACTTGTCTTGTGTCAATAAGAATTTCCTACATTCTACTTTCCTACGTTACTTATACTCAGAGGCGTCATTTAGGGGGGGAAGGAGGGGGCAATCCCCCCCCCAAAGTTTGAGGAATACATATACTTTAATCGATTATCTACTAATATACTAGTACAAAACGCGAAATTCTTATGTCGGTGGTGCTCTTGTCCCCTCCCCCCCCCAAGCAAAGTCCGAAATGACGCTCCTTCTTATACTGTGTGTTGGACTCTTAAAAAAATGCTGTTGAACATTCATTCTGTGACGTTGCACCGTATAACGCTACCAACTTTGTGTGGAAAATTTGTAATTCGAAATATACCGGGAAACAAATGACGTTAGATGGGCGCATCCACGCCGCGCATTAAGGAGACGAGAAAGAATCAGTGTGGTGGAAATTTTAGCTTGAAATCTTATAAAAGAAGAAGAAGCATACACACGTTGAATCAAGTGTTGCATATTCTGAAGAAGACCAAGCTATGCTCAAATAAATCTGTAATACTTCCTACGTGCGAGAAAAGTTTCATCTACTTTCACGGTTCCTCGGAGTCCTTTTATTTGTATGTTTTTTAAAAAGTATTTTTTAAAAAGAGCACTTTCTTTATTTGGACTCTTGGAAGAGGAGGGGGGTGTTCTAGAACTTTACCTCTTTTAGTTTCGTGTATAAAATAATGAATTCAGCCCTTTTTGTTTCAATTTGGTACTATTTTTCAGCCCACTCCAGAGTTAGGACTGTGGCAACACTGCATGAGCCGCTTTGTTCAGAGTACAAAATTGAAACGGGCACAAAACGTCCTTGAGGAAGAATAAATCACCTCAGATAAACTCACATAAAATCACAATTTTATTTAATTTGTATTGTAGAAAGCAAGAGTGAAAACATTACCTAACGAAACACAATTTTACTTTGGCAATTCTTGTCCCGTTTTGTTCACAAACAAAAGGACATTATCGCATTTGTTAGTCTAAGAAGAAGTCATACATTTTAAAAGAAAATG
Organism: Thermobia domestica; assembly: GCF_964235325.1. Taxonomy (NCBI): domain Eukaryota; kingdom Metazoa; phylum Arthropoda; class Insecta; order Zygentoma; family Lepismatidae; genus Thermobia; species Thermobia domestica. Next base: position 59,298,933 of record NC_137469.1, read on the forward strand.
TCTTTGATCAAGTGTGCTTCGATTTTTTCCCTTTTCACGAACAATTTTCCCTGCTACCTGTGAAAAAATAGGAGTACATCCACAGATATCTCGGAAGAGACTTCGAGCTATAGATTTATTTACGTAATGACCAACCGTAGGGATGGTATCGAGACGAGACGAGACGAGACTTTATACAGTCTCGGTCTCGTCTCGGTTGATAAGTAGCAGTCTCGGTCTCGATCTCGTCTCGAGTCAAAAATCGCCGTCTCGGTCTCGGTCTCGTCTCGGTCAACAGATGCTTGTCTCGATCTCGGTCTCGGTCTCGAAGGAGAAGTCTCGGTCTCGTCTCGAAAGTCACGAAATAAATAGTGTAAAATTAAAATTGTGAAAGTATTATTATCGTACAGTGTGTCGTTTCCGCTTCTTATTTTTTGCCTTCATTCTTGACTTAGAATTATGGTATGATGTACCTCTTCGTAGTTAATTTGCTAGCGCTCATGCTTTCCATATGTGTGTTCCAGCTTCAATCATCAGTGGGTATAACATACCTGGGATAAAGCAATAATAGTAACCCATATTTCACTTTCAGCAATAGACTTTGTCTCAAATAGCCTCAGTACTGCCTATACAATTAAACTCTATTAAATTAACTCCGTTACTATACAGTAGTTTATTTCCTTCCTTTGAATCAAAATTGTTCAATACATCCTAACGGGACATCTCTAACAACTATCCAAATTCTGCGTGGTGTTTAAGCGAACTGATATGGACCATTTGAGTTATTAGAGATCTCCAAAATGTTGCTGTTGGTGATATTGTATTGTCCTTCGTTACACTGAATAATGTATGTGGTATTGTGGTTTTATTAAATATCTAAATTACAAATGTGTAATACTTTACATAGTGCATTTTGAAAAAAATACAACTTTATTTTGCGTTGGCAACACTGCTTGTTTATCTAGTGGTATTACAGAGTATCTGGAAGAATTTTCCCTTCAATATTTCACACAACATGGTACACATTTTCAGCATTTTTAATTATATATATATATATATATATATATATATATATATATATATATATATATATATATATAGGCGCGGATCCAAGGAAAGGGCTATAGGGCTATATCCTCCCTTAAAGCTCAGATATACACTGAATAAAGAGGCAAAGTATGATTTAGCCCCTCCCTTGATCATATCCTGGATCCGCGACTGTATAAATATATATATATATATATATATATATATATATATATATATATATATATATATATATATATATATATATATATATATAGATAGATAGATAGATAGATAGATAGATAGATAGATAGATACAACAACAGTGGATTTTGTTTCGGGAGAGGCTTGAGGAACGGTAAGAAACATTTGTGTTGTACGTGCAATGCGAAAAAATGATCAGAAATTTATTTCGGGAGGGGCTTGAGCCCGACACCTACTCCCTAAATACGCCACTGTACATCAGTCAGCCATTCCCATATTATCTCAGACAGCAACGAAACAAATTTTGAGTAAAGGCAAAATAGCTGTAAACATTCGAGACGAGACCGAGACTTTCGAGACTGACCAAGGTCTCGTTTCGGTCTCGTCTCGATTTATAGAGGTCTGTCTCTGTCTCGTTCTCGTCTCGGTATATAAAAGTCCGTCTCGATCTCGGTCTCGTCTCGGTATATAAAAGTCCGTCTCGGTCTCGGTCTCGGTCTCGAGACGATACCGAGACGATACCGAGACTAGTCTCGGTCTCGGTACCATCCCTAACCAACCGTGACAAAACAAGACTATGAATTAACAACTATAAAGTACGTACACATTTCTCTTTGCCAAGGTAGACTAATCTTTTCTTCTATTATGAAGCCATAATGGTGTTGTTGGGATGAGTTTTGCGTTCGATTTTCCCGGGTTCCATTCCTTAACGGTCTTTGTAAATTTTGCAGTTTGCAACGCAACACAAAGCAAAAGATACTATAAGTAATCATAACTGCGATGACAACTACCCAAATTCTGCGTGGTGTTTAAGCGAACTGATATGGAATTAAATCCATGAGCCACGTCAGAAAAGCCTGCACAAAAGAGCAAGAACAGAAAGACTCGAGTCTAAACGGGGAAGAAGATTATTTCAAGTCAAAACGGTCAAAACGGCACCGTGTCAGAACGACCTGGGACCAAACAGCCCCGCGTAAAAAGAGGCAGGGTCAAAAGGGGTCCGGGTCGAAAGGGCCTAGCTCAAAAGGGCCCTTTTGTCCTTGCACTTTTGTTTGTGACCTTCTGAAATGGCATCACATGCACCATACCAGGACACTTAACTGTGTGATAAAAAAAAAAATCCAGTATACAACAGATCGAAAAGACTGTCAAAATCAATCCGGCTTATTATCAAGAACATCTCCATTTTATACAAACAAAATACCAGCATTGGATGGGGACAATGGTCATCATGTACAACTGCACCGGAACAAAGCTTGAAATAACACAGCCAAAACATTACTGGCCTCACGGCCGCCCGCAGCGGAAGATAAGGAGGCAGTTGACCTCTGGATTATTGAAGGGTGTTCAGTTTTTGGAAATCCATGTCACAATAAACTAATTTACTCTTATATATTACAGTATTTAATGTATTTATATTAGATACTATAGTACTATAAATTATGCATGTGTGCGTAAATAGTTGTTTTATAGTACGAGTATTATGTATTATGTGTACGCGTTCATCAAAGTGTGTGTGTGTGTTCTGGAGTGTGCTTGTGTGTCTATCTTATGAAAAAAAAAATCTTGCTGGCTTCTCCAGGTCTTTTACCGACTTATGATAACTGCAACTGGTATCCTTGTTATTCCGTTTGAGAATATCCCTGTTAAGAGTTCACATGCTAATCCAATGAATTATCGTGGTTTTGGACTTCTCAAATGCTGCGGCGCCTTTTAAAAAGTCAAGTTTGTACGTACAATAAATGGCCTTTCGAAGACTTGCAAGCAGAATGAGGAAACATACTTCTGGTGCAGTTGCAAACGATGTTGTTCTGCAGTGGAAACTGCAATGGCGTGCAATGATTCATATTGATTTCCATCAATCGAGCCTTATAATTGTGGCGGGATAGGATATCTTTAAGTATGGAATAACTTCACTGTTTTGATGCAAAAGAATCAGACGAATTCTCGTAAAGTTAGTAAAAATATTGTCGTGTCTCGATTCTATAATAATTCTTTACCGTCTCGTCTCGATTCTGGGAAAGCTTTTCTTTGTCTCGTCTCGAAAATGTTTTCATTTCGTTTTGCATCATAAATTCTTAAACAAAATTTATGATTTTTTTTCTTTTTGCTTAATTTAATCTAAAAATTCTCTGAATTCTTTCGCGTCGTGAGAAGTCCACGAAGAGTGTGATATATAACGGCATTTAAACCGGATTTATTATTGGAATATATTGTGTAATAAATTATGTATTTTTAAACGTTTATAATTGCTCTTCATTAGGCCTATATGTTTTGTAATATTGTTTTACACTATGAATCAGGCAACACTAAAACAAATGTAAAAGTCGGATGAATTAGTGTTGTTCACGATACTCTAGAAACTTCTCATCTCACCTCGAATTTAGAAAGGTACTTCTCGTCTCACCTCGAACTTAGAAAGGTACTTCTCGTGTCATCTCGAACTTAGAAAGGTACTTCTCGTTTCATCTCGAACTTAGAAAGGTACTTCTCGTCTCACCTCGAACTTAGAAAGGTACTTCTCGTCTCATCTCGAACTTAGAAAGGTACTTCTCGTCGCATCTCGAACTTAGAAAGGTACTTCTCGTCTCACATCGAACTTAGAAAGGTACTTCTCGTCTCACCTCGAACTTAGAAAGGTACTTCTCGTCTCATCTCGAACTTAGAAAGGTACTTCTCGTCTCACCTCGAACTTAGAAAGGTACTTCTCGTCTCATCTCGAACTTAGAAAGGTACTTCCCGTCTCGTTTCCGAGAGAAGAAATCTCTCATCTCGTGTGAAACACCAATACTACTTATCTATGTAGGCATAATTAGATAGATCTATATAAAAAATTATATATAATCTTTTAGTTTAACGTACCACGATTTTGTCCGTTAGGATAAGCGAGACGGTGATTAAGGCAAGTGAATGATGATGGTTGAATTAGTAGAATAAGAATGTGGGAGGATACGGGAGTACTCCGAGAAAACCCATGAACACGACGTTGTCACCACAAACTTACTTTTCCGGGCATCAAACCAAAGACCCCATGTACCAGAGATAAACACTCTACCACTAAGCCACCATGTCCAATAGATCTATACAATACATAACGGTTTATGTAGAAAATAAAAGAGAGTTTTCTTGATGTAATACCCACTAAGTTCTTAACTACCATGATCAAATAACGACTTATCTTTGATTAAATAATCCAGTATGCTTATTTTTATCCAAAGATATGCCAAAAAAAATCTAAGCGTCTGGGCTTTGAATGGGTTCCATTTTACTGCTTCATACGTATGTATATTGTCCATTATATACACGATATCTCATGTGTACTGTATATGTTCCATATGTTTTGCGCTTTCTAAGATTTGCAAGCACTGTATTAAAATACTTCGGTTTAATTGTAGGAAAAGGCAAATAAATCAAGGTCTTGCATCTGTGCACACATGATCCATGAACCACTGGGTATGAGCAGTAAATACCAGTGTGTAAAAGATATATATTGTTTATATATTCTATATATTCCAGTAAACCTCTTTCTCTTTTTCGTACTGGAATTTATTTCCCCTTTTTCTAGTTATCTTCTATCTCTCTTCTCCGCTTGCATCCTGCAATCCCTGCTTGTCTTCTTTCTTCTAAGGAACTTCTTTCGTTTTCTTATACTTTCTTTTTCTTCTCTTCCTTTCTTCATACAGGCGACCGACGAATTGGATTCCTCTAAGCCGTATTCTCCAGTTTATCTCCTTGCTTGCATGCGGATAGGAAGAATGTTAGTTTCCTATGAGAGCAGAGACTAGTGGGAGGGAAAGATGTTCTGTTTCTATTTCTCATTCTTCTTTCTTTCCTTCTTTCTTTCTTTCTTTCTTTCTTTGGTTCATCCTCTTCCACCTATTTTCTCTTCTCTCTTCTCTCTCTTCACTGTTACTCTAACCGCTATCCAGTGTCTGTTAAATACGAAATACGTTAGTTTCTTTGCATGTGTGTGTGTGTGTGTCTGTGTGTGTGCGGTTCTAGGATCCAATATCTGTCTCTTTGTGCCAACATCTCTCTCTCTTTCTCTCTCTCTCTCATACCCAAACACACATACACACACAACACAACTGTATCACACACATATATATATATAGTATGCTACGGAAAGTTAGTTTATTCAAGTTACATCGCAGCTAGATAACGAATCCTTTGGTGTGCAAATCAAGCACAATTTCTCCCTTTCTTCATCCCTTTTTAATGATAGAGAAATCTGTAGTACCCTTTACTTTTTCCTGAAACACTGCACGAAAGGAAGTTAAAATAGTCGACAAAGTTTCATTGGTTCGACTCCCAATGCTAACTCATTTTCTCTTTTTCAGAAAATATTTTACGTGTGACGAGAGTATATTGGCATAGTATCGAAAAAAGTATATTGGTTGATTTTTTTAATCGTCTTACTACGTTAGTCACCGAGCATTATAACGCTTGCCTTCCTGTGATGTGTCTTTTCACGACCGACTTTTCTCCGACCTTGAGAAAGCATTCGATAAAGTTTTGCGGAATGTAATCTATAAATTCATTTTCTTTTTCTCTCTTTTAGCAACCTGGGATTCTTGCTTGCCTATCATTTTGTTTTCCATTTTTTTTTTATCTAAGTTTGTGTAATGCATGTTGGACGCAGATAATTTGTCTGAAATTTCCGGTTGAAAATTTGAACTATTTTGAAAATATTGAATTTTAAGACTTTTGTGACTGAAAACATTAATTATTAACCTCTTCAGGGATATGGCATCAAATGATGCCACATATCTATTGGGAAAATAATCCGATTTTTTTTTCACGAAGAAGAATGGGAACTGAAGGTAAGTAAAAATAATATTCTGAAGCACATATTTTTACTTACCTTTAGTTCGCACTCTTCTTCCTGAAAAAAAAAATCAGATTATTTTCCCGATAAATATGTGGCATCATTTGATGCCATATCCGTGAAGAGGTTAAGTATGATGTATATTGTTACGTTGCTAGTATCATAACTAAAGGTTTGATAAAGTTATATTTTAATGTCAGATTCACCCTAACAACTACCTAGGTAGCATGTCCCTTGAGCCTGTTTCATATTGGTCACGAATAACATTTTTTAGGCGCCATAAAAATTAGTCTTCGTCGATTTCGTCGAAAGCTGTACATAAGCATTAACTTTTACTAAAACATTTAGTTTGACTCAATGAGACCAGTGTTGGGAAGTAACGTAACGCAAGTAACGCGTTATTTGTAACGCGTTACTTTTTAAGTAACGTTTCCTAGTAACGCGTTACATTTTTTCCAAAGTTACTGTAACGGTAACGCGTTACAAATTTTTAAGTAACGTACCTAGTTTGCGTTACATTTTTCGCGTTACATTTCGGATGAGTAACTACAATGTTGTATTTTTTTTTCGAAAACGTTTCTTTCCTGCAAGTGAATTTCTCAGAATGAAACAATCGAGCATGAACTACGTATGTCAGTGACCGACAGTCACAGACACACAGAGAAACAGATAAGTTCGTAGTGCCACTTGCTGTTTTTTGAAGATGAGGACAGCCTTAAGGAAATCACGTGTATTGATTGCAAGCACCTGGAAGATTTTGTCGTAGATTTTGATAGCTCCAAGTCAATAGCCTACATTCAGTGAGTGAATTAGGAGTGCAATGATTCCGGTAGCCTATTTTACTTTGATTGGTGTTGTTTTTATAAAGATGAAGAACGAAAATATTTTACCGTTCGAACATTTGAAAGAATACTTTTTTCTTAAGAGCTGAGGATGATGATAGACAGAATTTAAAAGTAAAGTGTCTGAAGTGCCCCGCGGAAAATATTTATCAACAACTAGGATGCCATAATTAACGATATACAGTAAGGGGCTAATATGAATAAACTGTGTTTTGATGAGTAAGCCTACTTTATTACTAGAAAATAGTTTGCTGATGGTATGTAATATGGAAGTTCTTTCAGATTAGTTTGCTTATCCTAGAGTCCCGTTGATTATAGAGTAGTGTAATGTTTCTCTATATTCTTTATTTTTAATTTTATATAACACTGTTATTATTATATAATTAGTTTAGCAGAATAATAATAAGCAACCATTTTTTTCTAACGCATAGGGATGAACACGAGTCAAGCTAAAACTCGACTCGACTCGAATTCAAGTCTAGTTTCGGGTCAAGTCAAGGGTAATATCCTCGAGTCGAGTTCCGAGCCGATTCAGTTTTTCGCGTCGAGTTTCGAGTTCAGTCGAGTTTGATAAATGGCTCGTTTGTTTTAAGTTGTCTTGAAATCATGGCCTGATTACACTGGAAAACGAAAGCCATGCAATATTTTTAGTGTTGCTCACGAGAGGGGACACTGCTCGCATCTCGTCTCGTCTCGATAACGAGAACACAAGAGATTTTTTTTTATAACAAGCTCAGCTCGGCTTGACTCAACTGAGAAGATGGCTCAAGCCGGCTCACTTGGGGTGAACCATCGGCTCGAGCTGGCTTGGTAGGGATGAGCCACTTGCTCGGTTCGGCTCAACTGAGCCGAGGGCTTTAGCCAAGTCGGTTGGGTGAGCTGTTGGCTCGGCTCACTTCTCGGTTCGGGTCGATAGTGAATGAGCTGTGAGCCGAGCTGCTCGAGTCGTTGACAATTCTAAACCCGGGCCGAGAAGTTTTGAAGACATTTGGCCAGTGCCCTATACTTTTAACAGTGTTTCGCTCGAGCCCGAATATTCAACCTAGACGCTCAACCCCAATTCAGAAGCTCGTAAACGATTTCCTTGACTCCTAGACTCCACGACTACTGAGGTTGACAATCAACTAGTTTTTTAGTATTCAAATACAAACCGCGTATCTTTCTTTTTATATACAGTGTTATTATTATTATTATTATTATTATTATTATTATTATTATTATTATTATTATTATTATTATTATTATTATTATTATTATTATTATTATTATTATTATTATTATTATTAATACAAGTTGTAGTAGCAGTAGTGTCATTGATAACAATTATAGTGTCTATGGTCTATGTAATATACTTGAAGAATGTCCTCGAAACTACACACCGGATTTGGCTCGAGTCGACTCGGAACTCGACCCAAATGCGAGGCGAGTTGGTGGAAATTTTTCGAGTCGGATTCTCGGGGCGAGCTCAAAGATGTCTGTTTCTAGTTGAATCGAGTGTCAAAGAAAACCCGCTCACACTCGCTCGTGCTCATCCCTACGAGTAACGCAGTATGGCATTTTATCAATGTTACATTATATGAAAATGTTCATATATCAAGTAAAAATGTGTCCTTGCATTTACATAAGGCGATTCAGAACGTGCAATAATAATAATAATAATAATAATAATAATAATAATAATAATAATAATAATAATAATAATAATAATAATAATAATAATAGCGGTAGTAATAGTAGTACGGAAAATTGAAGTCAATTTTTTTCACATTTTTAAAGTTTCGGACCTAAAAGTAACGCGTTACTTTCGAAGTAAAGTAACAGTTACTTTTTGGGGGCAAGTAACGCGTTACATTTTAAGAGAAAGTAAAGTAACTTGTAACGCGTTACATTTTTACAAGTAACTTACCCAACACTGAATGAGACTTATAAATTGATAAATTCCCATTTTTTGTCAATTATTTTTCTATTACACCCTAACAATATTCTTTTGTAAATTTATGTACAAAAATGTATGCCATAATTTGTCCCCTAAATTTCATCCTTTGACGTCACGAGAGGTTCACAAAAGGTGTGATATAACATTTAAAACAAATTTATTATTGTATTATATTGTGTATCATTTAACGTTGATAAATACTCTTTATTGCGTACAATCACTTTTTTTTAACTATGGATTATGTAACACTAAAACAGGGTTTCAGATCTATGACTTAGGCGAGTAACTCGAGTATTTATCGCCTCCTGGGAAACGTTAAACTTGATACTACCTTCGACAATATATTGCTGTTGGTATATCTAATACACTGCCATTCTTGGCTACACTTGCTACAATTAAGCATGTACACACAATTTTCTCTCTTTGCAAATCAGAGGTGAATCTAACCTGGGGCCTGGGGCCCTAGGCCTCCAGTTTTTGAGTGACAAAAATATAATTGAAACTATTATTTGTATATATTTTTTTTTAAAGTTTATAGTAAGCGTTGAATTTTATTCTTTATTAGATAATTTTTTGAAACATTATTTATAGTTTCAGTTGCAGTTTTTCTTTTATGCAATGTATAATACTTGAGATCCACCATGTCAACGTCCGACCTAGCCATAATATCCATCGGGAGAGAGTTAAGTTCGAAACTTCTGCAGGAACCTATGAAAAATTGTAAATTCACAATACCATAGTCTACCTACAATAGTCTGGGTTCTGGCTATCCCCAAAGTTTTTACCTTCTAGGTCCACTACTGTTCAAAATCGGAATGGTATTTCGTTTTGCACCACGAATATATGACCTATTGCCTGTATACGTCCGTACACGGAGAAAAATGCATAATCCAGTCGGCATGAAAATGCTGTTTTTACCAGGTTACGCGCGTCACCACATTAAGTAATGTTGTTTCATCCGTAGTACGATCTACACCACCGTCCAGTGAAAATTTTGTATTGTGGGACCACCATTTCAAATCAAGCTGTGTTCCCACTTGCTATACTTTTATACATGAAATTACATTACTTAAGAAGCGCACCCGCGCAAATACGATGTATTCTAGTCCCTTTTTCTCAGTGTATTACACTGCCTTGTATACTACTCATCATCATCCAACAGAAGACAATCGCAATTCGACAATATTGAGGGTTAGAATTTTTTTTTAAAAAAAAAAAGAAAGAAAGAAATACATGTGGAATAATATATTGGTGTTTCCCATTCCAAATAGCATGTAAGCCACTGCTATGAGTATGCTATATGTATCATCATATGTTTTATTATACAATCTGTTACTTAACTCTGTATCCTTTTTTACGTGTACAGTACATAAATACAGCAGACTTACGATAATCCGGCACGTTCGGGCTTGGTCAATGGCGGATTACCGAAAATTTCGGATTACCAATGGAAAATTAAATAATAATAATAATAATAATAATAATAATAATAATAATAATAATAATAATAATAATAATAAACCAACTTTATTATGCCGGTGCCGGATTATTGAGTGTTCCGGACTATTGTATGCCGGACTAACGGAAATCTATTGTAAATTTAATGTTTATCAGAATACATTCTATCAATTACTGTTATTGGCAACGAATGATTTACTTTTGAGCGCCGTAAAAATTCATTTTTTCTCAATATTCTCGAAAACTACGCATGTATATGCAGGGTGTTTCAGAACAACACCGACAATGTTCGAGAGGTGATTCCTGACACCAAGATAAGACGAAAAGTATAGACCAACTTGGGTACACAAATGCTTCCTTTCGGAGTTATAGGCTGCCGAAAACATGAAAAATTGAACTTTAAAGGCTCATAGTTCCAAAACTATGGAACCTGCCGTAGTCGGGTTGAGACTTCACTTACGAACTAGTATGTGCTCTATCCAAATATCCAAGTTTCAGAATCCTGCAGTACTTCCGCAACAATTTATATAGAGGTAGTTGGTGAGAACTTCAAAGTATAAGGCAGTAACCAAGCTTCCTCTATAAAAATTATTGTGTAAGTACCTTAGGATTCTGAAACATGTATTCTTGGATAGCACACATATGACTTCCTGAGTGAAGTCTTGACCCGACTACGGTAGGTCCCATAGTTTTGGAGTTATAGGCCTTCAAAGTTAATTTTATCATGTTTTGGACGGCCTATATACTCCGAAAGGAAGCATTTGCGCACCCAAGTTGGTCTATATTTTTTGTCTTATCTTGGTGGCAGGAATCACCTCCCAAACATTGTCGGCGTTGTTTCGAAACACCCTGTATATTCATTACTCTCTAATAATCCTGTAGGTACTACTTTATACTTTTGAACCTATATTCTGTTATTTTTGAACATAAACTTCACTTTTTGAACAAATATTGTCGCTGTTTGAATACTTACAGAATGTATTGTTACTTTTAAAGCACACATATTATATTTAATACATTTGAACAGAGATTGTTACTTTTTCAACACGCCGTATTATATTTAATAATCGAAGAAGTAGTTTTAAACAAGGCTGGTTGACGTGGAAACGACAAGCTGAGCTTAAATCTTATGGAATATTTTACGCTTTCGTTAAAATCAATCATTTCGGTCGGCTTTTACAAACTTCAAAGGAAATAGAAAGTAAATAAAAGAAAGGTACAAGTTTATTAAAGCAAGAACCGTATTAGATCTTTCGGAATAAGTCAAGACTCCGCTCTAGAGGAGAGAAATACAGGAAATACACTGAAAAGTATATTTTTGTACTTGCATTTGAAAACCATAACATTTTTTTTAATGTTGTTCTAATATGTTCTTTTAAATATGATAAACTTGTTAAAGATGAAAAAATGTAAAGGATGCCGCCGGATATGTGTACGAGCTACACGTGTATTTTCCGAAAGGAATAAACGGTGTACGGTATATGTAAACTTACGTGTATATGCCTTTCAGGTCGTTTCTTAAAAAAAAAAAAAAAAAAAAGTTTACGTTTCCTGTATAGGGAATATAATTATCCAATACTGAAAAGTAAAATTTTTCATTTCCCTTTTTTTATCATTGCTATTTTCAGTTTACAAGTTTATATATTGACTAATATAAGGAATCTTACTGTATTTAATATTTTTCTTTTAGAGTAATTTACTGCACAAACATATTTGTATTGTATAATAAAGCTCCCTTGCCTCCTAAAAAAAAAACTTGTATCCTCGTCGCCAAAAGTGCCTTTACATCGCCGTGACGGGTATGTGACACCGCAGTACTCTAAGGAAGGGATGGTTGCATAAGAAATTTTGATTAATTTTGAAGAGTTTTTATTTTGACTAGGAAAATAACGTAGGTATAGGGAGTAAGGGCATAGATTTAAAGCATCAGTGCACTGTCATCTCTGAAAAGATTTGTATTCTCAGTTTTTCAAATTATTGTCTTATATGTTAAGTTAAAAACTGCTAACAACTGCTACTAGCGCTTTTCACTCTTCAGGAATTTACTACGACATGTTCGGGCTTGAATTATTTCATTCGCCTCACTGTAATTATTTGTGAATGGAAACTGATTAAGCTGAACATGAATATGTTTCGTTGTCGTAAAGCAAGGGCCGTAATAAATGTAGATCAGGTTCTTATTATTATATAAAACACATAAGTATTTATTCCGTGTATAGAATAATATAATACAGTAACTAAGCAACATCATAATCACTAACGCCCGCAGGATTTTTTCTAACGGGGGGGGAGACCGATATAGAGTTTTTCGTTTTATTCCCTATATATATTACGTTAACAGTCATAACACTGATAACGTATATCGTCTTTCGCCGCTGTAGGCTATTAGTCAGAACACTGATCTCCAGATATGTCGAAAGAAAAAATAAATTGATATGAACAGTGATGTGATTAATTTTACTGCGCCCTGGATCGATCTACCTTCGATTTACTCATACTCCCCCAGGCCCCCTGCCCCAGGTATTTCAGCTGCTACGTTATATATACGGTTCCATGTCAAAAGGGCCTGACAAAAGGGAAAAGACCGAAAGGCCAGAGTCAATATGGCCCGCAACAAAAGAACCCGAGTCAAAACGGCCCTGCTTCAAACGGACCCGGGTTGAAAGAGGCCCCGCTACAAAGGGGCCCGAGTCAAAATGGCCCATGTGAAAAGGACCCAGGTCGAAACGTCTCCGCAACAAAAGGGCCCAAGTCAAAAGGGCCCGAGTCAAAATGGACCATGTTTTAAAAAAGCCAGACCACAATGACTCCGCAACAAAAGTGCTCGAGTCAAAAGGTTTCCGAAACAAAAGGGCAGGAGTCAAAATTGCCCGAATCAAAACGACCCTAATCAAAAGGGTCCATGACAAAAGGGCCCGAGTAAAAAAAGACTTGCTTCAAACGAGCCCGGCTGAAAAAGAGCCCTGCTACAAAAGAACCCGAGTCAAACGGCCCAGGCTAAAAGGCCTCCGCAACAAAAGGGCCCGAGTCAAAAGGGGGCGAATCAAAACGGCCCTCATAAAAAGAGCCCGGGTCAAAAGAGACCCACGACAAAATAACCCGAGTCAAAAGGCCCCGGGTCAAAAAGGGGCATCGCTGCAAAATGGCCCGAGTCAAACGGCTCGGCGTCAAAAGGGCCCTGTTCAAAAGGTCTCCGCAAAAATGGGCACGAGTCAAAACGCCTTTCATTAAAAGGACCCGAGTCAAAAGGGTCCCACGACAAAAGGGCTTGAGTCCCAAGCGACCTGCGGCAAACGGGCCCGGTTCAAAAGGTCACCGCAACAAAAGGGCCCGAGTCAAAAAGGGCCGAAACGAAACGCCCCTCATGAAAATGGCCAGGATAAAAAGAGTCCCGCTACAAAAGAGCCCGAGTCAAAACTTTCCCACGTCAAATGGGCCCGGGTCAAAAGATCTCCACAAGAAAAGAGCAGAAGTCAAAAGTGGCCCCTCTACAAAGGGCACGAGTCGAAAGGGACCCGCGAAAAAAGGGCTTGGGACAAACTTCTCCGCAAGAAAAGGGTAGGAGTCAAAAGGGCAAGAATCAAAAGCTCCGCGTCAAAAGGGTCCCACGACAAAAGAGCCCGAGTCAAAAGAGACCTGCCTCAAATGAACCCGTGTCAAGAGGTGCCGCGTACAAGAGGGCCCGAGTCAAAATGGCCCGAGTCAAAATTGCCCGGGTCAAAACCTCTCCGCAATAGAAGGGTTTGAGTCAAAAAGACCCGAATCAAAACGCCCTTCATTTAAAGAGCCCGTGTCAAAAGGGTCCCACGACAAAATGACCCGAGTCAGAATGCCCCGCGTCAAACGGACCCGAATCAAAACACCCCTCATCAATAGGGCCCGAGTCAAAGGTTGCCAGTACAAAGGGGCTCGAGTCGCAAGGGCTCTGCGTCGAACGGGCCCGAGTGAAAAAAAGCCCCGCTACAAAAGGACCCGAGTCAAATGGCCCCCTATCAAAAGGGCCTGGGTCAAAAGATCTACGCAACAAAAGGACCCGAGTCAAAAGGGGCCGAATCAAAACGCTCCTCATGAAAAGGGCCTGGGTCAAAAGAGTACCACGACAAAAGGATCCGAGTTAAAAGGGCCCTGCATCAAACGGGTCCGAGTCAAAAGGGGGCCCGCTACAAAATGCCCGAGTCAAAACAGCCCCGCGTCGAAAGGGCCTAGGTAAAAAGGTCTCCGCGACAAAATGGCTCTGCGTTAAAAGGGCCCGGGTTAAAAAGGATCTGCAACAAAAGGAGCCGAGTTATAAGGACGCTGCGTCAAAAGGGTCCGGATACAAAGGGTTCTGCGACAAAAGGGAAAGAGTCAACAAGAAACTTCGTCAAACGGGCCCTGATCAAAAGGAGCACCATTACAATAGGGCACGGGTCAAAACGGCCAGGCGTCAACTGGGTGCGAGTCAAAAGGGCCCTGCGTCAAAAAGGCACAAGTCAGAAAGACCCCGCGTCCAAAGGGCCCGGTAAATACGGTTCCACGTGTAAAAAGCTTGAGATCAAAGCAAGAGTGGAGATCAATCATGCAAAAGAGGATTGTGTCCCCTTAGTAAGTTGAAGTGTTTATGCAAATGAAGGAAATATATCTGTGGTTATTAATAACAAATAGGAAATTTGAATGATAATATTAGTTTTGTTTGCTTGTTGATTGTTTTGGAACAATCGCTATCGCTTAAGTCGTTCTTCATGAAAGGTTGCTTGCACTCCCGTCATAGGCGGACTGGGTGTATTAGGGCCTAGGCCGCGGTTACTATGGAGGGAGTTCAGACTATAACACCAATTTCTAAAATAACGTACAATCAGTGGCGCAACGAGCTATGAACTCGGGGGCCCATACCCTCTCCGAAGCAAACCTGATCTATCTTATACAGCAGCGTTGCAGACAAATTTTGGTGAAATTTCAAAATAGATCAAAGCATAAATGAATATTGAATTAAGTCAAAGCACTGTACGAGAGGAGAAATACCCAGTGAAAACCCCTACATTAATTTCTTAGAGTAATAAACGTTAGTAAAGAGTGCGTCATTTTTTGCAAAAATAAAGATGTTCAAAATATTTATTATAGCGCAAATTTTAAAACTTGTAACCGTTAATAATAGGGAATTTGTGAATTGGAATTTTCATTTTAAGGTTTTTTAGCATGTTAATAATAAGGATAATTAAATTGCTTGTAATGAGGAGAATTCAAAATTTCAATTTTGTCCACATCAAATGGTGCAGCACGTCGTTTGCAGACTACTGTACTGGATATTCTTGGCCCCTCCCGAAATAAAATCCTGGTTGCGCCACTGCGTACAATCAACATCTGCGATGAGCCATCGCGTTGTGCAGTTGTAAATTGGTTGTTACTTGATAGTTTTTGCAAGCTATAATTTATCATTGGTCGGTGAAAATTTGATGACACAGCAAGCACAGAATTTCCAGAAACAAACTTTCAAGAGAATATTTTATAATTATTATTGCATTACCACACGGGGTGTCTAAAAAGTCCCCTGACATGGATAACTCTGTTGTTATCAGAGTTACAACAAAATGTAAGAGAGGAAACCGCCTACAAATATAATATTTTTAATAGACAGTAACTTCATTCATTTATGTTGTGGGTCCGGGTAAATGGTAACGTTGCATTTTCATGTAACATTGGGCGCATATAGTGTACAGCCCAAACGGCTTGTCCGATTTGAAAAATTCTTTCACTTTAGATTGAAAACATCATATTTGGAGACCGTTTCCCCGCCTATATTTTGTTGTAACTCTGATAATAAGAGAGTTACCGTATGTCACGGGACTTTTGAGACACTCTGTATAGTAGCTGAAACACTAAAAAAATAATAGCGAATAACTTTTACTATGGAATGAACAGGGCAGCTTACTAAAAATTGTAACACTAAACAACTAATAATAACTTTTGACTGTGGAATGAACACGACAGTTTTACTGAAAATGATAAACACTGCTGAACCACGAAACAACTAATAATTTTAAAAAGTTAAAATTCTTTGCAGTTCAGCTTATGAATCGCGGAGTTTCTGAATAACTTCGTTCACAGACACTAAATTTAACATGTCTCTTTCCATATTCATTAGCAAAAATGTGTCCAAATGTCTTCACACAAACTAGCTCTGAGATTTGTTTACTCTAACTTTAACTTTGAGAAGCACCTTCCACATGTCACTTGTGTGCATGGTAGAGACAACGCATGTTTGTATACAATGTATAAATTATTAAAGCAACTAGACTGACGGAAATTGGTGCAAAATTTCCCCTGCACATGACAAACAATTTTTATACAAGGTGTTTGCAGCATCATTATCACTCTTACCGTGAATCCCGTCCAAAGATGTTCCATCTTCCATAGCATGCTCAGATGCATAATCATCATCATCTTCTACGGATTCAGGGGCATCATTCTCTTCAGGATCATCAAAAACGAGAACGTTTCGTGACAGGGAAATACACGACAGAAAACTGCTGGAGCTCTTTGTATATTTTCTCCTGTTTTATATTTAGTTTTTTTTTCGGAAGAACTCTGAAAGCTCTTGCAGATACACCATTCTTCTTGATTTCTGAAAAGTCCTTAGGTTCCAGTATTTGGAATTCTTTCGGCTGCTGAAATCTATCACTGACACATGTAACAGCTGTATTCAGAATTTTCGTTGAAGTTTTTTTATTCTGAATAAATCATTTTCACTTATATTTAAGTTCTTTTCCAGTTCATCTGCACTCCTGGCATTTTCTTTTTCTTTAAGATTCTTCTGTGCAAAAAGTTTTTTTCCATTGCTATCTCTACACCAGATTGCGCAAGCTGTTGATTTATTTTCACACAAAATATTTTTGTGTTTTCGTAAAGCATTAAACAGACATCTTTTACCTCTATTTTCTTCTGAAGCTGCTGCTGCAAATTGTCTAGAAATCTCCAGGTAGTAAGATAGTCCAATCCGTGAGACTGCAGGTATTTTGAAACAGGCTCCGTTTCGTAAATAAGTCCTGAAACATAGAAGTCCTCATTACAGTGTTAAATTCTGCCCATTTATTCAGCAAAGTTTAGCTTAAAATTTTCATTTCGCATTAAAACCCCTGTTCTGTACATCATCACTGAGGAACAATAAAAATGAAAGAAATCTTGATGATAGACAGTCATCCTCGTCTTGGTTTCATGTTTCGTAGCGAAACTCATTAGTGTCCACTACTGCATTCAGTGCCTTGTTTCTGCTCCATCATCGTGTTGTACCAACTTGTTGAACTTTTCGTAGTCTGTCATGTCCCTCTGGCTTGCATCAATCATTTTCTTACAAACATCCTTTCTTTTGTAGTATTCAGACAGAACATGGCACTGGTTTCAAATAAATTTGCAGCTTCAGGTATCTACTCAGTCGAATTTGTCATAACGAAATTAAGAGCATAAGCCATGCATTGGGTGTAAATGATTTCAGGATTACCCTTCTCCAGTAATGCTTTAACTCCTTAATAGCATCCACTGAAGTTAGCAGCTCCATCAAAAAAGCAACTTACAATATCATCACAAGCATCAAAACATTTTTGTCACAAAGTACTCTTTTGATTTCATTATAAGTTACTTGTCTTGTAGTGTCATTGTTTACCACTGGCGTCTCTGGCATATACATCAAAGAAAGTTATTTAAATGGCACTATCTAGCCCAACCTGTTTATTATCTTTAATTCCATTTGTTACATTTCTGCTTACCTTCACGGACCCCGTGAGGCATATGAAGAACTCTGTTACACAGCCTGAATATTATATGACAAATAAATATAATTATTATCATTTATATGTTATTCTGCCGTTAGTAAATAAATTAAATTAGAACAAAATATTGAATAATTTGTACTTCAAAATATTGGAGGGACGCGTCCCCATCGTCAACCTGCCAGAGACGCCCAAGCTGTTTACGACAACTACTAACAGCCGCTCAAATACTTGACCGTTTATAACGCAGAGAATTACTATAGCCAGCTGATTAAGCCCTGAAACATCTTGGATTGAATCAACCATTATGTTGAAATGCCCGCTTTCTTGGCGTCTTCCACTGTTTTCTCCTGTTATTTTGTAAACTTTTTGATAGAAAATAAATTTTTAAAAATGCGTTGTTTTCCCATTTTTGAATTATCAAATATAGACTTACAAGGTGTATTAACATCCATAAAGAACCAACCAGCCTGTGGTTAAATATGAACCCAGCTACAAACCAGGCACCAGTCTTCAACCGTGAAAGGGATGCAACTACCCTACATTATGAAAAAAGGTCCCAGGTCCCAACAGCTCAACATGATGAAAAACATGCCTAGGACCGCAACTGCTCAATGAAATGAAAGAAGGGCCCCAACTGCCCAATATAATGAATAAAGGGCCCAGGGCTCCAACTTCTCAATGTAATGAAAGAAGGACCCAACTGTCCAATATATTGAAAGAAGGGCCCAAGGTCCCAGGTACAAACTAAATCACAGTTTCTGATAATAAAAGATCATAGTGAAAGATGGACCTAGCCACAAATCTAGTAACGAAAGGACCCTATTAAAAAAGATAACTTACTGATTGATGGAAGGGTGGAAGAGGAGTGTGTGTTGGTAGCATAATAACACTGAGCTACCGAATTATTTAGCTCTCTTTTGTTTTAGCTTTTCTTTCTCTTTCTTTCTTTATTCTTTCATTGTTTTCTTAGAGGGCCTAGGCCGCGATTGCGACCTAAGAGCCCTGGCCAGTCCGCCCCTAACTACCGTCTTTCTGAGTTTGTATTCTCGTGACATAGCTCAATCAAACTTTATTTATTGCTGACTTTTCCCTTACTTCTAGAATTCCATTTCTACTCCTGGATCAAAGTATAAAAATACATATTAGTATGAAAAATATTCTGTGGAAAACATTAGATTAATTTTGCTGTGAGAAGACATGTGGATCTGTATACAGGGTTACTGAAAAGTATTGGGACAGAACAATAATAACGACATAAATGATTTAGTGCACATCATGGCAGCCATCTTGAATTCCGAATATTGTATACCACACAATATTTTTAAATAGAAAGAGGTATGTGTTGAGTTTTGATTTAGAGTTTAACGTTATCAAACAGCGATGTTATATGAAAAGAGGTATGTGTGTCACATAAATTGATGCTAGAATCTTCGTACAAACTACATTCATCGTCCGTTTCAAAAGCATCGGAATCTACATTATTTATTATTTCCATAATTTCTCCGGACGAAAATACGCCACTATCATAAGAACCACGACTTGTCGCGGTGGTATTCTTTAGGGATGGCCTTTTTAAAAAATCTGATTTTCGGAAATTTCATTTCTCGTTTTTTCGTTCGTTTTTCGAAAAAAAAAATGTCTTTCGTTTTTCGGAAATTTTTTCGTCTTTTATTTTTCGAAAAAATTTGTTTTCCGTTTTTTCGAAAGATTTTTCGTTTTTTCGAAAAGATTTTTTTCGAAAAATTCGTTTTCCCTTTTTTGATGATTTTTCGTTTCTCGAAAAGTTTTCGGAATTCGTGGAATGATAATGTGGGAGGAAATGGGAGTACCCCGGGAAAATACACGGACACGATGTTGTCTGCCACGAACTTACTTGGTCTGGGATCAAATGCACAAGAGGTAAGCGTTCTAACACTGAGCTACCGTGCTCCTTGGATTTGGATCTAATGAAATGTTGAATTGATTTTGAGTTTAACGTCCCGTTCAGCAGCGAGGCTATATGAGACGTGGACCTACTGATTAACGTGGACGTTCACCTCTGGTGCTTGGGGTCCCGGGTTCGATCCCAGCCTCCGCCAAGTGAACTTTGTGGTGGACAAACACCGTGCTCGTGGGTTTTCTCGGGGTTCTCCCGTTTTCTCCCACTTTCTTCATTCCACCATTTTCATTCATCTCTCATCATCACCGTCTCCTTTAGCCTAACCGGCATAACCGTGGGACGTAAAACTCAAAGATTTCATTTCATTTCATTGATTAACGTGGAATCCGAACCACATGAGCTCCCGCCGGGAATCGAACGCGGGTCTAACACGGCAAAGGCGCGTACGCTAACCGCTAAGCCACGGAGGAGCTCGATCTAATGAAAGGATAGTGTGTAGTGCTACTATTGACGAAACTCATCCAATCACGACCAAAATTAGTATGGTTATGGACTGCAATGTATTTAGTACACATGTTAAATATTATGGTGTTTGGGACTTTGGTTCCCGAGTTATTGCTAATCAAATTTATGTTTTAAGTTAGTGATATCAAGAAATTTCACCAAGTCGCATTTGATTAAACTCAAATGATCTTGACTAAAGTTGGTAGGATCGTAAATATTGAC
The DNA here is from genome assembly GCF_964235325.1 of Thermobia domestica. Taxonomy (NCBI): domain Eukaryota; kingdom Metazoa; phylum Arthropoda; class Insecta; order Zygentoma; family Lepismatidae; genus Thermobia; species Thermobia domestica. The sequence continues at coordinate 59,319,556 of NC_137469.1, forward strand.
AAGCTTGGTATGCATGGAAGCTCATATAAAATATTATGATGTGCAGACTTTTTGTTCCTGAGTTATTAGCTATCAATGTTAGGTTTGGAATCAGTGAAATCAAGAAATTTCATTAGAGCGCGAAAGATGGAACTCATCCAATTTTTACCAAACTTGGTAAGGTGGTAGATCTTGACGAGCTTAGTAACTATAAAGGTAACCAAGAAAGATCTGTCGCTTTTTCACCCAACACCTTCAAACATCGATATTTAACCTAAGACATACCTGGAAGATCAAAAATAGTCTCCTTCTGCCAACGTTTTGGAAGGCCATGTATTCCATCGCGGTAGAACTTGGTGGGCCGTGAATCGAAAAAGGTATCAAGTGCATTTTGCACCTCTACTAGGGATTTCAACTAGTGTCCTCTAAGCTGATTGTCCAAGGAATGGAACAGGTGGTAATCGGACGGTGCAATGTCCGGGGAGTATGGCGGATGCAATAGTGTTTCCCATCCAAAGTGTAGAATGGTGTCCCGGGTTATCCTAGCCACGTGGGGCTTAGCTTTGTCCTGTAAGAGGAGGACCCCTTTGCGATTCAGAAGTGCTGGCTCCAGAGTCTTTTTTTTTTTTTTTTTGAACACGGCTCAACTGTTGACAGTACAGAGTTGCATTGATGCTCTGACTAGCCTGTAGCAGTATTTTTTCTCAAAATACTGTTCAGAAAATTTGGACTTGAACTTAGTTAAATGAATAAATTTCATTAAAACGCGTTAATCTCATCCGATATTGGCCAAAGTTGATATGGTCATAGACTTTAACAAGTCTAGTACGTGTGCGAGCTCAGCATGAAATATTGTGATCCACAGACCCTTGGTTCTCGGTTCTTGAGGGATATAAATTAGAAATAATAATTCACAAAGGTAAACAGTGTAAAATTTATATTTTACAGAATATTAAAAAATAATTATTTACTAGTGATTATTAATGTGTCATCGACAATATGGCATTACTGCTGAATCGCCGGATCAATTTGAAAATCGAAAAACTGGAACAAAATATACTGCATTCGGTTATATTTGGTTGGATTACATTAAGTTACGTTAGATTATGTTATTAGGTGCGTAGGTTTACTATACGGATCCATAGTATAAGTAGGAGTAGCAGTAGTAGTAGGAGGAGGAGTAGGAGTATGGGTAGTGATAGTAGTAGGAACGGATTAGAAGCCCCACAGGGGTTTGTTGGTTTCTGTTCTCGACATGAAATGGGAAAATTAAAGATTTGCTCAAATTTATCTATACATTTTACAATCTATGGATTCGTATAGTAAAACAAGTGTACCTCTCCGCGAAATAGTCCATCCGTCTCCACATACAGTGCCGCTTACAACATCAAAAACAACCAGCAAATGCAATCACTATCAGAGCTTTTGCTATTCCCCTTACCTGACTTTCAATCACTCTTCCTCATAAACTTAAATAAATTCTCCAATTGACCCGGTAAATTTCCTAAAATTAGTCCGGCGATACAGCAATTAGCCCGACATTATATTTTATAATGTAAAAAAAAAAGACTAATAAATTACCAAATAGAAGGATGCTGTATAAACTGATCGTGATAGTATCAGGCAACTCTGTAATAAATTGACTTTTAACAATTGATTTTAACAAAATATGAAACATGAAGTGATTATATGTACTGATACTAAAGACTTCTCACTAAGATCCCCCATTCATTTATCTTATTTTCTATAACTAATTAAGTCAGTATCAAAAACAATTTGATTGCTTTCAAAAATAGGCAATTTAATACTAACAAAATACTATTGAATGGTTTATTTGTTCTAAAGATGTTTTATATACGGTAAGACAAAGAACTAAGTATCTGACTATAATAATCTCATCAAACGAGAATTCAAATTTTAAATAGGTGGGTCTTCGTTTTCGTATTAGTTTTTACTGCTACTAACTTCAGTAGAAGAATACTACTAAGATGAAATATTTTTTATTTGGTTGTTTGTTGAAGTTTAGCGTCCCTTTTCAGAATCGAGCAAGACTATACAAGACTTGGACCTACATTATAAAGTGGAATCCGAACCACCATAACACGTTCAATGTTTTCCCACTCGGGACCCTGTGCATCAAAGGAATACGCGCTAGCCACTAGACCAGTTGCAGGGCTTGAAATCTTTTCTTGGAATTATAAAATTATATATTAAAAGAAACGTTTGTCGCTTCCTAGTACTTCTCTCGTTCTATGAGAAAGAAAGATTGTAACCAGAGATATAGTAAGTATTTATCACTTTCGGTTGCATTAAACTTAGAGATGGAAACTACCATTGTGGCATAGAATCCATATCAAAAACTGCTTCCGGTTATCGCCTTTTCTTTACTATGAAATCGGAAATGGTAGTTTCTCACTATTTCCGGTTTACATAGAGGGATAGCGATCGATATGACAATCTTCGAATCCTGGATTCATATATATAAACATATCTCATTATCTCTTATTAGTTTTGCTCTATGGTGATCACTATTGAAATTAGAAGTAGTAGTAAATTTCTACCACAGGATAAAACTTGGACATAGTCTATTGCGAAGGTACTGAATTCATGCTTCTCGCTTGCTCTATGATGATCAATACTGAAACCGGGGGTTGTGATCAGGGGCGGATCCAGGACGGACTTCTGGGGGGGGGTTGTAATACTGCTACTTAGAGCTATTTTTACGAGCTCCAACTCTGGGATGGGTTTTATTTATATATAAAATAGGAGTGTTCTCTTCTGGGGGGCGGTCGACCCCTGGATCCCCCCTGATTGTGATACATTTTTTCCTGTTTTTGTAGAGAAACAAATGAGATTCGTTTCACAGTGTAAAACTGAGGCAGACTTGCAATCCATGCGAATTGAATATTCAAAACTTCAGTACAACAAGTAGCACAACTAAAACTCTTGGTTGGAATAGGTTAATAAAATCAAAGATAGAATCTGTTCCTCGGATGCTGAATCCATATCAAAAAGCCATTATTAGCTATCACTTATCGTTTTTGTTCTATGGCGATAAAGATTGAAAGCAGGAATGGCTAATTTGAACCACTTCCGGCTTGAATGGAGGGTTAAGGGAGGAGACGGAATCTATTTTTAGGACGCTGAATCGATTTCAGAGAACTTCTCGATATCTTTTATAGTTATTGTTCTATGCATATAAGTATTGGAACCGAAAGTAGTAGTAAATATCAAGCATTTCCGTTTCAGAAGAGTGGTGCAGGTTATGAAGATATGTTCTCTTAAAACCCTGAATTGATTCCAGAAAATTGCTTGTCGCTATCTATTACAATTTTGTTTTATCGCGACAAGTGTTAACACCGGAAATGGTTAATTTGAACACTTTCGGTTCAAATAAAGTGTTGACGAAGAAGGTGGAATCTATTCTTGGGATGCTGGATTAATTTTAAAAAATGCATCTCGATATCTCTGACCGATTTTGCTCTATGGAAATTAGTATTACCTATAAAATCAAAAATAGTAATAACCTTCAACCATTTCTGCCTTTGTGGAGTGTTGTGGATTGTAATTGTATTTCCTCTTGAGAACCTGAATCGATTGTAGATGAACCACTTGTCGCTATTTATTACCAATTTTCTTCTGTGGCGATTAATGTTGAAACTTGTAATCGTTAATTTGAACCACTTCTGGTGTGAATAGAGATCAAGGGAGAAGGTAGAGTCTATTCTTAGAACGCTTAGTCGATCGCGAAAAACCGCATCACTATTTCTTCAATCTTTTGCTTTATAAAAATACGTATTGAATCCCTATTGAATATACTAGTAAATTCAGCCACTTTCAATTTCGATAGTATTGTGCGTTGAGATGATATATAGCTTATATACTCTTGAGACGCTGTATAGATTCGTTTAAAAAAAAAAAAAAAAACACTTGTGGCTATCTATTACCATTTTTGTTCTATATCGATCAATGTTAAACCGAAAATGATTATTTTAAACAACTTCCGATCTGAATAGAGGATTAATGGAAAAGGTACAGCTATTTCTAGGTAGTTGAATCGATTGCCAAAATCTACATCTCGATATCTCGTAATTCAGTATTAAAACCGGAAATAATAGTAAATATAAACAATTTCTGGTTTTGATTAAATGTTGTGGATAGTTGTATGTTGTCTAAGACGCTAAATTGTTTGCAACAAATCGCTTCTCGCTATCTATTACGATTTTCGTTCTATAGCGATACAAATTGAAACCAAAAATGGTATTAGAACCACTTACGGTTTTAAATGGAGGGTTAATTTAGGAGATCGAACCTATTTTAGGGGCTCTAAATCGACCGCAAGAAACGACTTCTCAATATTTGTTACTGTTTTGCTCTGACACCTCTCGACAGACAGACGGACAAAGCCATTCTCAAGATTTTCGACACTTATGCATAGCTTAAGCTGCAAGTGTAATAAGGGCGAACATTGAATATATTCTTGGGACACTGAATTGGTTCTGGAAAATCGCGTCTTTCTATATGTTACCGTTTGTGTTCTGTGTTGATCAACAATGTAGCAGAAAGCGATAGATCTCTACCACTTCTGGATTATTAAATAAAAGTCAAATGCATTAGATGAATCTATTCGTGTTGCAAACCTACATGTATGCTTCTCGCTATTTCTTGCCGCTCTTGCTCTGATACCAGCTGACAGACGAACGGATGGATAGGCAGACAGATGAACATAGCCCTTCTATAAGACTTCCTATACGTATGCATAGTATACTATAGTTTGGAAGTACTAACAAATGAAATAAACTCAGTTTGTTTTACAAAAATTATCCGTTTTCCGTTTTTCGGTAGTTTTCGTTTTCCGGTTTTCGGAAAAATTTCGTTTTCGTTTTTTCGAAAAAAAATCGTTTTTGAAAAATTCATTTTTCGAAAAAGTATTTTTCGAAAAAATGTGGCCATCCCTAGTATTCATAGCCGAAAGCTCAACTAAAAAGATGAAGTGAAAGTGCTAAGCAAGCTACAAGAAGGATGTTGAGTTGAGTTGATTTTGAGTTTAACGTCCCGTTCAGCAACGAGGCTATATGAGACGTGGACCTACTGATTAACGTGGAATCCGAACCACATGAGCTCCCGCAAGAAGGATGTTGAAACAACGCTTCCACGCTAATAGAAAAAGAAAAACAAAAGTAGCTACAGGCTTTTGCCTTTTGAATACTCATATCTTTTTGGGAATATATACTTGACACAGCATGCCTTTTAAATGTACGCCAGACGTGATCTGTACACATGAAGGTGAAAAATATTCGTGAAAAGTAAACAGATGAGACTAGTTATATGCTTCTGTTTTCTAACAGTCAACTTCGTGTTCAACTGCAGGAACTGACCTTGATACTACCTGACTCAACATCTTGTAACAAGAGGGCAACTATAGTTACCCATAGGTCTCTTGCAGGTACACAGCGAGCTGTGTGTTCTGTGTGTGTCTCTCTCTCTGCCCCTGGCTGTGTTTGCTTTTCATGCTTTGGGGGAAGGGGTAAGACACCCATGCACACCTTGGAACATAAAATGATCGAAAGACGACCTATGTTAATGTAGACTTCATAGTTTCAAACAGTGGCGTATACTGGTTTGAAGGCATGGGCTACCACTGACCTTGCATATTATTATTAATAAAAATGGTAATAATAATAAAAGTAATATAATAATAATAATAATAATAATCACAATATGCATAACAATGAACAAAAAGTGATTGATGTGTTTTGTTTAGTGATGAGCAAATGCAAGGTCTTGGTCTGAGCTCATCCGTGGCTAAGCGGTTAGCGTACGCGCCTTTGGCGTGGGAGACCCGGGTTCGATTCCCGGCGGGAGCTCATGTGGTTCGGATTCCACGTTAATCAGTAGGTCCACGTCTCATATAGCCTCGCTGCTGAAAGGGACGCTAAACTAAAATCAACTCAACTCAACGCAAGGTCTTGGTCTTGGTCTTGCACATCGAGCCTTGGTCTTGCTCTTGCACATCGAGTCTTGGTCTTGGTCTTGCACTGGAACCCTTGGTCTTGGTCTTGGTCTTGCATGCAAGAGTCTTGCAAGTCTTGCATTTAAGAGTTGAGTTGAGTTGATTTTAGTTTAGCGTCCCTTTTAGCAGCGAGGCTATATGAGACGTGGACCTACTGATTAACGTGGAATCCGAACCACATGAGCTCCCGCCGGGAATCGAACCCGGGCCTCCCACGCCAAAGGCGCGTACGCTAACCGCTTAGCCACGGAGGAGCTCTTTGCATTTAAGAAATCTCAAGCTTTTCATAGGTAAATTTTACTATGGATATAAGGGATAATGAACTCTACAAAGCACCAGTAGTAACGGAAATACAATGTATGTTTCTAAATGTAATATAATTTAACGTCGTGTAAGTATGATAGCGTACAACATAGGTTATGACCTTTATTTTTTTTAATGGGTGTCCATGCTTCACTACTTATAAGATATGCCTAAATCACAGGTTTTCGCAATCTGTTTATATATATTTTTTTTAACAGATCCAACATTCCACTGGTTCCCAAACTGAGGAGGCTACCCCTGTTTCGCATGAAAGAAAATCAGACGGCACAGATTATTGAAATACCATGAATTGCAAAATTATTTTTACACTCTAAAGGCGTCAGATTTTTCTTTCCAACCACGATTAGCTAATTCTTGTATTAAACAAACTTCCAATTAAATATTGAATTTTTGTTTTACTGATTCCAATATGTACTCCATGGGGCAGAGGGGGCCGCGGTGGCTCAGTGGTAGAGCGTTCACCTCTGGTGCTTGAGGTCCCGGGTTCGATCCCAGCCCCCGCCAAGTTAACTTTGTGGTGGACAAACGCCGTGTGCGTGGGTTTTCTCGGGGTTCTCCCGTTTCCTCCCACTTTCTTCATTCCACCATTTCATTCATCACTCATTATCACCGTCTCCTTTAGCCTAACCGGCATAACCGTGGGACGTAAAACTCAAAGATTTCATTTCATTTCCATGGGGCAGAGACATTCACATTACGAAAAAGCGATGAAAAAATTGCAGACTTTCGAAACATGGGCATGGAGAAAAAAGGAGAGAATTAGCCGTGTTGAACGAAAACGAATGTGTTAGAAATATTAGCAGTAGGAGAAAAAAAGAAGAATTTTAGATATTGTTAAGAGGGGGAAAGGGAACTGTTTAATATATTGGCTGACGAGGAACTGTATTACAAGGGACGTGCTAGAGAGTATTGTGGAAGGAAAAAGAGGGAGGGAGCGAAGCAGACTAGTTGAAGGAAGGTATTGAAACAGAAAATTGCCACGTCAAGACGAAGAGACCAGCTGAGGACCACCGAACGTCAAACCTTGTCTGTTGAAGCAAATAACCTGCCAATAATAGCAGAATAGCTATTATGATGATATGTTTAAAAAAAAGAGGGAAAGAAAATTAAAATAATAATTATTATAATCAAACCCCTTAATATTTTAGAATAATTTGAGGGAAAACTGAAAACAACTCAACTGTCTATGTCTTTTGTGTAGATTCAATTTATATAAATACTGTTGACCTGTATTAGAAATACAAAATAAGGGCATCAAACTCCAAGTTATTTGAAGTCTCACTTGTGAATATGGATTACTAGCATCAAGTATCTACTTTGTTGGGTTAAACTAAAATAATAATAATAATAATGATAATATATATATATATATATATATATATATATATATATATATATATATATATATATATATATATATATATATATATATATATATATATATATCGTTAGTCAATCACTTTTTTTACTATTAGTAAAGCGCTCTCTAATATCGGTCATCTTCGATTATTTTTATGTTTCCCTCTCTTCCTCCTCCCCAAGTTGCCGGGCTGAATTTGGATTTAAACGGCATCACAAGTGTCACTGTTCGTGTCAGAGACCACGAAACTATGGATTCGGCACTAATATTTGGTCATTTTTAATCATTATTATGCATCTCCCTCTTCCCCAAATTACGAGGCTGAATTTGGTCGTAAATGGTATAGGAAGTCTCAGTATTCAACTCAGCGACCTCGAAAACTATGGATTCGACACTAATATTCGCCATTTTCGATTTTTTTTATATATCTCCCCTCCCCTCCGCCAAGCTACGGGGCTGAATTTTGATTTAAACAGCACCGGAAGTATCATTGTTTACCTTAGCGATCCCCAAAACTATAGATTCCATTTCAATGTCGGTCATTTTCCATCATTTTTAAATATCTTTCCTCTCCCTTTCCCCGAAACTTCAAGATCAAAGTGATTTGATAAAAACCATCTCAGGCCCGATCCTCATCTATCTTAAAATAAGATCGAGTTCGGTCAGGTGGTTCAAGAGTTATTAAGTTATATATATATATATATATATATATATATATATATATATATATATATATATATATATATATATATATATATATATATACCCTTTCGCTCTTCTTCCCCTAGGTTCTACCACCAAAGTGAACTGACATATAACATTCCAGGCTTGAACCTCCTCTATGTTAAAAATTTGATCGAGATTACTCGTTTGGTTGAAGTTGTTAAGTTTTATTTATTATTATATAACTCCCCCTTCTCCCCTTTCCTAAGCTTACCGTCAAAGTGAAATGATGAAAACACTCCCAGGCTCAAACTCCATCTGTGTTGAAAATTTGATCGAGATCGGTTGGGTGGTTCAAGAGATTAGGAGTCACAAAAATAGTCACTTTCAATTTTATGACATAGATTTATTGTTGTAGGATAATGTTATATCGCTCAACCCTCGATGTGTCGTATACCTAAGGATGCTAAAAGTTATATTGATAAACAATTATTCAACGTATAAGCATCCGCCCATGAAATCAAACTTGCGGTTACATGTATTAAGTTTTTTCAATGTCATGAAAATGTTATTTCGATATTAATTTTATGGGCACACATTAAAAATTCCCAACGTTGCTTGAGTCTGGGAGCCAAGGCCATACCTATGTAGTCGACACCCATGGTGTACGGTATCACCAATGTTCAATACTACATTTCACTTTAGTTTTGGAAGAAAAACACCACTAATATGTTTTAAAACGAAACGAAATATCTAGTTTAACGTCCCACGATGCATTGGGGCTAAGGGAGACGGTATTCATGAGAAATGAATGAAATAGTGGATTGAAGAAAGTAGGAGGGAACATCAAAACACCGAGAAATAGAGACCTGCACGGGCCGAAGTTTTTGGCCCGAGCCCAATCCAGCCCGAATGTATGTAGGCGCGGCCCAGCCCGGACCCGAAGCGTTTTGGAGATTTTCGGCCCGAGCCCGGCCCGGCCCTATAAGTTTTTAAAATTCTTGGCCCAAGCCCGGCCCGGGCCCGATAAATTTTCGAAGTTTCATTTTATAACATTTTTCACGGGCACACTTCTTCAACGTTTGCCTTTATTCTAATTATCGTTTAACGAATGTCAATAATTATTAACCCTCGAGTAGTCGCGCCGCGGTCAAAAGCACCACAGGGAAATTATTTTCGATCGTGTGTCCATTCTGTTTGTCCGACAGACTTCTCCGTCTAGCTAATCTTGCCCCTCACCTTCCCAAACATTCCTGCTCAATCACTCCGTTATCCGTTGTTTAGTTTAAGTACTAGTGATTGTTTAGTGATTCTGCGGTGCTTTCCACCGCGCGCGACTAACCGTGTAATGTTTTTTCTCAGTCTTTCGCTCTGCACGTGACCTTTGCTTTGGAGGTGTTTAAGCTTTATAAACATAAATATTATTTTAATGGACGGAAGAGAGGTCGACAGAGTTTACAAACTGATACCAAGTATGAGAAAAGAGAAAATTAGAACTGAACAGCTTAAAACAACGGAGGGAAATGTTAGGGATTGACTATTTGGATAAATCAGCCGACATGATCTCGTGGAAGCTTTGTCTGAGGAAGATCATAACGAATATTTATATATGAGTGAACACGAAAGGTCAAGTGAGGAGTCTGCGAGCGAATCTGAAGACCTTAAACCCAGAAATGACCAGCGATTCCCCGAATGTAGTCAGAGCAAGAGAGGACGAAATAAGCGACGACGAAGTGTAGAACAGTGTAAATTTGAAGATAACTTAAAATAATTCAATGTAGTGCTGTATAGGTGAAGTTTCAAAATAACAGGACATTAAAATAATTCAATGTAAATTTGATTTGATTTCAATTTAGCGCCCTTTTCAGCATCAAGGCTATGTAAGACGTGGACCTACTGCTTAACGAAGGATCCGAACCACATGAGGTCCCACCGGGAATCGAGCCGGCAGTCCCACGCCAAAGGCGTGTATGCTAACCGCTAAGCTGCGACTGAGCTCTAATTCAATGTAAAATGCGCTGTGAAGCTTTGTTTTATTGTTATGTTTATATAGTATATTTTTAACTAATTTACTATTGCATTTCTAATTTTAGACGAACCAAAGTTGACAAAAACAAAAGATCATCATCAGGTTTAGAATTTTCAATAAAACCAGTGCGTAGCTATCTATCTAAAGAAATATGTAACGACAAAAACATTTTATTCCAAATGAGAAATAAAAAAAAAACATGTCTAGTTGTAGGTTTCTCTAATAGTTATTACTGTAAAACTTATTATAATAATAAAAATGTTATTCCCTCTTAATCAGAAAATATACAAAATTACGTTTCTAATACAAGAAAACTGTTTAAAACGATTTTTACAACACATTATGTTCGTTCGGTCCATTTGACCGCGCGCGACTACTCGCGTTACTTTTTCAGCGCGACTTCTCGAGGGTTAAAGAATTGCAATTAATCGGCCCAAGCCCGGCCCGACTCAAAGAAATAATAGAATCGGCCCGCCCAAGCCCGGCCCGCGGGTAGGGCCGGGCTTCGGGTCTCGGGCAAGGCCCGGCCCATGCAGGTCTCTACCGAGAAAACCCACGCACACGGTGTTTGCCCACTAAAAAGTTTCCATGGCGCATGCTAGAATCCAACCACGGACCCGTATAACCACATGTGACTGCTCTACCACCGAAACGGTACTTGTGCAAGACTCTTGCGCAAGAGTCTTGGTCTTGGTCTTGGTCTTGCAGGTGTGGTCTTGGTCTTGGTCTTGCACCCCTTGGTCTTGCATCGGGATTCCTGGTCTTGGTCTTGCATGCAAGACTCTTGCAAAAACTGCAAGACCAAGACTCTTGCGCTCATCACTAGTTTTGATTGATCTTTTGTTTTGAGACCGTTAATGTTTTCCACCGTAAATGAAATTCCATCATACATTTGTGCAGTTAACTTCTTGTGGATTGCGTTCGTAAAATGTTAATTTTTACCAATGTCACTTCCCTCAAGAGTCGCCTCTGTTACTGACGTTGGTTGTCATTCCGTACCAGTCCCTATACACAAAAATTCTGCAGACATCATTATAATTGTTATGTTTATTATCGCTATCTAAATCTCAAATTTTTGCGTTGTGTTAACAAACGATTCTCAGGCCCTTTTGTTGCGGAGACATTCCGACCCGGGCCCTTTTGATGAGGGGCGTTTTGATTCGGGCCTTCTGTCTCGGGCCCGTTTGTTGAGGAAATATTTCGACCGGGCCCTTTCGACGCGGGCCCGTTTGACTCCGGCTTTATTTGACCCGGGTCCATTTGACGCAGGGCCTTTTGACTCGGGTCCCTTTGTCGTGGAACACTTTTGACTTGGGTTCTTTTTATGAGGGGCGTTTTGAGTCGGCCCCTTTTGACTCCAGCCCTTTAAAACAGCACCCTTTTGACGCACGGCCGTTTGACTCGGGCACTTTAGTAGGGGGACCCCTTTGGACTCGGCTCCTTTTTATGAGGGGCATTATGATTCGGGCCCTTATGTTGTGGAGACCTTTTGAACAGGTCCCTTTTGATGTGGGGCCGATTTCACTCGGGCCCTTTTGTAGCTGGGCCCATTTCGACGCAGGTGCGTTTAATGCAGGTCCTTTTGACTCGGGTCTTTTGTCGGGAGACTCTTTTCACTATGGCCCTTTTGATGAGGGGCGTTTTGATTCGGGCCTTCTGGCTCGGGCCCGTTTGTTGAGGAGACCTTTCGACCCGGGCCCTTTAGACGCGGGGCCGTTTGACTCCGGCTTTATTTGACCCGGGTCCGTTTGACGCAGGGTCTTTTGACTCAGGTAACTTTGTCGTGGAACCCTTTTGACCCGGGCTCTTTTTGAGGTGCATTTTGATTTGGCCCCTTTTGACTAGGGACTTTTTAATCCGCGACCTTTTGACTTACGGCCGTTTGACTCGGGCCCTTTCGTAGCGGGGCCCCTTTTGACTCTGCTCCTTTTTATGACGGGCGTTTTGATTCGGGCCCTTTTGACTCGGGACTTATGTTGTGGAGACCTGTTGACCCGGGACCTTTTGATGTGGGGTTGTTTTCACACGGACCCTTTTGTGGCAGAGCCCCTTTTGACCCGGGCTCATTTGACGCAGGGCCTTTGACTCGGATCCTTTTCTCGTGGGCTCCTTTTGACTATGACTCTTTTTATGAGGGGCGTTTTGATTCGGCCACTTTTGACTCGGTCCCTTTTGACGCAGGGTCGTTTGACTCTGGCTCTTTTGTAGCGGAGCCCCTTTTGACTCGGGCTTTTTTATGAGGGTCGTTTTGATTCGGGGCCTTTTGACTCGGGCCCTTTTGTTGCGGAGACCTTTCGACCCGGGTCCTTTTTATGAGGGGCGTTTTGATTCGGGCCCTTTTGATCCGAGCCCGTTTGACGCAGGGTCTTTTGACTCGTGCCCTGTTGTTGCGGAGATCTTTTGACTCGGGCCCTTTTGTAGCGAGGGGGCCATCTCGACCCGGGCCCATTTGACGCAGGGCCCTTTTGACTCGGGTCTTTCTGTCTTTGCCCTTTTGTTTGGCCCTTCTAACATGGAACCATATATATAACGCAGCAGCTGAAATACCTGTGGCAGAGGTCCTGGGGGAGTATGAGTAAATCGATGATCGATCGATCTAGGGCGCAGTAAAATTAGTTACACCACTGTTCATATCTATTTCTTTCTATTCTCTCGACATCATGTCTGGAGATGAATGTTCTGACTAATAAGCTACAGTGGCGAAAGACGATATACGCTATCAATGATAAATGTTATGACTGTTAATATATATAGGGAATAAAACGAAACATTCTATATCGGACTTCCCCTCCACCCGTTGAAAAAAATCCTGCGGGCGTTAGTGATTATGATGTTGCTTAGTTACTGTATTATATTGTTCTATACACGGAATAAGTACTTATGTGTTTTATATAATAATGAGAACCTTATTTACATTTATTACGGCCCTTGCTTTACGAGAAACATTTTCACGTTCAGCGTAATCAGTTTCCATTCTAAAATAATTACAGTGAGGCGAATGAAATAATTCACGCGCAGATTTAGGACTTAGAATAATGTTTTGCGAACATGTAGTAAATCCCTGAAGATTAAAAAGCGCTAGTAGCAGTAATTAGCTTAATCGTTTCCTATAGTCCCTTAGTGAATTACATAAATCTTACAGATGTTGTATCTCTTTCTTTCTCCTCTCGATACATCATGTCTGGAGATTAATGTATGGACAAATAGGCTACAGAGGCAATTTTAAAAAGTAAGATGATCTACGCTATCAGTGACAGATGTTGTGGTGTTTAACTTAACATATAAGGCAATAATACGAATCTTTTCAGAGATGACAGTGCACTGATGCTTCAAATCTGTGTCTTTACTCCCTATACCTACTTTATTTTCCTAGTCAAAATAAAAACTCTTCAAAATTAATCACAAATTCTTATGCAATCATCCCTTCTTTAATGTACTGCGCTGTCACATACCCGTCACGGCGATGTAAAGGCACTTTTGGCGACGAGGATACATACGACTTTTTTTTATAAAGACGAAACATAAGTAAATTGCTTTCTCGTACCCGAAAACTTAGTTTCCACCATATTTCATGAAATCGCACATTATGTAAGTACATCAAAATTAATCCTCAACAAGTGTTTTATACACCGAAAACATCCTTGTACCAAAACGTTTTTTACACCCAAACGGCCTCATATTGCGTCCTACATTGAAATGTTCTTGCAAAGAAACGTCCTAGGCTTCTTTTCATAATACAGAGGTTTATTTGGTTTAAATTAGGTTTTTTATAATTTATATTGAGCACTTGGTTTGAAATATAGTATTTGTATTATTATACTAAATACAGTTCTTCCACATAAAGGAGTAGTAGGCACAGATATAGTATTGCAGTTGAACTTTTATCTTACTTATTAATTTTACTGAGCTTTCTGTGTAGTAAATTGAAAACTAAAACAATCTAGTAATATTAACATTTGCAATTTTAAGAGCAGAGATGGTGAAAAAACAATACTTCATATATACAGAATACTACGCAAATAGATGGATTTTGTGAAAGGTAAAAACAGCACAAAGCTTATTACAAAGGAAAGAAGAAGAAGGAAGCTTCAGGAAAGTTACAAAATCGAGCAAAACATTTGTTCTTAGAATGAAAAACAATATGCCACCGAAATCAAGAAGAAAACTGAGACCATCAAAACAGTTGTTCGCCACCTTCCAATTGATACCAGCATTGAAGACATAATGACAGTACTCTTGGAGAAAGATGACCCAATATTCTTCGTTTCACAAATGCAAACCCAAGATCTTGAAAGCGGGAAAGGGAAAGTCTCCATCCCACTATTCTTGATTATGTTGAAGAAATTCTACAAGCAACCAGAATCTTCAAAGATGGCATTGCTATACATGAAAGTTCGCATAGAACCATTATGAAAGAAACATACTTGCAATGCTTCAAGTGCCAAAGATTTGGGTATTTGCAAACAACTTCCCAAGCTCTGCCTCGATGCGTTAAGTGCGCCGGCTCTCATTGGACGTAGCAATGCAAAAAGAAGACTAGAGACACACTAACGAAATGCGTCAACTGTAAAGGCGCTAATCTGGCTAATTATTCCAGATGTCCGGGAATACAACAAATTCTATAAGCAATAAGGAAAACAATACCATCAAGCACAATTTCACATTCAGCATTTCTTCAAAACACCACTGCTCAGGGGCGGATTAAAGGAGGGGGCGAGGGGGGGGTGATCGCCCCCCCCAAGAGCCCTCTAAAATATTAAAATTACACACACTGCCGCTCGTAGCGTACCGTCACACGAACGAAAGTTTGGGATCATTCTTGCATTATTTCAAAAGAGGGTTAATTCTTTAAATTATATTTAAAAATAGTCTCTATCCGGCATGACGCGTTTACGCTAACGATAATTCGAGTCATAATATCAGATAAATCTCAGGAAGAAAGATTCTCCAAGTGAACTTTGTGGTGGACAAACACCGTGTGCGTGGGTTTCCTCGGGGCTCTCCCGTTTCCTCCCACTTTCTTCATTCCACCATTTCATTCATTACTCATCTTCACCGTCTCCTTTAGTCTAACCGGCATAACCGTGGGACGTAAAACTCAAAGATTTCATTTCATTTTCAGGAAGAAGGACGATGTTACTAGAGGCCAGAAGATCTGGAAAACTATCCATGGCTGGTTCTTTCCCATAAGGAGAGGGATCTTTTTTGTAAATATTGCTCACTTTTTGCAAGGGGTTTTGGGGGGAAGCTATCGAAGAAACGTGCCTCTCCAAACTCTTGAGATTAAAACTTTGAATAAATTCGCTACTTTCTATGGTATTTTAGAATCTCACAACAAGGCACAATATCAGATTAACGCTCTTGAGGTCGGAAAAGCGTTTCTGAAAAACTACTGGGAACCAGTGAAATCAGTTGAGAATCAAATCAACTCGTCAAGAAGACAAGTCATCCAAAATCGCGACAAACTGAAATTAATGTTGTGAAATGTTATATTCCTTGGAAGGCAAGGCATTGCTTTCCAAGGCCACACGGACAAGGGCGCCGATTTCTCCGTAAATTTTTGGGGGGGGGGGATTCAGATGCAGAATGTATATATATGAGGATTTTAAGACAAATTACATTCAAATTATGTCAAATATTGTATATTCATAAATACAATAGGGAGGCCCACCTGAGATTCGGGGGGCCCGGCCCCCCAGGATCGGCACCCTTGCACAGGGACGGTGCGTGTGCGGATAATTGGACCTCAGATGGTGACAGTGCAGAATCTAAGTTCAACGAGGGCAATTTTCGAGAATTGTTCAAATTTAGAATGGCTTGTAGTGACGATCTCTTAAAGAATCACTGGAAGAAAGCATCGAAAAGGACCATTTTTGCCAATAAAACCACACAAAATGCTCTCATTGAGGGTTGGGGATGAGAAATCACGTCTGCAAAATTGTCAATCGAGTGCAAAAGGATCAGTTTTATTCTATTATGTTTGATGAGACTACGGTCGTTTCGCACACATCTCAGCTGTCTTTGATTCTAAGGTACGAACACATGGGTGAAATAAGAGAAGACTGCTTCGGTTACATTGATCCTCGATCAGCAGAGCTGAAAAGTGAGGTCATTGTTCGAGCTCGGAATCTGAAGACGCAGAACCGTCTGAACTCTCACTGATTGGGGGGTAAAATTGGAGAAATTGTTCTATCTTTGCTACGAGACTTCTCACTCGACCCGAAAAACTGCGTTAGTAATGGTACAGATGGTTGCGCCGTCCCGGCCTCTCAAAGTCGCCGGGCAGTGCAGGAGATCCAAAAGGAGGCTTCAAACGGGCTGCACTGTTCATATTGCAGTCACAGCCTCAACTTGTCCATCTCTAGGTCGTCGTCAGTATAGTGCATGAGGAACTGTCTGGGAACAACGAAAGAGATCATTGCGTTTTTCACCGCATCGTCAAAACGTAATACTGTCCTTAAGCTTATGGTTAGTGGCCAGTTGGAGACATTGTGTGAAACGAGATGGGTTGAACGGAACGACGCGGTTTTACAATTTCACGTGAAATTTCAATAAATAAGTGAGGTTCTACAGTGTGTTCCAAATGATCCGAGTTAGATACAGCAGCCAAAGCATGGGCACTTTCTTCTGCCATGCACGACAGCGAGTTTATCGTAACTATTACGTGTCTTCAGGGTGTTCTCACGATAACCCTCCCCTCAATCGACTTTTGCAGAAGACAAATTTAGACATGAACGCAACGTCAGATGTCATTCAGGACACTATCGCAGCATTAAACAAGAAGCGTTCAAACAGCAAAGAATTCAAGGCAACTTTCGAAGCAACATCCAGAATGGTTGCCAGTGTTGACGTGCAGATTCAAACTCCTCATCACACCCAAAGACAACACATCGTACGAACTTCAGGGCAGATGACACGACATCTTACTACTGAAGAACTGTCTACACTCCGTTGATAGTGTCGGTTGTAGAAGACCTCAAAACTCGTCTTGCGCAGGAAGTTTTAAATGTATACGGACTCAACATTCTATTGCCAACACGCGAACTAACTAAACTCTGAGCAACAACTTCCGCGTTCTAACAGAAAGATTTTACAAAACTATCGAAACTCAAAAAAGAATGCGGTCTGCGTCCTGCTGAAAAGGACGTTTAACTCAACATCAACTAAATTTGAAACCCTGCATTCGAGCGTGGCCAGTGCAGAACGATCTTAATCCACTTGCACCGACTGAAAATGTGGTTGCAATCTCGTTCTGGCGAAAAGGGGTTGAATGGACTAGCACTTTTAAATGTCATAGGGACATTGTCGTAGATCGCGACAATATTATATCGACAAATTATTATATCGCGAAAATATTATATCGCTTGTGGTATTCGCCGAAAAGCGTGTTTTGCGTTGTAACTTGTAAGTTATTTTGTCCTTTTGTTTAATTCATTTTACTAAAATACAGAAACATTATGAACGTTATAAAATATGTTTAACCTGATGTTTTTTCTAGCGAAATATTTAGTAAAGCATAGCCACGACCAGGCCTGTAGACAGAATATCTTTTCGGGGAGGGGACATTGTGGTGAAAATTTCGTAGCAATTATATCTTTCACCCTCTTTTCCTGAATCCGTTTTACCTTTCTTTTTTTTTGGGGGGGGGGATTTCGGGGAACATATCCCACTCTACAATAAAGAGCCCCCCCTAAGACGTTTGGTTTAATCCGCCAATGCCACTGCTACATACACTTCAAGACCTGAGCCTACAATATCATGCACTATCGCAGCTTCAACATCGAAGACGTCTTCTGATGATAACTCCTCCTCTGAAGTCATCATCCAAATTATTAAAAAACTTCTTCAACTTCTGAAGAATTTAAACCCGACCATCATAGTACACACGCTACGCACCTACATGCAAGAGCTGAAAGCCGCCCCAGATCTGCTCAGCAATTTCAACATCCTCACGGATTTCTTCTCTGAGCTATTACTGTAGTCAAGAAGCTTTTACAGCACTTCATTGTTTGTTGCATAAGATGCATTTTTCTGGTTTTACTTTGTATTGTTCTGCATTTCTGTATTTTGTAATTTTATATTGTACTTAGCCAAAAGCTTCAATATATAAATAAACCCTGTTACCCATCTCCAAATTGAAACTACAAATAAATGAATACTCATGGCCCAAGAGAAGGCGTTACCTTCTGCCCATGGCCCATCTTCAGCTGAGAATGAAATTGCACTTTAAAAAAAATTACAAATTTCCTTTACACTGGTTCTTAAATTTTAATTTTCTACTCTGAAAACATCTCAAATTGCATTATGGCATATATCAATAAAAACACAAATGTATAATTCAAATAATATAATAGAAATCAACATAATCCAAATAAAATTCCATTTAATAATGATAGTTTGTTACTATGTTGAGAGAGATAACCAATGGTTCTTCCAGACATCTTTTGGGGGACTGCCCCTTCCCCCGGAGTTCTGAGAGTGCCCCTTCGGACGAGAGAAAAATAATACATCTATAATATAATAATAAATAAAATAATACCAGCAGTGCCCCTCCGGAATACTACGTGTGCCCCCCGGAAAATATATTTTCTGAAAGAACGACTGGTGATAACTTATAGGATGATAAATGTCCTCTGGCCTCCTCCAAATGACGCCCCTGAGCCATTGAGGTAGAATTTAGGAAATAGGACTATATAGAATTCTTACAAGCATAACAGAACGGTAATGTCTGTAGAGATCGAAGACGCCACTTAAGATATTTTTAAATCGCTTTTCCAATCTCCCCTCGTAAGGATGTTTATTTTAACTTTTTTCTTCACCTAAACTATAGAACAAAAACACCCTCAAACAAATTTTAGCTTAGCCAATTAGTAAAAGGTTATTTGTGAAGTCTTCCCTGTGAAACACACAACTTGTGGATGTAGTTAATTAGTGCTATATGCATATAAGGTTTCCTTCTCAACGCAAACCTTTTTCATTCAGTAATCAGTTAGTTTCTGTGTTTGAAGTGCTCATAATAGAATAATACTGCTTTTAACAAGGTGATTGAAAATGCATCTACATGTTATTGATAAGAAATTAACCATTCATTAAGTAAATTCTCTTTGATAAGCACTTCTATACATTTGTTTATTATTGTAGTATGGAACATGAGTTTATTACGTTTTTTGATTATCTTCTTGTGCTCTGCAACTGATGCGCCACAACAAGGGCGCCGATTTCTTTGTACTTGGGGGGGGGGTTCAGATGTATATTTGGTTGCAGACAAGAGTCTAAGAAGGCACATATGAGGATTTTAAGACAAATTGAATTCAAATAATGTCAAATATTGTATATTCATAAAAAATACCGTACATATAACAATATAATAAAATAGACCTACATATTCACAAAAATACATAGATAGGGCCCACAGGGCCCGGGCCCCCCATCCCCAGGATTGGCGCCCTTGGGCTACAATGCAATCATATTTTTAATAATGAATAGAGGAAAGAACCGATTTAATTTCACACCATATTCTCAAGTAGCGAACATAATGAAAATCGCAGAGGAAACATATACAATTGGGCCGAGTGTCGAACATGAGACTTCGGCTTGCGTGGATGGTACTTATCCACTGCTTTTTCCTGTACATTTCGTAAACAACTCACACGCTTTCACTGGTAAACTCGCCTGTTTAAACAAGATAGTGGCATTTTGCCCTCCCCGGGAATCGAACTTCAGAAGAGCCGGTGTGACATACTTTTGTGGTCTGAGTAATTGATTTCCGAATGATTTTCTAAAAAAAAAAAAAAAAAAAAAAAGGCAATTTTATTCATATGTAATGAATACAAATTTCATTTACAACCCTACAATACGACACAGTCTATTAAAATCGAAAACACCGCTTATTCTGTCCAGGACCGTATCCACGGGGGAAGGGGGCTAGGGGGCCGGGCCTCCCTAAACTTTGGCTGGTCCCCTAAAAGTTTCACGGTAGGCTTGCAAATGAACTATAATATGGTGATGAAGTATAATACGATTTGGTCGGGCCCCCTAACTTCTACCGCCCCCCCTAAATTTTTGGGCTGGCTACGGACCTGATTCTGTCACCAATGAAAGTTATTTTTTCCCCTGCACTTGATATATACTATACACACTATACTTTACCATAATCAAATAGATATATTTGAAAATTGCCTGTTACACCATTAATTCTTTCCTGAACAGAGATATATTTTTTATACCCTTATGTTGCATGGGAAATATTATTTCTTGTAAAGTTAACGTGGAAAAATTCTGGACAAATGCCAAACACGTGGTTATACGACGAATGACTGAAATATTTTGGCGTGACATCTACGAACAAACACCTAAACTACTTCGACTAAGTGATTCAAAAAATTAATCACTATGCAACCAGCAGAACGTTTACCAGAATGAAGCAAAATTTGCACTACATACAGGATCATCCCATAAAATTGCGATGCAAAAAATGCATCACTATGCTGTAAAGAGTGTTAAACGAAGGGTTAATTGCTGTATCGCCGGAACAATTTTAGAAAATTTACCAGATGAACTGGATAATTTTACCGCCAATAAGTTGGGCCTCCAGCCAAACATAGCAACAGTCGTCAATACTATTGCAAATCCTGTTGTTATACTGTCGCAAACAACTCGAAAGTTGCCAAATTCCTGTATTATCAATAATTTTAAGTATGTTATCCACTCCCAAGCTTACTTAGAATGTCGCTAAATCCATTTTAAAAAAATAATTTAATTTTACCTCAAGAAAACATGGGTTTTCATGTGTTATGTCAAAATTAGCGGAAACGTTCTATATATTCTGTCAAACTCATCAGACGTTGCATAATAAGTATGGCCCTTCTCTTTAGTCTAGTAACAAGAGATTTCGGGTTCAACTCTCCCGGTTCCCATTTTAAATTGTATACTTCGTTTTATATAGTCACGTTGTTCACAAAGGGCATAAATACAGAACAATCAATCAATAAATGTATGCTTGGCAGGATTTCACAAAATCTGTTAGCGAAAAAAAACAAACTGACACCAACTTTTAACTGTTAAGAGCTACCATTGAAAAAAGTCCAGGATCTCTCCCTTAATTCTGCATTCCGTTTGTTTGTTCAGCGATCCATTTCAGCCCCAAGGCTATTTGAGACATAAACTCTCAGTTTAAAGTGGAATCCGAAACACGTTAATGATCTCAGTATTCTCCCGCCGGGAATCAAACTAGGGATTCAGCCCACCATACGTGCGAACAAACCACTAAGTAATGGGGAAGGATCTTCCTTTCGTGTTCCAGTGAGTGCTAAGAAAATTTTTCACGAAGAATTATAATTTAAAGGAGAAAACTGAATTCTCGATTTCCTTTAGGGTTACTGTAGTTCTCAACGTGTTATAAATGAAATTTCAGGTTTGAATCTAGCAGCCCGATCACAGAGTTTGATTGTCGATTTTTAATGTGGATAATTAATTATGCATTAAAATACCTATCGCGACACTAAAATATTTGGATCGCCGCGAATAGCTACCTGGCAACCCGACATTTCCCGCCCTGATACATGTAGTTCAAGATATAGCTATGAAGCCAATTTAAACTGAAAAAAAAGTATAATGAAATATTGCTTGGAAATTGACCACGATTGATAATATGCCAGCATTTGCCTAGTAGAGCTGCGGAAAATTGTGGGAAAAAAACTCAGTCAGAATAAGCAGCGTTAGGGTTCGAATTGGATCTCCCATTGTGAAGTGAAAACCGTATTGATTAACCCTGATCGAGAACGACTTTACGTTAAGTAATAAAATAAAATGAAATAACAATGCAGTTACAAACATTTACTTCCAACATTTATTTTTAACTGTCATTATTTCGTTTCCAAACCGTTCAAATGTATAGCAATATTTCTCACTAACGTTAGAAAACATAAAGACACAATGGAGATATGAATTAAACTCTTGACTAGTGAATGCAGGTACCAATAGCAGTTGGAGCAGCATCCCTTTAACCACTAAAATCCAATATTGATTCGATACGTCTATGTAGAAGACAGCGAATGCAATTGAGTGAGATTTCCAATCTACAGTGTCCAAGAGACACAGTCAATCATTGAGGATGATAATGAAGTTCGAACTCAGCGTTCACCGATATGCAAGTTTCTCCTGCTCGTTGTGACAAGCTAATAGTTACGGCTTGTTTATGTGCATGATGTGGCTGAGAGAATTATTAGGAGCTATTTAAATACAACAAGGTATTGTATCTCATTTGAGGATGAAAATAATACCCGTAAATTAATAGTGTGAATAGTGTCGTAAACTGCTCATACTGTATTCGGACTTCTTCACTACACATATACGTATAGAATATTCATAGTCGCGAGCCATATAAATACATAGCGAGCCAGAACCCGAGTAATCTGAGTAAGCGTTAGCAACAAGGAGGTTAGTGAGAGTACGAGTCAAAAAAAGATAAGTGATTGCGAGCCTTATTGAAGAAAGCGTGCACGAGTCCAAGCAAGTGTGATGTTAAGACTACGTGAGTCAGGTTTTAAGACTGCAAGATAGTATACGGAGATATACGAAACCTCACAGTTTGTAATTCCAGGTAGTGTTGTTCACGAGACAAAGAAAATCTCGTCTCGTCATGAAAATGGCGAGACGAGAAGTACAGCTCACAGATGACGAGAAGAACCCTAGCAGAAGTAGTGTGACGTAGGTATGGGCTCGCCCACTTTTCACACGGGGGTTTCAAATGACACTACGGAATAGCACACAGATAACTACCCGGAGTAGCAGACGACATCTAAGTATAGACCACACCTCAAAAACCGAAAATGGACTTGACCGTGTCGTTGACCTTTCACCGCTACCCCTGTTTTAGGGATCTTCTCGTCATCTGTGAGCTGTACATTTTCAAATTCAAGGCGTGACTAGAAACATGACAAGTCTCATCTCGTTTTCGAAAGAAAGAAGAGAAACTTCATGAATTTCATGAGTGAAACTAGTTAATCCAAGTCTTAGATCTTACACACTGTTTTAGAATTACATGATTCATATTGTAAAAACTATAATTTCATATAAAGTGATTGGGTACGAACACGATAAAAAGCATTTATCAATGTTTTAAAGATACATAAGCAATTACACAATATACTTCAATAATAAATATGGTTTAAATGTTGTTATATCACACCTTTCGTGGACTTCGCGTGATGTTCGCGGACTCAGGGGCGGATCCAGGACGGACTTCTGGGGGGGGGCGGTCGGCGGTAATACTGCTACTTTTAAGAGCTCCAAACTTGTTATGGATGGGTTTATTTATATATAAAATAAGAAAGTTTCCTCTTGTGGGGGGGGCGATCGCCCCGATCGCCCCCCTCTGGATCCGCCCCTGCGCGGACTCTGGTAGCTTTTATATGAAATTAAGAAAAAAAAAAGACATAAATTTCGCACATGAATTTACTAAAGGATACGAGAGTAGGAAAGCATTACGAGAATCAAGTCATGACGATATTTTACAAAATTTACGAATCGCAATTGTCAGAGTAGGTGCACAATAGAACAATCGTGCAAGTCACATTGACTGCTAAGTTAACTAGCAGTTACTTGGTGTTTTCGATACTTCAAAATCCCCAACTTTTCATTTAACAAAGTAAATATCGGTGACTCGACAGCAAGAGGTGGGAACCAGTTAAAGACCCATCTTTTACGGCAAAAGATGCACTTTGTGCTACTTCTCACAGTTGGTTGAGATTATGAATTTGAGTTTTGCGTCCCCTTCACCAGCGTGGGTATATGAGACGTGTATTTATAGCTTAATGTGGAATTCGAACCACATGGGCTCCCTCTGGGAATCGAACCCGGAGCTCCTACGTCAAAGGCACGTACGGTATTCACATAGCCACGAGGAAGGAGCTTTCACTCATAGTTAGTCTTGAACTGCCTCGAGTCCGCCCTAAGGTTTCCTATGAGACAAAAGTTGGTGTCTCGTCTCGAAAACAGCGATGTTCCGACTCGGAAAGTGTATTTGTTTCTATTGTAAGAATTTTGTCTCGTCTCGTTTCGTGGACAACCATACCCATCTACCCCAAAAATTAGTATCGCGATTATGTGAGCCGTTAACGTGGGAAACGAACCACATACACTCTCAGTAGGAACCGAATGTGGATATCCTAAGTCAAACGTGCGATAGGGCGCGAGGGATAGCATGAGCTATGATCTTGAAAATACGCAACCAACACACTTGAAAGGAATGGGCAATCCTAATAGTGTTGCTAATTGCCACAACAGTGAACTAGAATTTGGTGATTTAAAGCATTTCTGGGAAGGGATGACAGAGACACTTTGAATCAATCTGCAGCCTTCCTTTTCTCATCTTCATTTAGAAAAATCTGAACAATAAATTAACCTATTTATTTAATAAGATGTAAAAGTGCACTCGGTGAAACAAAGGTTTCCTTACTCGTTCATTGTTTTTTATTTATTTTTTTAAATGAGTAAGCTAAAGTAAGTAAAACTTACATCACATAACACAACCTATATTTGCAATTCATTCATTCTGGGGACCACGACTCATGTCCTCGCCTTAGGGAAATCGTGGCTACCGACCTGTCAACTCCTTCCCCCCTCCTCTCATACAAGGAAGTTTGTCATTTTCGCTGGTAAAACAAAGTAGTCCTATTAGTACCCTCCCTCCCGGGGTACATTTTTTTGTACATGAACCAAATAGCCACAAGAGTGATCAAATCAAATCAAATCTTTTAATATAAAGTCCATGGTTATGTCCTATAGGATTAAGCAGACGGGTATTGACAAACGTGGTTGATTATGGATGAATTTGGGGAATGACAATGTGAGAGGAAACAGAAAACCCATGGACATGTTGTCCACCACAAACTCATATGGGCTTGCATCAATCCAGAGACCCGTGGCATTAGAGGTGAGCGCTCTATTACTGACGCCCCTCCCCCCAAGGAAACTCCGTTAATATTCGTGTTTTGGTTTTACACTTGAAGTCCCTGTGGAAGACGAAGGTTATGAAGAGCGTTTCATAATATTGAAGTACATTCCGAATCTAGCCACTATTCGTGTTTATATTCAAGCTTAGTAGGATTTAAACGCAGAAATACACATTCAGAAGATAAAGCTATCTACGTGTATACAATGGAACCAAATATTTGCATTCATATACTTTAGAGTTCATTTTCAGAGGACATAAGCCCACAATTTAGTGAAATGAAATCTTTGAGTTTCACGTACCCACGGTTATGTCGACTAAGCTAAAGGAGACGGTGATGATGAGAAATGCATGAAATGATGGAATGAAGAAAGTAGAAGGAAACCGGAGAACCCTGAGAAAACCCAAGCTCACGGTGTTTGTCCACCACAAAGATCACTTGGCACTAGCTGCGATCGAATCAAGAACCCTATGCACCAGAGGTGAACGCTCTATCACTGAGCCACTGCGGCCCCGCCCACAATTTAATATATTTGTACGATACAAATTGCATATACCCACACCAAAATCGAACTCAGGTCTCGAATTAATATTTGTATTCACCACAGGAAGGGCAACATAGCATAACTATGTACTAAATGAAGGATAAATGACAGTAGCTTACTTTTAAATGCTAATACTACGAACGTCAATGCTACTGTGTAATTGTAAAGTGTTGTCCTTACCACTGCATCTCGTATACACACCATTCTCAATAAACAAATTTATTTAATCTGTAATTAATAGTTAGATAAAAAGGGTTAAAATACACAATTTGAAAAGGAACAATTCTTGTTTGTTGTTAACCATGTAAAACTAATACCTCTTGAAAAATTAGTAATCTGTGTTGATCTTAAAACGCTCTCTTGAATTGCCAAGTTGTCGATGAAATTCTTTCGGTTCTTTTTTTTTTTTTTAATTTTCTTTTTGCCTCTTGAAAGGGGTTCTCCAGTTGCTACCCAGTTGCCCGTGCGGGTCAATATACTCCCAGACTCTGCTTGTAATTCACGTCTGCTCCCTCAAGGATCAGCCAAGATCTATCATGTGAGAGGAGTCTTCCATCCTAAAAATGTTCTCTTCCAATTCTTTCTTTTCCCTCGACTTCTCAAATATATATTCGTTCTCAGCCAACTGCGAACACTTGCCCACTCTAGTCTACCATTTGAAAGAACAGGGCATAAATATTGCTAATAATAGGTGACGCTAAATTGTAACACGAGTGTTTTGTTGCCAATTCTTCTCTTTATGTTTTTATTTTATTTTGAGGCCTTTTTTTTTTTAATGATATATCCTTACTGCAATGTTTTTATGAGCTAACTTCCTATTACGTGGAGGCCGCGGTGGCTCAGTGGTAGCCGGTGGGTGTAGCCGAGCGGTCTGAGGCGTTAGGCTGATGATTGTTAGGTGAAGCCCATTAGGGGTTCGAGTCCCTCTGTAGTATCAAGGGTGGAATTTTAACTGTCCTCGATGTTTCTGTGTTCGTGTCCCAGTCGTGTCTAGTAGTCCTGAACAGTGGTTGCAGTAGAAAATAAGTCAGGAAGTTTTTTTAAAAAAAGAAAAAAAAGTGGTAGAGCGCGCGCCTTTGGTGCATGAGGTCCTGGGTTCCATTCTACCTCGCGCCAAGGGAACTCTATGGTGGACGAACACTGTGCGCATGGGTTTTCTCAAGATTCCCCAGTTTCCTCCCACTTTCTTCAATCCACCACTTCATTCATTTTTCATCATTACTGTATCTTTTAGCCTTGTCGGCATAATCGTGGGACGTAAAACTTAGATTTCATTTCTTTTCTTTCTATTACGTATTATTGTGGAAATTTGAGAGGGCAAGGTAAATAAGTTTTCCTGGTATGTGTTTATTATTATTATTATTATTATTATTATTATTATTATTATTATTATTATTATTATTATTATTATTATTATTATTATTATTATTATTATTATTATTAATTATTTTGTCTATACAATACTTAACCTTCGGGAAGCTAAAGATGAGGTAATACGATCTGGCATAGCCCTTTCCGCTGGCTCAATGATAGCGCGTGCGCCTTTGGTGTACGGGGTTTTGGGTTGGATTTTCGACGGGAAAACATTAAACGCATTACGGTGGTTACTGTAAGTTCACGACTCATAGCACTGAAACTGGATGCTATAAACAAACAAACACTCACACATTCGAAACTGTCATTTGTGTGTGTGTGTGTGTGTGTGTGTGTGTGTGTGTGTGTGTGTGTGTGTGTATGGACTACTAACGCAATTACCCGCTTCGCTGGGTTAAAATAAAAAAATAGTAAAACGTTCCGTTAGTCAGTCACTTTTTACTATTACTGAAGCGCTCTTGATATTGGTCATTTTCGATCATGTTTATATAACCCCCTCCTCCCCCTCCCCAAGTTGCGGGGATGAATTTGGATTTAAACGGCATGACAAGTGTCACTGTTAATCTCAGCGACCCCAGAAACTAGGATTCGGAACTAATATCGGACATGATAAAAAAACATTGCAGGCCCGAACCTCATCTATGTTGAAAATTTGATCAAGATCGGTTGGGTGGTTCAAGAGTTATTAAGTCACATTCATTTTCATAGATTTCGCACGTGTCTGAAATTGCAGGCATTCTCCATACATCTGTCCGATAATCTTTTAAAAACATTAATTAGTATAACAATTATATTCGTGCATGCAGATATTATTTTGGAAATTGAAATGTTATTGAAATTGGTTCAATTGTGGACTATCCGACTATGTAACACATGGGCTGAAAAGTCCCGGGCCTAACAAAGAAAACACCGTTTTTTTGGTTCAAAATTAGCTTTATTCATCAACGTAATCTCCATGAAGAGCAACGCAATCAGTCCAGCGCCGCTTTAACATTTCAATACCACTTTTGTAGAACGATTTATCTTTTGCCTCAAAATAGGCCTCAGTTGCAGCGATAACTTCTTCATTCGTGCGAAATTTCTTACCGGCGAGCATTTTTTTTCAGGTCTGCGAACAGCCAGTAGTCGCTGGGAGCCAAATCTGGCGAATACGGTGGATGTGGGAGCAATTCGAAGTTCAATTCATGTAGTTTTGCCATTGTTTTGATTGACTTGTGACACGGTGCGTTGTCTTGATGATACAAAAGTTTTTTCTTTGCCATATGCGGTCGTTTCTTTGCAATTTCGGCCTTCAAACGCTCCAATAACGCTATATAATAGTCACTGTTAATGGTATGTCCTTTCTCAAGATAGTCGATGAATATTACACCACGCACATCCCAAAATACCGAGGCCATAACCTTGCCAGCCGATTGTTGTGCTTTCGGGCGCTTTGGACGAGGTTCACCAGTTGCTGTCCACTCAGATGCCGATCGTTTTGATTCCGGAGTGAAGTGATGGATCCATGTTTCATCCATGGTCACATATCGACGCAAAAAGTCCGGTTTGTTACGTTTAAACATGGCCAAACACTGCTCAGAAGCATCAACACGTTCTTGTTTTTGGTCAACAGTGAGCAAACGCGGCACCCACTTTGAACAGAGCTTTCTCATAGTCAAATGCTCATGCAATATAAAGCCAACACGTTCTTTTGATATCTTTACGATGTCAGCTAACTCACGCACCTTCACTTTTCGATCATTCAAAACAAGTTTGTGGATTTTTTTTATGTTTTCTGATGTTACTGCCTCATTTGGACGTCCACTGCGTTCTGCATCATCGGTGTCTCTACGACCACGTTTGAAGTCAGCAAACCAACGTTTTATTGTTGTTTCTGATGGAGCGGAGTCCCCATAACACTTTTCAAGCCATTGCTTCGCTTGAACGGTATTTTTTCCCATCAAGAAGCAGTGTAAAATTAAAACACGAAATTGTTTTTGATCCATTGTTTTGAAACTAGTAGGGTCACTCTTAGCACAATAACTCACAGACGAATGAATAGAATATCATGAAATTCTCACAGCTGTCTTGTGAAGGTTAGTATTCACTGAAAACAAGGTGATACAACTAGCGCCATCTATGTGTTAGGCCCGGGACTTTTCAGCCCATGTGTTATAGCAAGTACCACTTCGTGCGGCAGTGTCGTATAGTCGTGCGGTCTGAAGCGCTAATCCATCTTGGGTTTGAGTTTCACTGAAGATCATGAACGTTTTTATCTATCCTAGAAGTCTAGGACGACGATCCTGGGTGGGCCGGGGGTCCGCCCCCCCCCAAAGGTCATGTTGGCACCCCTATTGTATTTATGAGTATACAATATTTGGCATAATTTGAATGCAATTTGTTTTAAAATCCTCATATATATATCTTCTCCATCTGAATGGGCCCCCAAATTTACGGAGAAAGTCGAATCTGGTAACAATTCAAAGTTTAAGAAAAAGTTAAATAAGGAGTATCTATTTATTTATTTATTTTATTTATTTATTTATTAGCAAAAAACACAAGAAAGGTGGCTAAGCTTGTGCTTTGTTAGCATGTAGCCCAGGGTTCTAGTCCTTGTAAAGACACTAATCCAGGAATACCAATTTGAGGAGTGGTTCGGATCCTATTTCAAATAATAGTCCCTGTCGCATGTAGCTTCGCAGCTGAAAACTTCCATAAACCAACCAAATATGTCGAATATTTCATGAGCAAAAGACTAAAGTTTATTTTTGTGAAGCAGAGTTTACAGTTTGCAATTAAGTATTGTGGTTAGATGGCGTTAGCAGACAAGAAAATAGCATGGGACGAGTCAGTCAACACAAGGACATAAATACATATTTTAACAATGGCAACACTAGAAAATAACTTTGTTTGTCATGGAAAATAAACCTGAATCAATAAGGATACCTAGGTAGGATATACCTAGAACAATAATCTTGGTCTTCCGAGGGCGAAATTGGTACTTTTCTTTATGTAATGGGTCAAATATTTTTCATTTATTACTACTAATCTTGAATGTGTATATCTGCAGTAATTGTAGAATAAAAATTGTGTCTATAAATCCATACCCCTGCATCACATACCATATTTTACTCCATCAAGAGCTCTCCCGTAACTTTGGAGCAGGTCAACCGGGTTCGACATCTAGTAGGAGAGCTCATGTGGCTTGATATAAATGGGAAAATTACACCAAAAGCTGGGAAAAGAAGAAAATATTGGAAATGGTTTAAAAGAGGAGAAAAAAGGGTTAAGACATTTATTGACTTATTAGGAATGTGGTACTGGTCGAAGGTAAAATGGGGAGGGGACGAAGATTAAAATTGATGAACGATATTAAAAACGGGAATTTAAGATATTAGGAGAGGATTACATTGCATGGAAACTCTGTGATTTGGCAGTAATAGCAACATACCTTATTATTATTATTATTATTATTATTATTATTATTATTATTATTATTATATTATAATTTATGACAGATGTATTGAAGGGTTTAGTTTTCAGTAACTTTATAGACATCTTTCAGTTTTTGATTTTGCAGGTCACCTTAGTTAATGAGCTATTGACTAATTACCCTGCGGCAAATTTTGGTCGAAATACGGTGAATGCGTTCCTCAGAAATGAAAGGTCACGTACGGATAACATGATGGAAGATCGGATAGAATGGACTGCCAAATTGTTTAATAAAGTAAACTCTGTTTCAAGTAAGTTTCGTCACGCAAAACGGCGTGCTACATATATTATCATTATTACTCGTGGAGATCGTAAGATTGGTTGTTAATGAATTTAGGTTGATAGCTCCTTTTCAGCAATGAAACTTATAAACTATATGACTTTTTTTCTTTTAGAAAAGGAATTCCAATCACTATTCGGATCTGAGATTTTGTGAGCTCACCGGGAATCGAACTCGAGACCATAGGCAGCTCTTCGCTTGAATAAGGAGATATCACAATAACTTTACTATCCTTTCTGTTATTATTGTAAAAAAAAAAAAAGTTCAAAAACTGACAAATCTGAGCGTGTAATAAAATGGAAATAATTTAATATAGTTATTATTTTACTTTCATGTACTAAGAGGTCATAAGACATAAATTGGTGAAGGATTATCAAAATTGACCAAAAGAATAATCCAAGTTTTTTTGGTGGTATCGTTTCTTAAAAATATAGTTTAAGTTAAGTAATCCTACACATAAAATTTTGTTAATATAACACTAAAAGTGTTTAAGATTGTTGCCCCATCTAACAACCTTCTTTTTCTCCCATTCAGATTTACCTGAATAGAAAATTACCAAAACAAACGTATGCTGCATGTTGTTATTAAACGGATGATTTGCTCACCTGCGTTACTTTAAAGTAAGTTCGGTTGCATACCTTGTAAGGCGTACTGGAATTTCTAACAAGATATTCCGTATGTGAATCTTTAAACACTTTTTTTTCTTTCTTCATTTTCTCGTCGTCCTTCTTTTTAGCAGTTGAGGCATTCTCGTAATTGAATTTTGTAAATTCTTTTCGAGATTAAAAGAAGCTTCGTTGATTTACTGCAAATTAGTATTGTACAAAACAAGAAAACGTTAAGAGAATTTATCTCTCATTGGTAGGCACATTGTAAAACAGAAATTTAATCGTATAAGACGAAACTTGATTTAACCTTGAGGTTTATTTATTTATTTTTGGTTTCCAATAATCCTCTGTACTAGGTCATAAGCATAAGCAGCAACTTACACAGATTGTAATGAACGGGATATGTATGTGAGTGGGCGTTGTGGCTAGAGGTTAGTGTTACCCGCGAGATGAGACGAGAAATGTTTTTCGTTTCGTCTTATAAATTTTGTACAAGTTTTATCTTGCTTCTTGAAACGTTTTATCTCCCGGGCCGTAACTTTGAGGGGCAGGGGAGGCAACTGCCCTCCCAAGGGAAGCTCCCCGCCGTTCGAGGGGGTCCCACTTTGAAGACAATTTTTTTTTACTCCATATACGATACGAACATGAAATTATAAAAGAAGCATCAAACAGGTTCACTTTATTACGAGTCGAGGGCCCATTTCAGTAAAAAAATATCTACTATTAGAGACCCTAGAAATGATATTTCTTCGTATGGTTTCTTTGAGATTTGTCAATATTGTTCCCTTAATTAATTTGTCATGTATGGAACGGGCCCAGGTCCTGCAGGAGGACCCACAGGCTTCGGGAGATCCACAGAGTAAGAGAAAGATGGGGTCTATTTTTGAATTTTTGCGGCAGGCCCTAAACAACCTTTTCTAGGGGGCCCAAATATTAACGCTTCCCCCCCAGAAAAAATCAAAGTTTCGGTGCTGTTTATCCCGTTTCGTTTTGTAAATTTATGTAGAAAATTAATGCCCTGATTTGTTTCTTAACTTGAATTAGAAATTATCAGAATCCTTCTGAGTCACGAGAGGTTACCAAAGGTGTGACATAACATTTAAACCACATTTATTATTGGGAATATATTGTATAATTACTTGCGTATCTGTGAACGTTAATATAAATATATCATTATGTTCGTACAATTA
Organism: Thermobia domestica; assembly: GCF_964235325.1. NCBI lineage: Eukaryota > Metazoa > Arthropoda > Insecta > Zygentoma > Lepismatidae > Thermobia > Thermobia domestica. The sequence continues at coordinate 59,352,345 of NC_137469.1, forward strand.
TTTATCAACGTATAGTACTTTTTATACTATGAACCATGTAACGCTAGAACAGTATTTGAGATCTAGGACTTGCGTGAACTAGTTTGTTCACTATAAGACTCGTGAAATTGTCGTGTTTCACGAAAACGAGACGAAAATTGCTGTATTTCTTTACTCGTTTCGAATTTTAAAATGTACTTGTCGAGTCGGCTGTAGAATAACACCCGTTCAAAATTATATAAGCGTAGTGTTTTGAGTTATTGTACACCCCAAACTTTGGACTCCTCCAAAAAAAAAAAAAAAAAAAAAAATAGATGCGCGGCTGAAGCTATATGAGACGTGTATCTACAATTTAGTATGGATTCAAACTACATAAACTCCCACCGGGATTCTAAGTCAAGTTTTCGCAAAAGGCTAGAACGCAAATATTCAGCCACTAGACAAATTTGTATCACTGAAAATAGTTTTCTAGATAATGACAAGTGAGCACCAAAAGGGATCATTTATAGCTGAAATGATAGATTTTAGATTTAATAATATGTGGTCAGAGTATCGATTCATATTAATACTATTTATGTCTCTTTAAACCTTAAGTTTCATTGTGTCATAGTTCAAGTAGTTACATACTTACTTCACAATGTGGATAAAATTATCTATACACAGTGGAAATAGAAGCCTTAAAATGTTCGTCGAAAGATTATACACTCAGTACTCGATTATTTGGTATCACGTAACTCGTAACAAATTAAAGATTAGAATGTCATTTATTCTTTAACATAGTTCCGGATATAGTTGTATGTCATTTTACGTTGAAATCAACAACAATAGAATAGACTTTATAAAAAGAAAACAGAAAAGAAAGAAGAGGCTTGAGCCTTTCAAGGCGCCATACGAGCATTCAAGCAATGAAACTGAAGAATTCTCTTAAGGTTCTTCTTTAACTCACCTCCATTTAAAAAAAAAAAAAAAAAAAAAATAGCGAATTACTTGAAGATAAAGAGGAAAACATTTTTTTTTTTAAAATGTAGAAAGTGAGAGAGGGAGACACCGTAGTCTAGTGGGTACGGGATTGGATTCATGTGCGAGTGGTCCCGGGTTCGATTCCCGGCTGGTGTTTCCCAGACCGGTGACTTTTACCCAGCGTCGTGAGGCAAAGTGGGAACTCACGTGAATAAAAGACGTGACGTTCCTTAGGTCTAGAAAGCTCCCGATAGTCCGACCGGTTACCGATAGGGCGACGCGGCGCTCTGACCACGCGTTCTTCTCTACGCTCGACGTAGTTCTACCAATCGCTAACAGATGGCGTGGAGCGTCACAAGCCCACAAATCAGGCTGTTACGCCAAGTGGCTCGGTTTTGGTTTTAGAAAGTGAGAGAGCTATATCTACAAATTTTTATTAAATATACTAATCATAGTTTTGGGGCCGCGGTGGCTCAGTGCTAGAGCGTTCACCTCTGGTGCTTGGGGTCCCGGGTTCGATCCCAGCCCCCGCCAAGTGAACTTTGTGGTGGACAAACACCGTGTGCGTGGGTTTTCTCGGGGTTCTCCCGTTTCCTCCCACTTTCTTCATTCCACCATTTCATTCATTACTCATCATCACCGTCTCCTTTAGCCTAACCGGCATAAACGTGGGACGTAAAACTTAAAGATTTCATTTCATTTTACTAATCATAGTTCCTAAATGGGCACCCACGTTTAAACAGCATACTAAAAGTTTGGCCTATGTTTAGCAGAAGGGGTCCAGCTCTTTTCTCTAAAAATATGTTACAATTTTGGTAATTTCTGTTCATACTCGGTTAGTTTAGGGTAGGCTAGGTTAGTTTACGTTAGGTTAGGTTAGTTTAGTTTGCATTATATTAGTGTAGGGATCCTGCATAATTTTCCAAAAAAAAAAAAAAAAAGAGAATTTCGCTTATTTTTTACTAATATTAGGTTAGTTTTGGTTAGTTCAGGTTAGCTTAGGTTAGTTTATGTTATGTTAGATTTGGTTATATTATGTTACATCTAAGTACTTGCATCATTCATTTCTCCTGTAAATTTTGTGTTTTTCCGTGCTTCTGGACCCCTTGTACTAAACATACTCCAAAAGTTTTAACAACAACTAAAGTAGTCCATATGATAAAATTTTGCAGATATAATTTGAATTACTTTCTAACTTTTTTTGATGGTCTTTATTGTTTTTTAAAGTTGTCTCACGAAAATTAAAGTAAAGAAAAAAAGTGATGATTTAGCGAAAAAAGTCTTAACAAAATAGACAAAATTGCCGAACGTGGAACTTAAAAAAAAGAAACGAGATTCCCTAATTAGAAGGGAATTTTTACAGTGATTCTATGTGTAATAAATGAGTAACTAAACTAATCAGATTAAACCGAAAATGATTTAAAGTATTGTATTTTCTTAATCATATCTGCTTTAATACGCATCAATTTCCGTAGCTAATTTTAACCACTTTAATAAATCTTTGACACTAATTTGAGGATGTTTCATCTTGAAAGGGAAAGCTAACCAATTATATAGATAGGGATGCGCACGAGAAAAGATTTGAGGCTGTCTCGTCTCGAAAATGTGCTATAAAAGCGATGTCTCGACTCGAAAAAATGTATATTTCTCTATTGGAAGAGCTGTGTCTCGACTCGAAATTTGTCAGAAAAATTCTGTCTCGACTCGTCTCGTGCGCATCCCTATATATAGGTATATGTATATGTATACATTTTACTGTTTTCTAGTATAGGCAGAGCAGTCCCGGGTTCGATTTCCGGTGGATACACTCGGTCGAAAAAGTGTAAAAAAAAATTCAGACCAGCCATCCTGGGGGATGTTTTCCTGATACGCACCAGGCAAATGCCGGAATGGTGCCTAACATATAAGTCCCAGGCCGCTTCTTTCCTTCCCCAATCCTTTCTTCCTTCCCTTTTCTCGGATAGTGTGATCGCCGAGGGACGTTGTCCCTCATGCATGACGGGCTAACATGGCCATTGATGCCGAAAGCCCAGAAATCTAATTCCTGATCATAATCCTTAATCCAGTATAGGCAATGATTGGGGCGAGTGTCCTTAGTTCATATAATTCCGAGTTAGACTTCAGATGTGGTACGGAATTTCTGAATAACGAACTCCAACCTAGAATGGCACAACTATGATGTTTGAAGCCACTGTTCTGATTAACACATCACCCTATCTGGCTGACTATAACCTCTCCGTGAGCTGTAACATCAACAAGTTTTAAATCAATGAACATACTTGACTGTGTCTCGTTATGAATTATAAGGGTTTAAGGAGGGTTCTGTCCAAATGTTATGGAAACGAGAATCGGAAGAAAAACTAGTTTTCTATTGTAGAATGGCGCCTATCTTTTTATACATGACATATTGATTTAAATAATCCAGAAAAATGTCCCGTTGTCGCAAGATGATGGATGCTAAATTTAAGTGAATATAATAGTAATGATACAATTAATACTGTGGGAGTCAGAATTCCGACCAAAAATATTGGACATATTGATTTCCAACATAATCTCACATTACCTTAGTTGAATCTGTATTCATTAGCACCACATCTGTTCTCTCATTACCTTCGCACTGGCCCTGGTTCCAAATCCCATATACAGCACTTTTTTTTTAATACACATTTAGTATAAGGTACCGTTATTATATCTTCTTGGGAAAATGAGACATGTGATTATTAAAAGTAAATTATTGTGAAACTCTTAGTAAAATGAGAATTTAGTAAGGAACGGGAAATCTCTAAGAAAACCCACAGGCATATGCATTCCACTACGAATTCATGTGTCTGGGATTGAACGAGGAATCCTTCGCGCAGAGCCACCGTTTATCACCTATTTCCAAAATCTTATATACACGATACAATTCATAAACAACAAAAAACCGAATCATTCCATAATTTTGTCTTCCAGAATCCCGAATATTACGGATTTATACATATAATTAAATATATAATGTTTCAGTATTAAATACTAATCAAAACTAGGTTTATCCAATGAAGCATCAAACCTGAAATGCTTATAAAACGCTTCCGTAGTGGTCGGGTTCCTGAATCAGGTGTTACGGATGTTCTTTACCATTTAGCAGTGCTTTTATTATTCCGAAGAAGTTTCGAGTTTATTACATTGGAACCTTGGATCATACTAGCAGAAAAAACAATTTCCTAGATGCACCAAGAAAGAAAAAGTTTAGCCAGTAAGAATGCAGTCTCGTAAACTATGCAAACAATTGCTGACCAATCAGATTGCAGAGTACTTGAAGAGAAGTATTATTTTATTGGTAGTTACTGACAGCTTTCTCTACGTACATTCAATTTCTCTTTTCTATGAGAGAGAGAGAGAGAATCTATTCAATTGATACACAGGGTCCACTTACCTTCTTTTGCATCCCAGTGTAGTTGTGGGAAGAAATTCCTTCCTCTTTTCGCTCTAGCGTGAGAGTCCCTTATCAGCTGACACAGGCACAGTACATCATTCTGTTATGGGGAATCCCCCCTCCGGGTGATGATGACAAGTTAAGACTGAACAATCAAACAGGATTTTTTTAAAATATAAAAATTAAGGTTCAAAATGTGATTTCACAAAATTGAAAGTATGTCAAAGATTTTGAAACTGACACATAATTAATTTGGGTTTAAAAAAAAAAAAATCAGTTCTGAAGATAAAACGTCTCTTTTCGAGAAAAAAAAATCACATTTACTTACACAAAGTGAAAGTGTTTTTTCAGAAGGGGGGATTCACCAAATGCCAAACAAACAAACTAACTAACTAACTGATAAGCACTGTTCAGAACACTTTTCTTTTTTCTCCCTCCAAGACACAGGTGTTTCCCGCAGCTGTCGCATTAGTGAGATCTGCGGGAACACACACATCCAGCGACAGACTGACTCTCTCTCGAATGAAAAGAACTCGAAGTCACCCCGTTTGGCTCTGTCTCTTTTCGCTCGCTCGGATTGCGGGCGGGCGGGCCGCGTACTCTCTGCTATACACTCTGCCAGCCTGCCAGGATTGGGCCGCCACAGTCGAGAATGCCCGCTCTTGACAAGTGTTGCCAACCGAAGTGCTACGAAAAATTTAAAACTAATTGAAAAACAGTAACGAATACTGGGAAAGTGGAGCACTTTAAGCATAGCGAAAAAAAGGAAGATTGAATGTGATCCATGATGAAGTAAAGTAATTCATGAAACAAATATGGACGGCCAGATGGCACATACTTACTTGTGTAATGCACTCTTAGTAAATCTGCCAATGCCAATTTTTTCTACTTTTTAATTTAATTAGTTTTTCTACTGTTTCTTCATGCAGGCTCTCAGAGTGCACAGAGGAGGGTTTTAGGATGCAGATTCTACCGATGAGATTTTTAAAGGTAGAGGTATAATTTTTCATTGAAAACGGAACAATCGAACTAAAGAATGGTAAATTTGGGTAGATTTCGTCCAATACTCGGGAAGGATGGACAGCACTGGGTGGATCAGTATTGAAAAAATCATGCGCTTCCACCAGGATTCGAACTCAATACCGCGTACACTAAAGCATGCAAACTGATTACTCGGTATGGTATATATATATATTTTTTTTGTGTAAGAGTCAGTCAAGTGTAAACCTTACAAACTTTTTTAAAAAAAAATGAGCGAGTAAGAAACACATAAATATTATTTTTCCACATAATCTTCCCACCCTCAGTACGAGTTTTTCATCGTTTAGAAAATGCGTCAACGTCTCTGATAAAATGGAGTAGCTGCTCAAAATGAAGGTTTTCAATGATCACAGCAGTTGCACGAGCAGTATGAGGCCGAGCATTGTCATGCTGCAGAAGGACGCATGTTGTCAGTACTCCGCGTTTGTTGCTTCGTGTAGTAGGTTTAATGAAAAAAAGAGAGATTATTTTGGAGGAGAACGGAATACAAACCATTTTCACTTTGCGCCTCCTAGGTATGTAGTGCTGGTTCCACACGAGAGTAAGCATTGCAAATAGTTGTGTTCGAAACTTTCTGAGTTTGGCCGCCATTCCATGCTCGATTTTTGTGTTTCCGGGATGTAATAGTGCACCTATGTTTCATCCCCAGTAACGATTACCTTTTTATTTGAAGCGTTGCGAAAGCTCTTCATACACATGAACACACAGTTGCTTCAGTTCGTCTGTCAGCTGCAATAGTACGCATCTGGCGGGCGCCTTCTGAAACCGGAGGATATCACTGATAATGTTATAGGCTGAAGCTGAACCATTACTTATGACAACAGTTGTCAATAGTCACAATCGCTTGACGATTGTACCTTATCACAACTTCAATTTTCTCAGGCGCCCCAACTCGATGTGCTTGACTCTAATGTGGAGCTTCAGCTGATGTTACACCATTTAAGAATTTCCTATTCTACTTATAAACATGTTGCTGTGGCAGACGTGCGTCGCCACACTGTTCTCCGATGAATCTTGATATGTTTTACAACTTTACAGGTCAAGGTGGAGAAAATGCTGTTCCACCCTGGTATATTTTGATAGTGGGACGGTAATCTTGAAATTGCTTCTGTGGAGCGCTTATGTTACTTCACTCTTCTGCCATCTACTGGAGAAAAAGAACACTGTTAGCAGCAATATTGCCAACTTTCATAACAGTAGCAACTTCTAAGATTTTCATTTGACTGATCCTCGTGTACTTTGATCCAAAATTTAAGACCTGGTCACGTATTACCTTTTAGTAGCAACTGTACCTACTCTGTACCAAGGCGCGATTAATATCGGATCTAATTGTTATACATGAATATGTATAAATGTATAAATGGATAATTAAGGCTGCTTAATTGTTGAAAGTTGGACCCGAAGTCGAAAGAGTTCCGTAGTCGAAGCTATTAGAAGAAAGAAAGAAAGAAAGAAAAGTAACGGTAAGCTAAGCAAGTTACAGAAGGTGGAACTTAATAATATATAGAATATATATATAGGTATTCTGTCATTATTAGCAGCTTACCATAAACTGACGTGAGAACCATCCATACACCACAATCCTCAGATAATACTGTATCTTCGACTTGACGTAGCTGTTATTTGGTTTTTTAGTCCACGTAGCCCGAATTGGCGTGTGACATCAGCCAATAAGCTCACAGTATGCTGTTACTAAACCTTCATGGCGGAATCTAATCATTCATAATTGATTTTGTACGTATTTGTGGACAATTATGAAAGATTAGATTCCTCCCTGAAGGTTTAGTAACAGCATACTGCGGGCTTATTGGCTAATGCCACATACCAATTCGGGTGACGTGGACTATAGTATCGTTCATCAACTGTAGCCTTTTTTAAAACTACATTTACTATTGTTCCTTTCTTCCCTTATTATTCTTAGCACATTCTTATCCATTTTCTATTCGATCCTGCATATCGAGTGCAATATAAACAGTAAGATGGAGAGTGTCATTACTAGAGCAACCCACATTATGCTTTATTTTTTTGCTTAATTATGCTTTATTGTTAATTTGAATCATTGTTTTACATTAATCGTGTATAATGTATAATATTTACTATATATTAAATATTCTAAATATCTTGATCTATTTATTAATATTTTGTGCAACCAGTTTCTTTCATATTTAATGAACTTTATACTTAATGTACTGTAAAGAGATACGCTTCACTCGAGTCAGTTTATTTTTTATCATTTGAGTGAGTTTTAGAGGTGCATATATACAGAAAAGGAAAGTAAAAGATGCCACCAAAAAATACAGAAAGTGCTCAAGTTCAAGAGGTACACATAACAATATAGTGTGGAGTACTTGTGTACTATTCATTGTTGGCGGAAAGTTTTCTTCTTCTTTCCCTTTTTTCTTTTCTCCGCATGAAAGTGTTACACCTAAAAGTTTGCAGAAACCAAAAGAAATTTTGCATTGTTTCATTGTTATGTTCTTAATAATTTTGCATTGTAAATATTGGTTTTAAAACTAGTAATACAGTGTGTTAAACTTGAAGTTAAACAGAATTTTCCAAGAATTGTGCTATATATTTTAAATTATACTTTATGCTTTATTTTCTAAAATTATGCTTTTAAAATTAGTTTTTTCTAGACCCTTAGACAACCACAACCATGTTTAAGGTACCAACCATATGTCTAAATTGCTATTATGCTTTTTAAGCTTTTGAGTTGCCCTAGTCATCACTTGCACAAGAAATGGGCAAGAGTGTGTATGTGTGTGTGTGTGTGTGTGTGTGTTATGTAATTCTAACGAAAAAAAAGAAACGAAATGAAATCTTTCAGTTTAACGTCCCACAATTATGCCCTTTAGGCTAAGGGAGATGATGATGAAGGTAAACGAAATTATAATCGAATTGGTGGAATGAGAATGTGGAAGAAAATGGGAAGAGCAGAAATATACCATTTAAGGTTTCAATATTGATCTCTATGCAAGGAAGACAGATAAGAGACAAGGAGAAACCTTTCTAAATATAGATTGAACATTTCAAGACAAGTGATATCTCCGCCCTTTAACTATGTACTGAAACCAAAGGTTTCCTGATATGATTATTCTGTCCCAATAATACGGAGTGTCCACATAGAACCTCCCTGATTACAAATGTTAATTGCATGGAAACCATTAGTGCCTTAGAATAACGGTTTCCGGCATCTTGAAGAGCAACTCAGTTTTCTTTTATCTATATATGCACTTTTGTATGGGCCTCGTTAGTAGTTCTTAGAATGTCCAGTCGATATTCAATCTCCTTTCATGTGTTGAGTAGCATGTCCAGGGTGATAAAGTTGATGGTTTCTTCAATTTTGTGACGAAAAGCAGAAATATCACGTATAGGCGTGGTGTAAACTCTATCTTTGACATAGCCCCATAGGAAGAAATCCATAGGGGTTATGTCGGGTGGTCAAGGAGTTGGTCCATTGCGTTCTACCCAGCGCTGTGGAAACGTTCGGTTAAACCCCTACGAATATCACAGGGCACCAGTGCGGTGGGGCACCATCCTGTTGGAATATCACGGTTTGTTGCAACTGGAGTAGCTGTGGAAAGCAAAGTGTTCAAGCTGTCCAGATAAACGAGACCAATTATTGTGTGCTACATGAAGAAAAATGGTCCGATAATTCTGTCGCGTCCCAAAGCGCTAGCGCACCACACATTCACTTTCTCGCTATCTCTGACATATTCACGAACAACGTATGTGGGTGCAAACATTGTGACTTTTGACCTTGCCTGATGTGTGGAAGGTTACCTCATCACTGAAAATCACCCTCCCCAAGTAATTGGGGACATCCTCGATCCGTTCCAAATCTCCAATGTAAACCTGGTTCGCTTTCGGTATGTCATCGCACTGTAGCGCCAGAATAATTTGCACCTTATATGCATACAAACGCAGTCTTTTACGGACCATCTTATGGACCGTTGAATGTGGGATGTTCAGCTCGCGTGACACTCTGCAAAATGACTTTGTTGAGCTTCTAGAGAAGGCCTCCTTGACCTCATCTACAGTTTCCTCAAACGTTCGAGCTTTGTCCGAGCCAGCCTGCTGGTTGACAGTCATCATAGCAAAAAAAAAAAAAAAAAAAAAAAAAAAAAAAAAAAAAATGTTTTAATGGTCTTGGCATCTGGTGGGTCCCATTGGTACTTTCGTCTGAAGTTTCTTTGCACGGTAACTGGTGATTTAGTCTCAGCCAACCACACCACACACTGCACTCCCTCTTGTACTGTTATCATCTTTGTTCATGAACATCTGCAATAAATAACAAAAAATCATATAAACTTTGTTACTGAACACCTGCAACAAATAATAACAATTAACAATCAACAACAAAAACTGAATTGCTCTTCATGATGCCGCAAACCGTTATTCTCTGGCACTAATACTTTCCATGCAATTAATATTTGTAATCAGGGAGGTCTCATGTGGACACCCTGTATAATTAAGTTCAATATTGACTGTAATGCTTCTATTGAAACCGGAATTAATAGAAATCTATGAACACTTCATAGAGCGACGAACTGTTTCTTTGATATCAATTTAATATCCTAAGAATGGGTTAAATTTTGGTTTTGAGCAGTGTTGCCAACAAGTTGTTACAAATAGTCGCTAAATAGGAGATGAAATGACTCCAATTTTGGGTGAAAAGTCGCTAAAATATTTTTCGTGGAATTTTGCCTCTTTCGTGTATACATATTAGGGTGGCCCAAAAATTTCAAATTTATCCCACACCCCTGGGCAGCGTCTCATTTTTTTACTGCAGCTGATAGTAGTCAATTACCAAAATTTCAATGTCCTAGGTGGAATAGAAGGCAGTGCTCAACGTCTTACAAAATTTGGAAAATTGCGCTATTTTATTTGTTTTCGAAATATAAATTTTAATTATATAATTCTTTTCCCAGATGCTGTTTTCGTGAAATAAATATCAAGAAAACTGTTAAAAGTGAAAAAAAATGAGAACTCAATATTTAGTCGTGAAGACTGTTGTGTTACATGTGATTGTTGTGTAATATGGACTCCGTGTAAAAAAATATGGCTTTGCCATCAATTTCAACACGTCAAGCAGACAGTGTATTCTTGATAGGTATCAGGGACGTAGAACCAATATCTGGATTTAATCAGTTACCAACTTTAAGGCAAGTTCTTCTCAGATTGTATTTTTTCTACAGGAAAAAAAAATCTGTGAGAAATGCAATTCACAGCACTATACACGAATTAATTTCAGTGTGACAAAAGGCCGCGATACCTACTAGACTTACAAAACCTTGTGTTGATAAGCTTGAAAAAGTGCATTCTGAATGGCTGCTGTTGAAAAAAAAAAAAAAAATAAGGGAAGAATGTCTCATGCCGAAAAAAAACGTGAAACATCATTTCAAGAGCAGCTTGATAAAATATATTTGATATTACTCACAATGAAGCGCTTACTATGTGTAAAGTAGATGAAGACAGAAAGTTTTTAACTGATCAAAGGACAGAAAGAAATATGGTTATTTCATCAGAAGACAAGAAGTAGTGCAAAAAGAAGCAAGGATTCTTGAAAGAAAATTGAAAGAAGAAAAGAGTCTTGGAAAAGGTACGGATCCAAGTTTGTCGACATTGGCATCCCCAACTGTGACTGTTTCAAACTCCGAAGACGATTCATCAGAAAATTCTGATCAGGTCAAAGAGAAATCAGAAGTAGAGTTGTATAGTACGTATAGGCCATCATCATCTTCGAAAAAAAAAAAAAAAAAAAGAAAGAAAGAAAAGATTACGTACAAATTTGCAATCTGAACCAATTGAAAAAAAATCTTTATTTTCTACACATGTCACTAGTGCATTAGATCGCGATAAAGTTTGCGATAGGGAAGTCTTAGGATTAATAGTTAATATTGCAGCAGCACTAGGTCATGACCCCCAGTTCATTGCCATTATCACGAAACACTATTCAACGCAAAAGGAAAGCAGCAAGAAAAATTGTGTTTGAAGGAATAAAGGAATTTGTTTCTTTTGACGATCCAGTCATTATTCATTGGGATGAGAAGATTCTTCTTGAAATTTTTGGTACTGATAAAGTAGATTGTTTTTCGTCTTAGTATCTGCAGATGGTAAAGATGAATTGTTTGTTGTGCCAAAATTTTTAAGTAGTACTGACGCAAATGCAGTTTACAATAAGATAACTGAATGGGGATAATTGAATGGGTATTTGGAGCTTCCAGTTCCCCTGATATACCTTTATTCAAAAGATTCAGGGCAGCATGGCATTATATACACCAAGAAAATTATCAACCTTTGAGAGATTGATCCTGGCAGTGTTTTATTAGTTGCCTTAGGAAGCAAGAACCAACCCAGAGATGAATATATTGATTGTAATAAAGCAGATCACTCTTTACTTGCTCTGGGCCATACTCGAGCCAAAGTTCATTGGAAAGCTCCAAGTGCAGTACATCACGCGAGTTGGGTGGCGAAGCTACACAAAATATACTGATGAAGATAGTTTCAAATCTACGCAAAAAGAAAAATCTCAGTTAGAACGTTTTGTGAAATTTTGAGCTCTTGTGTATGTCAAACATTGGATTGAAGCACCTGTGGCTACAAATGCTCCTTGGTCAGATCTTTCCCTGTGAAATGATATGACAAAATACCATGACATTGATCCTGAATTAAGTGAGGTTGTGAAAAATGCCTTCAAACCTCATATTTGGTACCTTTCAGGTGAACTAGTTGGTTTGAGTTTATTCTCAAATAGGTGGCAATAGTTTATTCCAGTGAGGACAAGGTGGCAATTGTCAATAAGATGAAGTGTGAGTCTGCAGACCGGAAGGTAAGAGCAGACTCAACTCTTTTAACTAACCAAGCTGTTTGGCTGATTTTGTCTCAAAAAGATCAGTCCAGTTGTTTGATAAGTTAAAAATTAATGCTTTTTTTTTTTACCTTCAATAAGCTTTTGACAAATTATGAAAAAGAAAAGCCGTGCTCCTGCAAGTGGTCGAAGCTAACAGACAGTTGGTTCCGACTCAAACGACAAAAGAAGCAATTGTCTACAGTTTGAAACCGTCATCTTCAGAGGATTAATTCATGTTTAGTTCTTCTATTTCATTCCCATATAAGACTTTTGTATTATTGCGTTATTTGTTGATATTCTACTAGGAACTACACGTCATTTACTACTTTCCAGATGGTTGTACTTCATTGAAACTAACCTAAAAATCTCTATTTGTGGATTTCATATGCCTTTGAGCACTGTCTTCCAATTGGAATATGATCTTCTAATTTTGCCAGCAGAGTTGTTTTATTACTGGTAAAAAAAATAGGAAGTGCCTAGATATGTAAACTAATTTTGAAAATTTGACTATATAATATGGGCCACCCTAATATATATATATATATATATATATATATATATATATATATATATATATATATATATATATATATATATATATATATATATATATATATATATATATATATATATAAGATACGTGATCAATTCAAGCTATAGTACTGTCTACAAGAACGTATATGAAAGACTCATATATAACTAACATTAATTTCACTTTTGGTCAATGTTACGTTAAGGGGTCCAGTGTCTTTGACACCATTTCTTTCTATTGATTTTCGTTTGATTACATAATATAAAGTTATATTAGGTTATATTAAGTTAGGTTAGGTTACGTTACGTTACGTTAGGTTAGGTTAGGTTAGGTTAGGTTAGGTTAGCTTAAGGGGGTCCAGTGTAGTTTTGGACCCCCTTAACGGAACATGGACCTCACTTTTAAATATTTTTAACTTTATGATCAATTTTGCTTCAACGAAATCAAAAATGAGTTTAGAAGAAAAAGTGAAGATCTAGAAAATAAATCTTACTTTACTTCTACTCACGCTTCTACAGATAATCAGTTTGCTATCGGTAATGTAGTATTTGTGCCTCTAAACGGAAGCTCTGTAAACTAAAGGTCATTAAAAGCTGGAGTTGGTCCCCAGTAGAAGGTAAGAGATAATAATCAAAGTGGGAATATAGAGATAAATGTTGTCTACTTTCCCAGATAAATGTTGTGTACTTTCCCAGCTCGTTAACACCTGCACTGATTCAAATAAGCAAAAGGAAAAAGACATATATATATCTGAACTGATTCGAGCTAATAGTACTTATTTTAGGACAAGTTGTTTGCAGCGCAAAAGTCGCTAGATTTGTAAGTCGTCAAATCGTCATTCCAAAATCACCAAAAAAGTCGCTAATCGAAAAAAATAATTTTTGTCCCTATTCTGGATGGCGAATTCCCTAGATTTAGCGACTTTTCCCCCAAATTGGCAACATTGGTTTTTAGCCCTCTATTGAAGCCAGACAGACATCAGTGAAATCTATCACTTACTGTCAAAATAATATTTTTTTCTAAAATAAAAACAGTATTATATATAGCGAAAAACAAATGTAGGCGTACAAGGGAAACTGATTTTTTTGAGTTCAGATATTCTTCTTTATTTATATCTTACTGCCTACTTTAGACTAAAGGCAGTTATAGATTACACTAAACTTATAAAAGAAAATATGTAATAAAAATAAACTAAGAACATTATTTTGCACAAAAATATCTTGTGAACAAAATTTATTTATCGTACTGCTTTTTCAATAGAAAAAGAAACGCCAATAGTAAATATAACTTTTAAACAATTAATGCGTCATCTATTAATCAAAATTTAAAATCCTGCTACCCTAACTAGTTATGTAGGGAAGACCATGCATCTTCGATATATAAGTAGTCCCAACTAAACAACCTAAAGAGATGTTTCCGCGTAACAAGTGTTATTTCCATCATGGTTTCCAAATATCGGCCCTTTGGTCGCCAAGAACTAAAGACTAGAAATGTATAAATCGCCAGCTTATCATCATCATTGATCACTGAAAAAAGATGACAGGTTTTTAAACGAAGTGTAGCGTTGAGGCCGAGCGAGATTCCATCATTTTATAACTTTATTACTTTATAAATATGTATGTCCAGCATGGTAACACCTTCAAATTAAAAGAAAACGTAAATGTTTAACAATGATTAATGTATATATTGGATGTATTTCTTTTAACATGATCAATCTGATATTCATATATATATTTAAAAAGAAACAATTTGTTGTGAGTTAACCGACAGCGCTTTTATAAATGAAACTAATTTAAAACCCTCCAGGTTTTGTATAATTACAACAAGTGTTTCCAAGTAACTAGTTATTTTGGTAAAATATATGAAATGTTAGCATTTAGGAGTGAAATCGAATTGAATAAACTCTGTTAAGGGAGTAAAGAGAATTACGCTTTGAAGTTTCAATTTCGTCCGGTAGATGTCAAATGCAGCAGAATATTTACTGTCATCTAACGGCGAGATATATAACTTCTAGTATTCTACAATTGCGCACCCTTATTTTAATACTAGAAAAATGAGATATGGATAGTCACCATTAAAGTCACCGTTATCCGTTAATATGTTAACGGATTGATTCCGTTAACGAACTCAGTCGAGATAATTGCAGTAAGAAAAGCTACATATCCTTTTATTATAGGCAACCAACATTCCTTTGATACTGTGCAAGTTGCGTAGAAGATAGGGAATGTTATAGATTTTAAACGTGATATGGATAATTACCATTCAAGTCACCGTTAGCGTGTAAATGTTAACGGATTGACTACATTAACGAAGTCGGTCGAGATATGATAATTGCAGTAAGAAAAGCTACATATCCTTTTATTATAGGCAACCAGCATTCCTTTGCTACTGTGTAAGCTGCATACAAGATAGGGAATGTTATAGATTTTAAACGTGATATGGATAATTACCATTCAAGTCACCGTTAGCATGTAGATGTTAACGGATTGACTACATTAACGAAGTCGGTCGAGATATGATAATTGCAGTAAGAAAAGCTACATATCCTTTTGTTATAGGCAACCAACATTCCTTTGCTACTGTGCAAGTTGCATACAAGATAGGGAATGTTATAGATTTTAAACGTGATATGGATAACCACTATTGAAGTCACCGTTAGCGTGAAGATATTAACGGATTAACTCCACTAACGAACTCGACTTAGATAATTGCTGTAGCTATCTATTGCAAGAAAAGCAGAATTCAAAATTTGCTTTCATTCAAGACTTATTGTTTGGAGTAAGGGACGAACGGACGTACTAATATTATGGTCGTATAAGGCCCAATAGCTTGATCCCAATACGGAATTATACTTAGGATTACCACATATGTCATTCTGACCGGGACAGTAAGTTGCAAAATTATGAAAGACGACAAATTGACCCTTAGATCTCCTAGGATTGCAATTGCTCAGTGGTAGAGAGTTGATTTTTGGTGCGTGGGGACCCTGGTTCGAGCCCAGTTTGAATAGACTTTGTGGTGGACAAACATCGTGTGCGTGAGTTTTCTTGGGTTTCTTCCGTTTTCCTCCACGTTTTTCATTCCTCATCATCACCGTTTCCTTTAGCCTAGATAGCATAACCATGGGACACAAAACTGAAAGATTTCATTTCCTTTCTTAAATCTTACACATGACTGTTATCAAAATACACATTTGATGAAATGATAATAAATAGTATGAAACTAAGTACACTGAGAAAAATCCGTTTCCGGACAGCGGTATATTGCACAAATATACGGAATCCTCTTCCTTACAACAGAAATCAGTATGGAGCATACATTATCCGTATGCTACATAGGTACTGCCCTTAGATGTTACATCATGCCGTTGCAGGATGTCTGATATCTAACAGTTTTCCTTATATTGCATACATTATGTATGTTACCTTCGTCAGCTATATGTTATATACGTCCATTTGTATGTGAGGTCCTGATCGCCTATATTGTTTCATACGGAAAATACGCCTCCACAGTTGAATTGACACCATAATTACTGCGCATGCTTAGTGTTTATTTCTATTGTTTCATTAACCACTCTCGATTGCAATAGTATTAGATGATCCGTAATATATTTTTGTCATTTATAATAATGTAGTAGTTTTATATGGAACTTCATAGTAAAATTAATTATCAAATCATATGAACTATTTTGCGTAGGAATACGGGCGTTGGTAGGCGAACAGCAAATCAGCGAGATTTAGTTTCACGTGGCTTTGTTGATCGCAGTTTAGAGCTTAGGTTGAACAGGGTTTAGTTCCTTGACTTCTTCAGGAGATAATTTATTTAACTTTATCATGCCACCGAACGCAGCAAGAAACTGCTGAATGGTCATTTCTTTTGTCATATTTAAATAAAGGAAAGGCATTTTTATAAACGTTTACTATAGGTGTTTGCTTTTGTATTCCAGATTGAGATGATGTTAAAGTTGTATCAGGCTGGTTATGATTCTCATCTTGTGTATTTGTAAAGGGAAGGAGATGTTGGTGTCGATATGGAAAATTTTAATTAGTTTAATTTCCGTTTACTCATAAGTTAAAAAAAATAAGTAAAATATTTCTTGTAATAGATCATGCACTTTTCTCTCTCTCTCTCTTTTTTTTTTTTTTTTTTTCTTGTTTCCACTTAGGGAATTCTTAAATTTCTCCATGACCGTGTTTGAAGTTCAAAATACGTGTAACCTTCACTCGCAATTTTTTCCTAATTAATTATTTCTTGTTCAATGCTCCTTGAAAATTCTTGTATTTTACTTCAAACAAAACTGTACACTAACCATCACTAACCAACTTGAGCATAATGGCATGAACGTTAGTACAGTCTAGGTTGGGCTACGAACTTTTCAGCAGTTTCTTGTACATATTTTATATATAAATATATGTTGCAACTTTTATACGCTACACATTTCGTTGTTGGAATAGCGTGCAAACTTTCAGCTAAATATATCACTAACACCATCTTGGAATGTAAATTAATCCAACACGACAAATTACTATGCCAGCGTTTTTTATTATTTGTAATCACAAACATTAAATTTTGTAGGTTTCCTTTTAACTTTTTTCAACTTTGGATAGAACAAATATTTATCTCATACTTGTGGCTTTCGGGATAGATCACTATTTAGGGCAAAAGCACCATGGATTTTCGTCTATCAAGGGTTTTGTTAATGGGTAGATAACATTAGAAGAAGACCAAAGAGCATAAGTCTGAAATTCGACGCCAAAACCACCATGGAACATGACCTTGCGTACCTTAGAAATTTAATATTTAAATCTTCCATTATACGGGGGTTGTAGGTCAGATTTAGTTGAATTACTATAAGAAACAACATACGAAATGAATACTGAGTTTTAAATATGTTAAAATAAAGAATATTAGATTTACCTGACATTCCAACCTGGTGATCAAGTCTCCATATATATCACATAGAACAGAGGTAAGTGTATACAGGATTTGATCAATATGAAGGTAACAGTTGAATTACGAATCTGACTTATAACAATCTAGCTCATCGTTACTAGTCAATAGAAGATCGATCTTGCCACACGTAAAACTATTGGTGGTATTAACGATGTTTCTTGTATGATTGTTCGAACAAGACTCCCAGAATTTTCTCTTTCTGGGCCTCTAATCCTCCCTTCCTTTATCAATGACCTGATATTAGTATTCCACCTAACTGCAGAATTGTTTCATAGCTTAATTTACAGAAAACAGCTTTATTCTCTGACTCAGCAAAGCCTTACATACTGAGACTTACTGCCTAATTGAAAGAATGCCTTGTGTGAGAATTCCTGTGTACGCGTTTGACCTTCCTTGTTTGTCAAGAGTTTGTGTGATTGACCTACAGCTCTAGTGAAGGTTCATAAATTATTATCAAATTCAAAATCACAATATTTTACAAATTATTTTGAGCATACTAAATAAATAAATATTTCCGTTGACCGTTTTTTTATATAATGTTACAATACAATTGCAAACAATAGTTAAAGGTATATTAACATAAACTGGGCGATGGTGAAGAAAATAATCTGTATATTGTGGTATCCGTGATTGTACAGTATAATTAGAAACCAAAAGTAAATCTTTCGTTTCGGAAGGCAACTAACAGATTGATATTACATGTAAGGACGAAAAAGCTAGTGGAATGGAACAAGATCTTAAATCTTAATCAATAAACCCGATTTGGGGAACAATAAACGTCCTTGGCGCCGACAGGAATGCTTCAGTTAGGATTCTTCAGTTGGGTGGATCAAGATGTGATTGAAGGGGAAATACCACCCATACCTCCAGTAATTAGAACCCTATTCAGGCATATTGTACTCATAAAATATGATAATTTTGAATTACAAATGTTTACTTCTGGTGTAGATTACTAAGTCTGTATGTGTTTTGTATATCCCTTTCTTCTTACACTTGTATCAAAACGTTTCGCTATAATATTTTTGAGCTGATTAGGGTACTCTCTGAAGATGCTCTGCAAATTCCTAATCTCATGAAACAAAGTGTGAAGATTGAACATCACCACCATGAACTAGAAGACTTCAGAAACAATGCTTGCCCATTACCCTGTTAGGATTGCTGTAAGTATGGGCATATCACTCAACAGTGCTGCAACAAGAAAATACGTTATTTCTGTAGTGAAACACACAGCAATCCATGTAGAAAATCACTAATTGAGAACTGCTGTGTCTCTTGCAAATTACTGAGTCAGCGTACTGGCGCGAGTAATTGCCCTCTGCGACCACTCAGGAGCAAGCAGTCCATCACTCCTCGTCTTTATATTATAAAGATATAGGAACCTCAATCCCAACAATAATCTGGTCCTATCAAGGAACATTTCGATGCCAACGTGAAGACACCTCTGGAACAAGAAAATCGCACCACTCTTGACCAATCTCTTAGCCACGTGCTGCTGCTGCAGCAGACAAACAAGTAACCGAAAACACAGAACGTAGCAAAATAACTCCAAATCAGGAAACATCATCAGCAAAAACAACATTAGAAGCCATTCTCAAGCTGATATCTACTATCAGACACGTCATCCACGATACAACCCCCAAAAAATTGTCTCCTAGGTTGTTTCTATTCTCGGCATGATAATTTCACAAGAATATTTGAAGGAAATCAGAAAAGCAGTTACTGTGGCATCAGAGAAGATACTACATTCAAGAGTTCAAATTATTAATAGCATAGATATGGCGACTTCTACATCAAAGTCAGCAAGACACCTCACACCAGCGCTTGGTGCTCGAATCCTATGATCATTCTTCCTTACTTTTCCGGGTGTTGTCGACATCCATGGCTGTAGCCTGCAGAACCAATTCGCATACAGGACCATGTGGCTTTCGAAATCACGTATGTTGTGCAGCTCTCCCGTGTATGTCCTCGATCATCAACGTTCTTCTAGCTCAGATAAAAATTACATAATATTCTTGAATAAAGCAGCATAATGCTGGATGTCCCTTCCTCCTTCGAGAATGATAAATTGACTTTGATTTTTTTTTAAAGTTACATCTGCACTTATTCAATTGTAAAATGGAGTAGCGGAAACCATCTTCCCAGAATGATAACACTATGAAAATGGAATTACTTTCAAGGTCACCTGTGCCTTTCAAGGTCAAGGATAGGAATGAAGTCGACAATAACACTTTCTCATACAAAAATTCGAAAGGTCATATAAACTAACATTGGAGGAAGACAATTTACTAACAGCAGACGTAAGACTACTCATGCAGAACCTATGTGAAAAAGATAAAAACGTAACTTTTCCAACTTATGAAAAAATAGATCATATTCACCTGAAAAGTAATGGGATCTCAACAAATATACAAGAGCTTCTTCAACTGGTACACTAAGTTTACACCAGAAGAGACGAAACTCTAGATCTCAAGATAATTAAAACAGATGGACGTGTGTAAACTTAGCAGGACCACTTTTGTAAAATATAAATATTTGCATCTCATACGTTTGTACTGCGTTTGTACCGGATTGTACCGTAAACATTTTCGTTTGCACCGGTTTCAAATTCGAAAAAAGCGAAAAACAAAGTTGTCCTGCTAAGTTCACGTGTACTTAGCAGGACCACAATACAAATTTCTATAAATCTGAAGATTTTTCTGTAGAAATCATTTGTACTGCGTTTGTACCAGTTTGTACCGTAAAACTTTTCGTTTGTACTGGTCTCAAATTCGAAAAATAAAGAGGTCCTGCTTTAAAGAGAGGTGACGTGACCACAATACACACACAGGACCACAATACAAATTTCTATAAATCTGAAAATTTTTCTGTACAAATAATTTGTGGTGTGTTTGCACCGGATTGTACCATAAAAATTTTCGTTTGTACCGTCATCAAATTCAAGAAAATCGAAATATAAAGTGGCTTGGTAACGAGGGAAGGGTATGCTCTCACTCAGAGATAATTGCACCAAATTTGATGTAGGAGTAGGTAATGGGGAAAGAAAGGAAAGTGTGAAAGCATTCGTTTCGAAGGCGTTCGGAATCAGAAATAATGGGCTTAACAGTTCAGAAGTATGGTTTGTCAATCAGATACTGATGGGATGGAGCCTTTGGTTGCTGTTGTGGACAATGCAGAAGAAGTTAATTAAAGTAGAATGAAAACAGAAAAGATGAGGTAAACATAAAATGAGCTAATGTCCGCTGTCAGTCTCACCAGGCCAATGCCAGGATACTAAACCATCAACTGCCCTTGCCATTATCCACCTTATCTCTATAAAGAGGAATTGAAATATTTTTTTAAAGAAAGCAGTCTCATCTGTTTGAGACTGAACGTGTGTGTGTTTTATTTATTTATTTGTTTATTTTTGCGTATTTAATTTTTGAATACAGTTCCTTGTACTATGTGTGCCTGTTATATTTTTAAATGTTTCTGTTAACAACTATTTCATGATGTCAAAAAAACAGTATATAACTTACTGTACGGTATATTACGGTTAACTATGGTATTTTCTAATCTTGTTGAGACCAATTTGGAAGCTAACTAATGAACATGGCATGTGTGGACAGTGAAGGCGTACTGTCCCATGTGTGCTAGGCAACAGAAATGAAACGCTAATGTTTATTTTGTGTTCAAACTATTAAAGTGCAGTGTTTGTGAAATATGCATGAGTTATGTTTGGAGTCTTGAACGTAGTTGTTACGAGTCTCTTTCTGTCCAATACATTTTGCTGCTTTCACGTGATGAGTAGATCAAATTCAAATATTTCCTTTATCCTTTGCGATAACATAGTTGTGTTAATGAACAATCTTGCATGTATTCAAACGGTTATTTTTTTATGGCCCTTCCACAGTGGTTTCCATTTTAAACATCACTAATCCCGATATATATTTAAATTCGCCTAATTTTGGTGGGCGCCACGTTGTAGATAGCAAACACCCGAACAACTACAGCATCTTATAGTGTGAAGAAATAGAGCAACTTCATTTCGACCCCTTCCCTGGAAAACTTCCGGCGACGCTCATGATTAAATTGTGACTTATTTTCTTTATTTTTGAATATAATTTTATTAAGCAAAGTAGTGATGCATACCCAATTTTTAACGGCAAGGGCAGGGCAGTTTATAGATTTAGTATTCCGGCATTCGCCTGGTGGGACTGAGGGCGGACATTGGCGCATTTTCTGTTTACCTCATCTTTTCTGTTTTCATTCTATTTTATTTAAGTTCTTCTGCATTGGCCGCAACAACGAGGAAAGGCTCCGTCCCATCAATATCCGATTGGCAGGCCATACTTCTTCAAAACTGTAGGGCCCATTATTTCTAATCCCGAATACCTGCAAAAAGAACGCTTCCACACGTTCTTTTCTATTCCCATTATCTCTGAGTGACATCACACCCTTCCCTCGTTAGAACGACTACTTTATATTTCGATTTTCTTGAATTTGATGATGGTACAAACGAAAATTTTTACGGTACAATACGGTACAAATGCAGTACAAACATTTTATATAAAAAAAATCTTCAAATATGTAGAAATTTACCATTGGTCCTGCTATGTTCACGTGAACTTAACAGGACCACTTTATTTTTCGACTTTTTCGAACTTGAGACCAGCGCAAACGAAACTCTTTACAGTACAATCCGGTATAAACGCAGTACAAACGATTTATACAGAAAAACCTTCAGATTTAAAGAAACTTGTATTCTTGTCCTGCTATGTTCATGTGGACTTAGCAAGACCACTATATTTTTCTATTTCTTCGAATTTGTGACCGGTACAAATGAATATATTCACGGTACAATCCGACACAAACGCAGTACAAACGTATGGAATGCAAATATATAGAGCATATGGTAGAATGATCTGAAAAAAATGGCCTGAATGCTGTGTTCTTGTCAGGATGCCACAATAAACAGGGCAATATTAAAAATATGTGAATTAACGCCATGAGCTCTAAAACAGCGTTTACTTTTTAATAATATTTACGTTAACCCATGTTTCACAGTTAGTTTATCCCAGTATATTATTATTACAATAAAACAACATGTTTAATATTACTATACTGTAAGTCTATGCTTTAACATCTTACGTAGTTTAGGGGATACGGACAAAATCTCGTGGCCAAAACCTCGCTGCCCGAAACCTCGCGGGACAAAATCTCGCCAGGCCGAAACTTCACGTTGCCAAAACCTCGCCGCCCGAAACATCGCGGACTAAAATCTCGCCGGGCCAAAACTTCGCGTGGACAAAACCTCGCCGTCCAAAACCTCGCGGACCAAAATCTCGCTTGGCCAAAAATTTGTGGAATGAAACCTTTCCTTAAAATTTACCCAATGAGTTTCTTAATATGCAATTCCATATTACAAATTATGATAATAATAATAATAATAATAATAATAATAATAATAATAATAATAATAATAATAATAATAATAATAATAATAATAATAATAACACTAGTTAACAAAGGTTTTGTTACATAAAAGGAAATACCTGTTCTTAAAGGAACTTTTTGCGCTGAATTCGAATATGCACTCGGTTTTTCTCCATCACGTACGATTTTCCCGTAACAGAGGGATTTTCGGGAAAATCCCTCAAAAATTTCCCTTTTCGTTTATTTTACACCCCAAGATTTTGTCCCCTTGCATATACTAACATAGAAATTATACCTAAGTATTCTTTGATTCATATTTAACAAACCCTCCAAGTTTCGTAATAATCGCTTTATTCTTTCTAGAGAAATAAATATGTTTGTATGTATACTGTGTGTACTGTTTATTGCACCTTATAGTAATGCTTTCAGATCTCTTAAGTTGAGGTAAAACGTTTTGCTTTATTACCACAAACACATATATAAAATATAATACAATAATTTACAAGTGTGACAATTTACAATAAACAATAATACAAATGTTCCAAAAGGTAATGAAAAGACAATCAAAACTATCACAATATATGAAACTTTCATTGGGTTACAAAAACGTACACTACTTCCTTCTTTTGTAAGAAATGTTGCATTCTCTGACAAGACCCCAACAATAGTCCCCCATCATTGAAGGATCCCATCGTCCCTGGTACCTTTTCTCCATTGCCATTATATCTTGGTGGAATCTTTCCCCCTGTTCGTCGCTGAGAGCACCTAGGTTAGCAGGAAAGAAGCTGAGGTGGGAGTGCAAAAAGTGGATTTTTAAAGACATCCTACAACCCAACTCTTTGTATTTCTGTATCATGTCCTGTACGATTTCTGTGTAACTCTCGGCTTTGTTATTGCCCAGAAAGTTGCGCACAACACACTTAAATGCTGTCCAGGCAGCTAGCTCAGCACTGTTTAACTTGCTGTCAAAGCTATCATCAAGCATTAATTTCCTAATTTGGGGACCAATAAACACTCCCTCTGAAATCTTAGCATCACTCAGATTAGGGAACTTATCTCGCAAATATTTGAAACCTTCACCAGATGTGTCCACGGCTTTGACAAAGTTTTTCATAAGTCCTAACTTGATATGAAGTGGCGGTAGTAATATCTTATTAGGATCTACCAAAGGAGCGTATTTGACGTTGCATTCTCCAGGTACGTAATTCACTCTAGGTTCCCATTCCTTCACTTCATAATGTTTGTCATCAGCTCGGCTATCCCATAAACATAAAAAACATTGGTACTTCGTGTAACCGCACTGCAGTCCTAATAAAATACTAACTACCTTGAGATCACAACATATTTGCCAACAATGGTCCTTGTAATTTATAAGATTTAGCAAAGTTGACATGGTGTCATAGGATTCCTTAATCTTCACTGAGTGCGCAAGTGGTATAGAAGGTTTTTTATTTCCATTATGTAAAAGGACAGCTTTAAGGCTGACCTTTGACGCGTCGATAAATAACCTCCATTCTTCTGGAACGTAAGGAATTCCTAGCTCCGCCATCAACCCAACATACGCACACATTATCTTGCATTGAGAAATAGCTTGAAAATTGAACATGCCTTTTCCTGTACACTGATATGTTCGTTTCTGCATCCAATAAGTTCCACTGCTGGAGCCTTGATCCCAGAAGTTCCGCCTCTTGTTTTGTCAGGTGCAAATCACGGACTAGGTCATTAAGTTCACATTGCCGGATGAAATGTGGCTCGCGAACACAATCAGGGATGAACGTTGGATCCTTGGATGTACATGTTGATGTCGATGGTTCATCAAGGTCATGATCATCATCAGAGTCTTTTGGCCATATCTCTTCCCAGTTGGTAAGGGGCTCGGGAAGTGGAAGTTCATCCCCGTGCGGAATAGGTCTAATTGCGGATTTAACGTTGGGATAACTTATTGTGTATTTGCTTTTTTTAGAATGTCCCTTAACTACTGTGAGACAAAAATAACAATCATCCAAATGGTTGGTGGGTTCTCTCCACACCATTGGTACAGCAAATTTCATGAACCTCCGTTTCCCTTTGGCCCATGCAAGTAAAGTGACGTAGCACGACGCACAAATTATGTTGGGTGCCCAAGTTTTGTCCTGATCTCCCACACGACATCCGAAATATATATAATATGCTAGTTTCACCGATGGCGTAATGGATCTACACTGTCCTTTAACTACAAACTGGCCACACACATAACAAAAACTATTTGGTGAGTTAACACACGAACGCCGTCCTCTTGACGCCATTGTACTGATCTCAAACTAAACTTCTGGTCTTAGTTGGGTATAATGCCGTTAAGATCAAACATGAAAGCACTCTTAGCAGCAAAGACAACTTTGAAAGTGAAGTAGTGTTAAACCACACGTCAATATAAAAATGTACAAAACTCCCTCACCAGGTGTCAAGAACACAAGAAAGAAAGAAATGCGCGGGGGGAGGGGGGAAACGATACCGTAGTGGAAAATTCAGACTACATTAGTTCATTGTTGTCAACAATGAGTCTGTATTCCATTCTTTCTTTCTTTTGCATTCTGTTACATTTGATAACAAATATTGATAACTATTTCATGAACAAAACGAAAAAACTTGGAGAATTGTGTATATATATGTATTAAGATATACATATACTGTACGTTTAAAAAAAATATACGTTGGAAGTACATTCTATTTTTATACACGTTTCTAATTTACAGAGAGCAATACAAGTGTGTTGTTGACTATTGTAAATATTCATTTTTATGTCTGTGTTTGTAGTAATAAAGCAAATCGTTTTTACCCCAACTCAGGAGATCTGAAAGCATTACTATCAGGTGCAATAAACAGTGCACACAGTATACATACAAATATATTTATTTCTCTAGAAAGAACAAAGCGATTTTTACGAAACTTTTAGGGTTTATTAAATATAAATCAAGGTATACTTAGGTATAATTTCTATGTAAGGGGACAGGAGCTAGGGGAATAAAATATCTGAAAAAGGGAAATTTTTGAGGGAATTTCCCGAAAATCCCTCTGTTACGGGAAAACTGTACGTGATGGAGAGAAACCGAGTGCATATTCGAATTCAGCGCAAAAAGTTCCTTTAAGATCAGGTGATTTTTCTCATGTAACAAACAAAAAGTTTAAATTTGTTAACTAGTGTAATAATAATAATAATAATAATAATAATAATAATAATAATAATAATAATAATAATAATAATAATAATAATAATAATATACAAAACATCGTGCGTAGGGACTTTCTTGGGGTATTCCCGTTTTTTCCCACTTTCTTCATTCCATCATTTCCTTCATCCTGATCATCTACGTCTCCTTTAACCTACAGGACATAATCGAGGAACGTAAACACTCACATATTATTTCATGCTTTCATAAATATTATTCGTTTTGTTAGAATTTCCTAAGGCCACCGTCAAAGTGAAATAAAAACCATCCCAGGCTCAAACTCCATCTATATTGAAAATTTGATAGAGATAGGTCGAGTGGTTCAAGAGTTATTAAGTCACAAACGCAGCCAATTTAATTTTTATATATTTCTATATGTTTCTCCCTTTCCCTCCGCCTTCCCGTCAAAGTGAAATGATAAAAACCATCCCAGGCGGTAACCTGATCTGTCTGGGAAATTCGATCGAGATTGGTCTCTTGGTTCAAGAGTTATTAAATTTTATTTATTTTTATATATATCTCTCCCTCCACTTCATTATGCCGTCAAAGTGAAATTACAAAAGACAACACAGGCCCGAGCCTCATCTATGTTCAAAAATTTGATTGAGATCGGTCGGGTGGCTCAAGAGGTATGATGTCACAAACATAGTAATTTTCATTTTTATATATACAGATTTTCAAAGCACGCGTTAGAATATTTTCTTGTTATTATTTTAATGCAATTATGTGTTATTACAAAATATATAATATAGCAATATATAGAGCATTCTACATCGAAGAAATCGTCGTGACGAGGTTTTATACTGACGACATTTCTTTCCAGGCAAGATTACGTCCCGCGTAGTTTAGACCAGGCGAGATTCTGTCTCCAGAGATCAGGACCGCGAGGTTTCGGGAGGCGAGATTTTGGGTATGGCGAGATTTTTGGACGCGAGGTTTTGACAAGGCAAGGTTTCGGTCTGGTGAGATTTTGGACCCCGAGGTTTTGGACAGGCGAGATGTTGGCCCGGCGAGATTTTGGCCAGGCGAGGTTTTGGTCCGCGAGGTTGTCGCCGCGAGGTTTCGTACCCAAACCGTAGTTTAGTTGTAAAATGAACTATGAGTTTAGTTGTACTCGAGTTACTAATAAAACAAATTTCATCACATTAAAAAACAAGTAACTAAAAAAATTGTCAAATCGCAGTGATCAAATTTTAACCACTTGTTACTACCCAAATAGCAATTGATTTCGGAAAATTTGAGATTTTCAAATGTGTTTCTTTTCAGATACTTCAGGTAGAACATAGCCCATTTTTGAAAAATCTCAATGTTTGAAAATCAATTTAAAAAAAGGAGATAAGATTCTCAGGTATCAAATTTTCATGGAAACTAATATACCACGAACCCATAATAAAGAAAAAAATTAACGATAACTTTTATTTTTTTCTTCAAAAACTTTTGATTTCAAAAATGGCAACTTGTTTTTTTTTCAAAGTTTTTATAGATATCAATAGTGAAGTAGTCTTAAATGTTGCACATTTTTTTAATGGTTTTTAAAATACTTTAAAAAAAAAAACAAATCTGTATCTTAAAAAACTACGGAACTACAGCCTTTACTGCTAACATTTGTAAACTGCAAAATATAATTATGCGCCTATACAAAATAGACGCTCGAAAGAAAACTATACTTTAAAAAAAATGATTGAATGTTTTTTTCATCTCTCTAAATATAGCATAATTTTCTGTACAGAAATTAAAAAGTACTTTTATGGGTAATCATCATTGGTTGATTTGATATGGATTTATCCTTAAACATTAGTCTTGTTTTGTAAATCAATAGATTTCTACCTATTCATTTTTAATATGGTCCTTGTATTCCTAATCTGCATCTCAACGATTTTTCTTCAACATTAGAAGCAGGTCTTATTAAGCTTACTGTTTAAGCGAAACGCAAAAGAACAAAAACAAAGCAAATTCTCTTTTAAGTAGGTGCAGCCAAACGGTCTCCAGCCGAGTGCAATTGAAGACTTTGGGGCAAAAACCCGTCAAGTCCAAAAAGTGAAAGTATAAAGGAGATCCGATTTTCTTCAAACTCGGCACATATATACTAGACCGAAAATAAATCGACGCCTTTTTTCTTTCTTTCGGAAAATAGGTTAAGGGGGCAAAGGGCCCTTTTTTATATATAAAAAAAAGGTCCCCTTTGTTAAAAGGCACACATTAAAGAAACGAAATTCTGCCTATGCAAAGATGACTTCAAAGTAGGATATACAGGTTTTGCCGTTTTTGCGAGAAAAGGGTTGCAGAGGGCAATACCCCCTTCGAAATGACAAAGGACCCCGCATAAACCTCACGGAAATTGGATTTCGGTGGAATTGCTTTAAACCGTGATATGTTGTAGATATTGTGACCCTGAGAAAAAGTTTCAATGAGCACAACCACAAATCACTGACCGTTTGGCCACTACAGGGCTACTTTTTTGAAAGCAGCCGAAGATACTGATATTCTGGATTTCGACGAAAATAACTGAAAGTGTGATATGTTGTAGATGTTGTGCTCCTGAGAAAAAGTCTCAATAAGCACAACCACCAATCACTGACCCTTTGGCCATTACAGGGCCACATGTTTGAAAACACCACAAGATAATGTTATTCTGGATTTCGGTGGAATTGCTTGAAACCGTGATATGTTGTAGATATTGTAATCCTGAAAAAAGTCTCAACACGCGTGGCCACTAGGGTGCAGCGTTTTACCACTTTTTTTTCGGAACGAAATGTAATACCTGGCAAAAGTGGCCAACCCACATGGATGTTACAGGTACAGATTTTTTTTTTTTTTTTTTCAAATCGGATAATATCTTCTGTGAGAACTATTGCCTCAAAGTTTCAAAATTACACTGAAAATTACAAAAAATACCAAAATTGTTCATTATTTTTAGTTATGTTAAAGTAAACATATTTTTGGATTTATACATGCCGGATGCTATGAAAACTGACATTCAAGTCTCAAAATGTCAGTTATATGCCCCTGCGGTGGGATAGGGGTACCTACTCTGGGGCCGGCAAAGGGGGCAAATTCAGTACATTTAAGCGGTTCTGCAGGTCCTCGCTCACCTGGTCATATAACTTGTCCAAGCCTCCCAGAGTCTGCCACATGAAGGTGGCTGCACCTAGGGCTCCTGCGCCAGCCCTACTCAACCAACCAACCATATATAGGGACGGATGAACTCATCCAATTCGTCGCTGTCAGGAAAAATTGTCACAAATTGGGATTTTGATTGCAATTTAGATACAGCTTGCCTAGAAAGTAAGGTTAACCTGATTATCCCGTCCCTAGCATCACTACCACATACTCGAGAGGCTACTTCAGTGACTAATTTCACTATCCGTACTACTGCCATCGTGTGGCATGGGTAGACGGTGAAGGACTATTCTGGCACAGTGTTGTCAGAAAGTGAAAGTTTGTCCATGAGCTATTTGTTTGATACCGTCCTTAGAACTGGTAGTACAGTTATTGAAACATCAGTGTTTTCCCAAAAGATCATTTCAGTATAATCTTTCGCCTCAAAATTCAGTCTGGGAATGATGTTATATCTAATAGTGTTATGAAGATTTTGCTTCGTGTTTTCGAGCACTAAGAATCTTATGTAATGCATCTTGTCGGACAGCAAGTAGACCTCAGTCATCATGGCGAAAAGAACATTCTCTGGGAGTGCGAGAAATGCATTCGTCTGCATGGATGAACGGATTACAGCCTGGTATTCATTTGGTAATTATCTAAACCTATGAATGGTCTCAAAGACGTGACGAGGACCATTAGCAATGGAAGACTTGAGATAAGTATCTCTGGTCTTTACTGAGTTTTCTGAGCTCTTCTGACTATGATGAGGTAAGTCACATTTTGATGATTTGAATGACACCACTGGAAGCTTTTCACAGTCAGATAGTTTTGAACCTATGGGATCTGTGTAAGAATAGGGGCTTGAATTAGTGCCAATATACGTGAAGAGAGCTCGGAAAAGCAGTTCATTAAAATGCAAGAGACAAATAGCCTGTTAGTTTCTTTAATTTTCGACGTATACCTCCCTTCCAACCAGTGTTAGTGTTTGTTCCATCACACCCAAGAACCTCTACTTCATCAAAGCCACCTTCGATTTGATTCATGATGTACTCGAAAATATCCGTGGTCTTGTCATGGCCAGAGCCAGAGGTTGGTGTCACGTCACCAACGTATTGAGAGTTAGGTTCAGCCACAAGTGATAAGTGCTCTTCTCTAACGATGTCTGCGTGTGTTTTAGTGTCTTCCCTTTGACCATCAAAGTATAAGTTTTTAATGGGATCATCATTTCGAGAATTTACTTTTAAATTCCGAGCAACCTTAAGTTTCGCACGCCTTATTTTGCTCATGTCCACAATTAAAGAAGAGTTATGTTGCTAGATTGTTGAGAGGTCCTTTAAAGCTGCCTGAAGCATAGTTGATGTTATATGTGCCACAGCCCTTTTGATTACATTGTATCTCTAAGCAATCAAAGCAGTTTCAGTCAAATCTAGCTTCGGTTTAGATGTTCTGTCTCTGGGTTTGGTCTCTTCCTCAGAAAAGCTTTCCTCTGCTTTCTCTTAAAGGTCTGCTTCATTGTCACTGAAGTCATTTATGTGATATATTAAATAATATTGAATTTTTTAAAAAAGAAACACAGAATTTTCTGTGAAAATAGTGTTTAGCAAACTATTATCTGTAACGGCCAATTCATATAAGCTGAAGGCAACAGTAACCAAATATAGCGCTTGAGAAATGGCGCCCAATTTGAAGCGTATCCGACTCGTTCCTGATACTGACGCTGAGTTACGCAGATCGGGACAGGAGAAGGGCGTTGTAGTATTGTGAGTTGGAGGGGTGGGAGTGTCATGGTGAAAAATAACAATGCTCTGCTACCACTATGAACCATCAGTAGAAGGAAAAGGCAAGGACGAAAATAGCTGTAGAAACGATTAATTGTACTGAATTTGCCATCTTTGCCGGCCCCAAAGTGTGCACCCCTATCCCACCGCAGGGGCATATAACTGACATTTTGAGACTTGAATGTCAGTTTTCATAGCATCCGGCATGTATAAATCCAAAAATATGTTTACTTTAACATAACTAAAAATAATGAACAATTTTGGCGTTTTTTGTAATTTTCAGTGGAATTTTGAAACTTTAAGGCAATAGTTCTCACAGAAGATATCTGATTTGAAAAAAATCTATATCTGTAATGTCCATGTAGGTAGGCCACTTTTGCCAGGTATTACATTTCGTTCTGAAAAATAGTGGCAAAACGACCCACCCTAGTGGCCACCAAACAATGACCATTTGGCCACTATAGGGCCACTGTTTTTTTTTTAAGAACAGAAGGTAACGGTATTCTGGGTTCCGGTGTAATTGTTTGAAAGTGTGATATGTTGTAGATATTGTGATCCTGAGAAAAAGTCTCAATGGACACAATCACTAATCAGTAACGGTTTGGCAACTACGGAGCCACATTTTTTAAACCAGCAAGAGGTAAGGATACTCTGGAATTTTGGTAGAATTGAATGAAATCCTGAAGAGTTCTATCCCACTACCCGGAAAAGGAATGAGCATAGTAGCGGCCAACATAATTTAAGCATAGACAACATTCAGATGTTCATCTTGTGTGACAAAGGGAAACTCTGGAAAGCCCTAGACAATTTTTCTCAGGATCACGACATCTACAACATATCATAGTTTCATTCATTTATACCGCAATCAAAAATATCGTTATACCGGGCGGTTTTAAAAAATCTGTACCTGTAGTTGCCATAAGGTCATAATTCGATCGTTGTGTCTATTAAGACTTTTTCTTATGATGATAAGATCTTCAATATATCTTAGTTCTACTCAATCTTACCGAAATCCAGAACATCGTTATACTTGGCTGTTTTCAAGATAGTAGCCCGGAGTGACCAAACGATTAGTGATTTGTTGTAGTGTCCATTGAGACTTTTTCTCAGAATGGTAATATCTACAACATATCACGGTTTCTGTCATTTTGACAGAAATCCAGAATATCACTATCTTCGGCTCGGCTGCTTTCAAAAGAGTAGCACCGTAGTCAAACGTTCAGTCGTTAGTTGTTGTGCCCATTAGGACCTTTTTTCAGGATCACAATATCTACAACATATCACAGTTTCAGACATTTTCACCGAATTCCACATCACTTTCTTTGGTTGCTTAAAAAAAAGTGGCCTCGTAGTGGCCAAACGGCCAGTGAGTGGTAGTTGTGCCCATTAAGACTTTTTTTAAGGATCACAATATCTACAACATATCACAGTTTCAACCAATTCCACCGAAATCCAAAACACCGTTACCTTCTGTTTCCAAAAAAGCGACCCTGCAATGGCAAAGCAGTCAGTGATTATTGGTTGTGCTTATTGAGACTTTTTTTCACTAGCACAACATCTACAACATATCACAGTGTCAATCATTTTCATCGAAATCTGGAATATCACTATCTTCGACTGCTTTCAAAACAGTAGCCTCGTAGTGGCCACACGATCAGTGATTGGTAGTTATGCCCATTAAGACTTTTCCTCAGGATCACAATATCTACAACATATCACGGTTTTAGTCATTTTTACCGAAATCCAAAATGTGATTGTCTTCGGCTGTTTTCGAAAAAGTGGCCCTGTAGTGGCCAAACGGTCAGTGATTAGTGGTGTGCCATTGAGACTATTTTTAAAAGAACATAATATCTGCAACATATCACGGTTTCAAGCAATACCACCGAAATCCATTTTTCATGAGGATTGTGTAGAGTTCTTTGTCATTTCGAAGGGGCCATTGCCCCCTGCAACCCTTTTCTCTGAAAAACGACAAAACACGTAATTCCTACTTTGAAATCATCTTTGCACCGACAGAGTTTCGTTTCTTTAATGTGTCCCTTTTAATCAAGGGAGCTCTTTTTTGAAAAAAGACCCTTTGCCCCTCTTGATCTATTTTCGAAAGAAACAAAATATACGTGTCGATTTATTTTCGGCCTAGTATGTATGTGCTAAGTTTGAATAAAATCGGATGAAGAGAAACCTTTGTGAAGCTATCTCCTTCACACTTTCACTTTTTGGACTTGACGGGGTTTTGCCCAAAAAATCTTCAATTGTATTGAAACTGATGCATCTTCTGCTAACCGCAATTCTCCATCAATTTTATTTATATTGGGCCGCGGTGGCTCAGTGGTAGAGCGTTCACCTCTGGTGCATGGGGTCCTGGGTTGAAACCCTGCTCCCGCTAGGTGAACTTTGTAGTGGACAAACACCGTGTGCGTGGGTTTTCTCGGGGTTCTCCCGTTTCCTCCCACTTTCTTCATTCCACCATTTCATTCATTATTCATCATCACCGTCTCCTTTAGCCTAGCCGGCATAACCGTGGGACGTAAAACTCAAAAATTTCATTTCATTTTTTTCAATTTTATTTATAAATTCTCTTAAGCAACATTAGATACACATATACGTACACCCGAGTTCTAACTCCTTATGGAAATCATACTTAAATGAGACCATTATCAATATATTGACAGTAATTAGCTATCAATTATTTAAAAATTATTTTCCTCGCAATTGTGGAATTTCAGTGTCACATTGATTGATTAGTTAGGTTATTCTTCAAACTTTATGAATGCAGTTTTCGATCCTCCCCCCCCCTTGTTCTCGTTTTTCTGTTTCTATCTATTTTCTTCCTTCAGTTTGCGGGTTGTTGGAAACCAACCGCAATAGCTTCCAGCACACAGATGTTAAGCTGTTTTTGAACGTACAAACGACCGAGGAAATAATAAATCTTCTGTGTTGATATGCCAAGACTTAATTTCCCCCTATGTTAAACTTTTAGAAAAAAAAAATGTTTTTCCACTTCAGAATATGAAGTTAGGTTCTTTGTAATTCTTTTGTTTCTTTAAACATGGGTATTTTTCCATTTGTTTGTCTAGTTGAGAAAAATAAAATTTTGGGAATACAAACATAATATTAATGATACTCTATTTTTTCTTCTATATATCCACGCGCCAAAAGCCACTGATTTATTATTTTCCTTTTAAAG
Source organism: Thermobia domestica (assembly GCF_964235325.1). Classification (NCBI taxonomy): domain Eukaryota; kingdom Metazoa; phylum Arthropoda; class Insecta; order Zygentoma; family Lepismatidae; genus Thermobia; species Thermobia domestica. Next base: position 59,386,760 of record NC_137469.1, read on the forward strand.
TCTCCTTTACAGTACCGAGGTAATATGATACGTGATCATATAGTTTAATTTGGGATTGTGTAAGAATATAAAAACTAATACAGAAAACCAAACCAGGGTCTCTCTCGTCAAAGACGTCAAATGTTCCGCTTTATCAATTATTTGATAACAGGTAAGTGGCGTGTATAAAGACGGTAAGTAGAGACGGTGTAAATGATAGAGTAGTCAAATACCTTTATTCTATGAGAAGTGTTATCTGGTAAATTAAGTATAATAGCCACTCCAAGGCTCCGATGTAGGGACAGATTGTTTGAATGTCTCTACCTTTATGATCTGTAAAGAATTATCTCGTGAATTAGATTCAATATCGAGTAGTCTGAGACACCAATGTAAATGACAGATTGTTCGAATGTCTCTACCTTTATGATCTGCAAAGAATTATCTCGTGAATTGGACTCAACATTGGGTAGTCTGAGGCACCAATGTAAATGACAGATTGTTCGAATGTCTCTACCTTTATGATCTGCAAAGAATTATCTCGTGAATTGGACTCAACATTGGGTAGTCTGAGGCACCAGTGACAGATCGTTTGAATGTCTCTACCTTTATGATCTGCAAAGAATTATCTCGTGAATTGGACTCAACATTGGGTAGTCTGAGGCACCAGTGACAGATCGTTTGAATGTCTCTACCTTTATGATCTGTAAAGAATTATCTCGTGAATTTGATTCAACATCGGGTAATCTGAGGCACCAATGTAAATGACAGATTGTTCGAATGTCTCTACCTTTATGATCTGCAAAGAATTATCTCGTGAATTGGACTCAACATTGGGTAGTCTGAGGCACCAGTGACAGATCGTTTGAATGTCTCTACCTTTATGATCTGTAAAGAATTATCTCGTGAATTTGATTCAACATCGGGTAGTCTGAGGCACCAATGTAAATGACAGATTGTTCGAATGTCTCTACCTTTATGATCTGTAAAGAATTATCTCGTCAATTAGATTCAACATCGGGTAATCTGAGGCACCAATGTAAATGACAGATTGTTCGAATGTCTCTACCTTTATGATCTGCAAAGAATTATCTCGTGAATTGGACTCAACATTGGGTAGTCTGAGGCACCAGTGACAGATCGTTTGAATGTCTCTACCTTTATGATCTGTAAAGAATTATCTCGTGAATTTGATTCAACATCGGGTAGTCTGAGGCACCAATGTAAATGACAGATTGTTCGAATGTCTCTACCTTTATGATCTGTAAAAAATTATCTCGTGAATTAGATTCAATATCGCGTAGTCTGAGACACCAATGTAAATGACAGATTGACTAAGTGCCGTTATTATTTGCAAAGTATTATCTCGTGAAGTTTCTACAATTAACAAAGAAATCTGACGGTACAGTTCTCACTGACACGGATAGCATCTTAAATAGATGGAAAGATTTCTTTGACGATTTGCTTAACACGCAACCAAAAAGTAGTGTGCGTGGAGAAAAGGAGATACACACCGCAGAACCGTATATTCCAGAACCCAACCGAATAGAAGTAGAAACCGCTATAAAGAAATTAAAGAAACACAAATCTCCAAATGTAGATGAAATTCCGGCTGAGTTAATTTTAGCTGGAGGCGAAAAATTGTGGAACAAGATACACAAACTTATTCTCCTTATCTGGAACAAGGAATAATTGCCACAAGAGTGGAAAGAATCAATCATTGTTCCAATTCACAAGAAAGGCGACAAAGCTGACTGTAATAATTATCGAGGCATCTCTCTTCTGTAATATCCTATAAAATCCTTTCAAATATTCTATTAGCAAGACTGACCTCATACGAAGATGAAATTATTGGAGATTATCAGTGCGGATTTAGACGAAATCGATCAACTATCGACCAAATATTTACCATTCGCCAAATACTCGAAAAAAAGTGGGAATACAATACCAAGGTACATCAACTATTTCTTCATTTTAGAAAGGCGTGCGACTCGGTTAGGAGAGAAACATTATACAACGTTCTTACAGAACTTGGAATACCGAGAAAGCTAATTAGATTAATTAAGATATGTTTAAATGAATCCCAAAGAAAAGTCCGGGTAGGAAAATTTTTGTCCACGCACTTTCACGTCGAAAATGGCCTGAAACAAGGAGATGCGTTGTCGCCATTATTATTTAATTTCGTTCTGGAATACGCTATAAGGAAAATCAAAGATTGCAACCAGGGCCTACAATTGAACGGTATTCACCAGGTTATGGCATATGCTGATGATGTAAATTTAATAGATGATGATAGGAGAACAATAGAAAGAAATGCAGAGATCTTATTAAACGCTTGTAGGGACATGGGTTTAGAAGTAAATGCAGAGAAAACTAAATACATGGAAGTGCGTCGGGACCGGAATACAGCAAATTATGGATGCGTTAAAATGTTAAATAATACTTTTGATAAAGTGGATAGTTTCAAATATCCAGGATCAATATTAACAGAGGAAAATCATATTCACGGAGAAATTAAATGTAGACTAAAAGCAGGGAATTCGTGTTACTATTCGGTTCAAAATCTCTTGTCGTCGCGAATTCTGTCGAGGAATTTGAAGCTTAAAATATACAAAACGATAATCATGCCTGTTGTTTTGTATGGCTGCGAAACATGGTCATTTACTCTGAGGGAAGAACATAGACTGAAATTATTTGAGAACAAGATCCTGAGACGAATATTCGGACACAAGAGGAACGGGAATGGAGAATGGCGGAAACTTCATAACGAGGAACTACATAATTTATATGTTTTACCCAACACTGTTAGGGTCGTCAAGTCTAGGAGGCTTAGGTGGGCAGGTCATGTAGCTAGAATGGAAGAAAGTAGAAACGCTTTCAAAGTCTTGACTGGAAGACCAATCGGAAAACGACTATTAGGAAGATCTAGGCGCAGATGGGGTAGAAACTGGATCCAGTTGGCTAAGGATAAGAAGTCTAGTGGAGAGCTTTTGTGAACGTGGCATTGAACCTCCGGGTTCCATAGGCCATAGAGTTAGTTAGTTAGTTAGAAGTTTCTACAACAGCGTCCAGTCTAAAATTCCAGTATAAGTGACAGATTGATCAAATCCCTTTATCTTCATCATTTATGAAATGTTATCTATGAAGTAGATGCAGCTTGACCAGTCTGAGACGCCAGTGCAAGTAACAAATTGGTCAAATGCCTCTATCATTTATAAATGCCACTTCATGAAGTGGACACAACATCGGCAATTTTAAGGTGCCAGTATAAGTGACCGGTTGAGCAAACGCCTTTATTTTAAGGCATCAAGGTGACAGTTTGATTGAATGTCTTTATGTTCAACATCTGTTAACTATTATCAACTGAATTAGGTTTAATATCGTAAGGAAACTTTAATTATCTGCAGTGTTCGAAGCGGAAAAAGAGCAGACGCGGTATGTTTTATTATGATTGTGACTCGACATACCGGCTACCTACATGTTGAAATACAGTGAGGGTATGTTGCCTAAAAGATTGCATTTTTATTTACATAATGACTGAAAACCACTGGAGAGCTTCTCTGTAGTTACGGGGGGAGGGACATGGCGAGATTTTGATCCCCTTCCATCAACTTTCTTTTTTAAAAAAACATCCCCTCATGTTGTATTATAGAGAATTATACACGAAAGTGCTCAGAAACCGAGTTTTTATATTAACATTTTCCTGCAGGAAAACTCCCGGACCCCCCACTCGACTGAGGGGCATTCCAAACCTCCAAATGATCCGCCGTAATAGCAACCTCTAAATCCGCATATACTCAAAACATGACGTTATACGCATTAAGACAAGAAGACATACACATACATAAGAAAGAAACATTTCAATATGGCACATCAAAATATCAGCTAGAAGCACTTCTTTGAAGACACCTCATTAAAAAAAAAAAAAAAAAAAAAAAAGTAGGGAAAAATAACAAAAATGTCGGCGTTGTCAAGTTAGAAATTATTACTGCCATACATAAGAAATACAGTTGTTTTACTTGCAAAGCTATCATCAATTACTGCGTATAAAAATGGATTTATTAAAGATATTTAGCATCTTTTCTCCAGTGACGGTATGTCTTGATCACTGAAAAAACAGAGACAGTGTATCATACCACCGCATACTGTCTCACTTCGACCACTGATTATCTGACTTCGAACAGGGCATGATAATGGTTGCCAGACAGCGTTCTATTGTGTTTCGGAATCTTAAAGGGCATTACATTCTGAATGGACAGCTCAATAATACAGGGTGTCTCAAAAGTCCCCTCACGTAGGGTAACTCTGTTTTTTCAGACTTACAAAAAATGTAAGAGGGGAAACCGTCTCCGAATATGATGTTTTCAATCTAAAATGAAGGAATTTTTAACATCTGACGAGCCGTTTAGGCTGTACACTCTTTATGCGCCCATTGTTAAATGAAAATGCAACGTTATAATTTACCTGGACCTACAAGATAAGTGAATGAAGTTACTGTCTTTTACACTAATGTGTCGATGGCCAGTCCCAAACTCACGCATGTCCCCATTCACCATACTCTTACAAAATTTATCCACCTCTGCCCCGCCTTGCCCTCCCCAGCTCCTCTATCAGTTCGAACACCTGCTACCCTGATGGTTGTCAACTGTTCAAACTTTTTGTTTCCAATATGATGAGTACCACCTGACAGTTCTGTTACGTTGTGAGTGTGCCTTATGCAGTTAATTTGTGAATAAACACAACAATTGACACCAAAACATTAAATGGGATCCGAGGTGTAATTTCAAGAAATGTAATATCATGAAATTAATAAAGGGGATGGGAAGGGCAGGGCGAGGCGAGAGATGGAGAGGTGGGATAATGTAATGAAACCACGAACTATGAATAAAAAATCATCATTAATTTTACTCATAAAAATCATAATTTATGAGTGAAACTGAACGAAGATTTTCTGTAATATTTTAAATTTCGTGTATGTTCATCATATAATTTTTAAAACCACATGAACGTGTAATCAAGAAATTGTTGGAAGCAAAACCAAAATAGTTTAGAATCACCTGTAGTTAAATAACAGTGTTTATTAGTAATAATTAACATTTTGGATAAAATTACGAACAATTGAAAGCAAACCTTACGGTAAATTAAAGCTTAAAATACTTTTTATTTTTACATCGTTAGATAACAACAATATTTTTTAGAAAAATGTTATATTTTTTCCAAACTCAAGTCATAATTTCATTACAGCATGGAGAAAGAAAAACGTCTTAGACCTACAGAAGCCGCAACTTCAAGCACATCTGTTCATCCGAAATACATCATTCCTCTTCCGAAATAATAATAATAATAATAATAATAATAAATGCGACGAATTGCACGTACCAAACGTCGATCTGAAATTTTTACTATTTCTCCATTTCACAAGTTTCTTCAGAGCAAACGAGTCAAAGGAAATGTTAAGTCAAAGAGAAAACTCTTTGATCAGCCCGATGAATCAAATCCACTTCAACAGAGAATACTGCAGCTCAGATCAACGAAAACTTCATGCGCAGTGTGTCACGAATTGAATGAAGAACCAATTGACGAAGACTGGATTCAGTTCATTAATTGTAAACGATGGTGACATGAGCAGTGTTCGTCTTACGAAGGGGTTTAGGTTTCAAGTATGATAGATGTTGAGTGCGCCCTCCTAGGGACCGCAAAACGTACTCTTTGGGACACTGGTTCTTAAGAGTACGTATTTTTTTTTTTAACTTTTTAACGTATATCCCCATTTCTACATCTAGTAGTAAAGTTTTCTTACAATGTAGCCTAAACTTCAATTAAAATTTTGTACAATTTATATAATTTTTGCTTCATTGAAACGAAGGTGTTTCGCGTCCTTTCGCCTGGGATTAAAAAAAAAAAAAACTCAACATTTCAGTTTTAGTGGGGGAGACAGCAGTACGCCCCACTTTTGTTTTCCCATTCTAATGCGTAAAAAGTTTAATTATGGTATTCTGAAGAGGAAATCATGAAAGAAAATCAAGAAGGAAAGAAAATCGGCCATTTGGTGGGAAATAAAAATTGCAAATCGGTGGATTCGGTAAGTTTTCTAGTTCCAACGAATTGTTTATAGAGCTGTTAGATCAATGTTCAACAACAAAAATGTTTTAATGGAAAAAGTTTAATAGTTGTTAGCGATAAGTGTTTTGAAAGTGTAGTAGATTTCCCGCAACAAAATTATCATTAAGAATTTATAACTAAACTAAAATTTCATTGTAACTACGTATATAATAACATCTAAACATGAGCGCCAATTTCTCTGTAACTTTGGGCTCATTCAGATGTGTCTTGGGTTGCAGAAGGTATATATGAGAATTTTAAGACAAATTAGATTCAAATTATGTCAAAGATGGTATATTCATAAATACAATACGGTGACCCAATATGAGCTTTGGGGAGCCCGAGTCCCTCCCCCCCCGAATCGGCGCTCTTCCATCTAAACATCTATTGAGGCTGCTAAATTTCAAGGTGGAGAATGTTTAAAACGCTGCCCATAATCTTTGACATGATAGAGTAGTAAAAAAATAAGGAATTCTGTTAATAATTATGTTAAATTAACATTACCCGAAAATAGCCGTTTATGGTTTTAATTATGTAAATCGAACTCTCTGAACCTCAGGATGAAATCTTTCCTGAACGGAGAATAAGACGTGAAAAGGATTTTTATACCAAAACAAAAATGTTTCTGTATATGGTTTATGTAACGTTTACCTTGTTTATCACATTCAATTTAGGCAACCAGTAATATAAGGTGGCCCAAAAGTAGGTGTACAGTACCGTACTGTATTTTATATCATTTCTTACTGTTATCCATCAGCTAGATTTAGTTTCTTTATTATTTGTTCTAATTGTGTGTTTACTTACATCTTAAGCTCGGAAGAGCCGAACCAAATAAACCCATAAATTTGAATTCTATACTTAATCAATGCAGGGATGTGTACCTACTTTTGGGCCACCCTATATACATTGTGTTTCAAAACAACACCAACAACGTTTGGGAGGTGATGCCTAACATCAAGATAAGACAAAAAGTATAAACCAACCTTTGTGCAGAAATCTGTCATTTCAGAGTTATAGGCTGCCAAAACATGAAAAAATGAACTTCAAAGGTGCATAGCTCCAATACAATGGGATCTACCACAGTCGGGTCAAGATTTCAGTTAGGAACTGGTATGTGCCCTACCAAATATCATGTTTCAGAATCCTACGGTACTTCCGCAACAATTTTTATATAGAGAGTTGATGAGTACTTCAAATTGTATGTCTGTAGGCAAACTCCCTCTATAAAAAATGTTGCGGAAGTACCGTAGGATTCTGAAGCATGGATATTTCGATAGGGCACGTATTAGTTCTTAAGTGAAATCTTTACTCGGCTACGGTAGGTCCCAAAGTATTGGAGTTATGGATCTTTAAAGTTATTATTTTTTTATGTTTTCGGCAGCCTATAAGTCCGAAATGAGGATTTCTGCACAAGGATCACCTCTCAAACATTGTTGATTTTGTTTTGAAACCTCCTCTCTCTCTCTCTCTCTCTCTCTCTCTCTCTCTCTCATATATATATATATATATATATATATATATATATATATATATATATATATATATATATATATATCCCTTTATAACTTCCAGATACTTGAAGAATATTTACGCAACCAAAACGACACTTGGGATATGCGGGTTGCATAACTTACACTTACAGGTAACAATTTCAATTGCAATTTGAAAACCAATCAAGACCCAGGCAGCCTCGAACTGAACACAGAATTCCCTAGTACTGGATGTAATTTACTCACTTCCTTAATTATAGAATCCATTACAGAGAAACAAAAATGTGATACTTAAGCTAGAAGGTCATAAACAGTCAAGAAAAGCTAAAATTTTCGATTTTTTTTTAAAAGATACCATTTTATGAGAAAAACCTGCCTCCCAGAAAAACTGTTTTTTATCTTTAATTGGCACATTTTGAAACCTTCCACCTAATTCCCCGCCCCCAATATTAAATTTACCAGTTTCTCTCTACAAACAAACGAAGTAAGAATAAGAAACTGAAATATAGATAAACAATATCACTTCCTAACGGTGTTAGTGCAAACCTGTAACCATACACATGCACCGCCACTGATTAATACAGTTTCGTTTGCCCCAAATAACAGTCGATTTTTACCGTTTTAGAACATCACTTTTCATTTAAATTATTTTGAAGGAGGTGAAAAATGAAAGACAGTTGGCTACATTGTTCCTTTCCCTCTTCGCTATAGCTCCACTCGCTTTCGGGTCGATTCACAGATATTCGGGAACTGTGCCAGCTTCCAGTTTTCTTCTGATGCCGGTAGCAGCATCAACATCAGCGCACCGGCACTGACCCTTCCTTGCTTCTTTTGCTACAAAATTCTCTTCCCCCTTCCCGACTGCATCCACAATGACAAATTACATTGCGTCCTAGAAGAAGAAGATGGAGATATAGAGAAGAAAAAACTAGGAGAACAGAGAAAGAAAGCCCGGTTTTGTGCTGACCAAAATTACACATGAATGCGTTGCATTCTGCGGAAAACTCTCCGAGCATGAAAATGGAAAATAAGTTCAAACACGTCCGCCTTAAACACACACACACAAACATACACGTGTATATGCAAATACTTATCTTTCAAGCGTAATGGAGGTTTTAATTAATAACTTCTTGAACTAGGTTTAAAGTCCAGCGAAATGTTAAAATGTGAATTTGAGTTTCAGTGTTTTGCGTCCTTATGAAGCACTGAGGTTTCAAAAGACGTGACCTACTATTAACGTGGGTTCCGAACCACTACTGGGGCTTGAATCCGGTGCGATTGGCAGGTCCACAGACCATGGAATCTGGTACGATTGGCAGATGCACATACCATTGAATCCGATACGATTGGCAGTTGCACAAACCATTGAATCTGGTGAGATTACTAGGTGCACAGACCATTGAATTCGATGCGATTGGCAGGCGCACAGACCATGGAATCCAGTGTGATTTTCAGGTGCACAAACCATTGAATCCTACGCGATTAGTAGGTACACAGACCATTGAATCTGGTGCGATTAGCAGATGCACAGGCCATTGAATCCGAAGCAATTGGCAGGTGCACAGACCACTGAATCCTATGCGATTAGCAGGTGCACATACCATCATGCAAGATCAACTGTCATAGTTTATGCCATTCCCCATTACACTATCTCGCTTCCAAGACAGCTGAATTACAGGACCATGTCACCGGTCCTGGACCGCGAAATGATATGTTTAGAGATCACCAATGGGCTATGGCGGGCTCCATGGCCTTTTACATTTGTGCTATGTGATCGATTAACTAATTCTCATGAGCATTTTTTATCTTAATATTTATATGTAAATATGTCTTAAAAGTCGAGAGTCGCCACAGAAACAAAAGCCCACTATCGGATCCTATTTTCCAACAAACCAGTCCAGTCTGAGTTGTTAATCACTCCTAAAATCTTCCATTACATTAATCTCGCACTATTTTCTTGATGTACGTACCAAACGGCCTCTTTCTTATACAGTTCACGCTTAGAGTAGTGCGATATCTCGACCCATCGATCAATTGATATTTTCAAATGTCGAAAATTCATAACTAAACTTGTATTACTGCTCGATTATTGATATTGCAATTTTTCAATATTTCATAACATTTCAATATTTTTTCGATATCTCGATATTTTGCTATTCCATATTTCGATATTTTAAATATTTTTTATATTCGATATTTATAAATATATCGTCATTTACAGTACCATAACATTCAATATTTTTGGCATTTCTGTATTCGATACTTTCCAATATTTTGAAATCTATTATTTTAATATTTTGGTATTCGATATTACATATTTTTCGATATTTAGATATTCTCTAATATTTTGATATTTTAGTATTCGATATCTTTTGATATTTCCAAATTTAATATTTCGACCTTTTTAAATATTAGATATTCTGTATTTCGATATTTGATACTTTTCGATCTATCGATCAAATTTCGATAAATTATTCATATCGATTTGAGATAACTTCAGATTTTATAAAAACCTCATCTACCTGTATTTTTTACACAAGCTACTCATTGTCTCCTTATATGTATTCATATTATGCATATGATTATTCAAGGACGAGTAGACAATTTGAAAGTTAACGTTGAACTACATTCTGCATTTACCTGCTAGATCCTATTTTAGTATCAATATTTCCTGGAAAAGCTTTGTTTCCAGAAACCCTCGTCTATTTTTAGCGGTAATTAATTTCTTCCTGTTTGTTACTCTACTGAAAATGAAGGTTGGCTGTCAATTCGAGAGGATCCTTTTTGGTAGTATCTAGTGTTGCTTACGAGTTGAAAATGATATTCTTAAATTTGAGACGAGACAATAAATTTCACGAGTCTTGTGTGCAACATTTTAATCTCAAACTCTGTTTTAGTGTTACATTATCCATTGTATGAAAACCACAAATTGATTAAGTGACTGTACTGTACGAACACAATGGGTAGCATTTATCAGTGTTTAGAACTATGCAAATCATTACACAATAACTCTACACCAATTATAAATTTCATGTAAATACTGTTATATTACGGCCTTCGTGGTCTTTTCGTGACGCGAAAGGATCATGATAACTTCTAACACGGCCTTTCGTGGTCTTTTCGTGACACGAAAGGATTTGATAACTTCTAACATGGCCTTCGTGGTCTTTTCGTGACGAGAAAGGATTATGATAACTTCTAACACGGCCTTTCGTGGTCTTTTCGTGACGCGAAAGGATTATGATGACTTCTAAATAAAATTAAGCAAAAGAAAAAAGAATAACTCTTGTACAATACATAAATTTACAAACAAAATGAAACGAGACGAGGCGAAAAAGCTCTGTCGCAAAATCAGGACGAGACGAGACAATATAACGTTATTTATCGCCTCGTCTCTTGGTATCACTACATGTTAGTTGTTCGACATATACGTATTTGTCCGTCTGTGCTTGATATTGCCTATATCAGCGATTATTAAACGTCTACTATTCTTTTTAACCATGACATAATCAATATTGTTCACAGACTGTAACTCTTATTTCGATTAAACCTTCTTTGCGTCCCTGTTAGGATAATGCACGTCATAAGTACCTGTTTGTATGTCATTATCGGGAGTACTGGCGTATGCAAAGAGGTTTCGAGAATTCAACCTTTCCTTCAGCAAACTATTATGGAAGAATAAATATGGATGCTATATATATTTTCTGGAACTGGGGGAACGGCGTCTTCAGCGTTCTACCTCATTTTTACCTCCTCATCCTGATATAATCGATCAGTTGAGTATGTGTCATGTGTGGACAACATTGTAGTTAAACGAAATACAAAGTCTAAGTGTAAATCATGATTTGGGATTTATAAATACTGTTATTAGCCATATTATGTACTATCATCATAATGAAAAGCTTAATACTTTATACTTTAGTATCAACTAGCGCCAATTACTGGGTTAAAATAAAATAAAAATAGTAATATAATGCGTTAATTAAGTCAATTTTTAGTATTACTGAAGCGCACTCTGATATCGATCATTTTTTAATATCTTCCCCTCGCCTTCGCCTAGGTTGTAGCGCCAAAGTGAAACGATAAAAAACATCCTAGGCTCGAACCTCGTCTATGTTGAAAATTTGATCGAGATCGGTCGGGTGGTTCAAGAGTTATTAGCTCACAAACATAGACACTTTCATTTTTATTTATATAGATTTGATGTTAATAGATGACATAGGTATCGCACAGCATCAAATTATAGGTTACCAAAATATACTTTTTTCTCGATTTCTCGTAAACTACGCATGAGGATTTATTATAGTCATTCATATAATTTTGTCCAGTTCAATAAGAGCTCATGAATTCTTAAGAGAAGTTTGTGTGGAAGAACAAATGAAAAAGTTGAGGAGGGACAGTTCGGATTCAGGAGAGGTAAGGGCACAAGGGATGCACTTGGATTATTATGGGTTGGAATTGAAAGATTGAAGACTCATCAGGAACTTATACTATGTATATATGAAGTAACAAGTAAGTGTTAGAATAGGGAAGAAAATAACAGAGGAGAGTGCAATTGGAAGGGGGTTAGACAGGAATACTGTCTCTCGCCAACATTACTTAATTTATTTCTAGAAAGAAAAAGAGCCTACATAATGAAGATGGCATTTTGATAGGAGGTAGAATGATTAAGTTTATATGATTTGCAGAGGTGCTAGAGGGTATGCTGGGAGGAAATAGAGGAGGGGTGAAGGATACTCAGTTGATAGTCAATATCAAAACAGAAAAATCATGCATGAAGACGAAGTGGTTAGCTGAAGACCGTTGTGAAGCATGGAAGCTTCTTAGTTGTGGCAAGTGACCTGCCAATAATGACAGAATACATAATGATTATTTCTTTAATTAATGTTACGTAACTATTTCTCAACTCCTGCTTTCGTCCACAGGAGATAGTATTTAAACACGAAAGGTAAAACAATAAATTACTAAGCGGTTCATATAATCTTATATGCTGGCAACACTGACAGATTGCGGCCCCGAAATACAAATTTTACAGAGAAATGAACAGAATCAGACTAAATGTGATAATGAGAGTAACAAACGTTAGAAAGGTTATTACTGTAGGGTGATTAATAAGGGAGAAAATGTAAGTTAAATTGTGGAATGTGTGTTCGCGGATTGATGCGATATGAGGTTAGGTGGCAGTAGAGCATAATCTGACAGTGTTTCAAAACCACTGTGTTATTAGCTAACTTAGGATAAGTATGCTGCTGTATTATCATGGGGTCAAGGTGGAACAAAGCGAATCCTGCTGAGCTTTTGTCGTCCTTCACTAGCTGACGCTCGCTGAGTTATGTTTCGTAACGTAAGTGTAAACAGTCATGACATCGCCAACAAGGGCGCCCATGTTGTGGTTTCCAAGGGGAAGGGGCAAGTATAAGCGACGTTTCAAAAATAGTTTCAAATTTTGCTGTAACTAATGTAAAAATTCTATTGGATTTTCGATATTCTGAAGTACAATTTCTTCTAGGGGGGCAAGCGCCCCTCCTTGCCCCCCCTGATGGGGGGCATTTTTCAGCCAGCTTTCTCCAAATAATTTAACTCTGGTGTGCAGGTCATTAGCGATCAAGGGCGCCCATCAGGGGGACAAGGAAGGGCGCTTGCCCCCCTAGAAGAAATTGTACTTCAGAATATCGAAAATCCAATAGAATTTTTACATTAGTTGCAGCGAAATTATACGTATTTTCCTTGGGAATTGCTTATTCGATTTATTCGATTAGTGAAAACCTCATGAAAATATGTCCAACGGTTCTCGATATAATTGGATACAGTCCTTCATACATGCATATACACATACCGATCAAACTGAGAACGTTTTTCAGAGGTCGATCAAAAAAAAAAAAAAAAAAAGATCGTGAAATGACTCAAAAAGAATTATATCTTCGCTTCAGGGAAAGCGTCCCCCGTGCTCCCTTCTGAATCCGCCACTGTATTGACTTTGGAACCTTTATATTTGCAGAATTCTCTGAACTTCCTCTTCAAAGTTTTACATGTATGATAGTTTCAGCCATTCACAAAGAGGGACATATAACCCAGAATAACAGCAGTTTTTAGTAAAAAAAAACTTTCTGAAATGAAAACAGTCAGGTGAAAGTGTCTTTTCCAATTCTTGAACAAATGTGTGTATTTCATTGATTTTGGTGCAAGATTTCTATTAAAATAATACGTTGGATTGGAAGAAAGTCGTGGTCAGAACGTCCTTTTATAGAAACTCCCTTTCTTTTGCCACATCCTCCTCTCTGCGGGCTTGGCAAACAGCTTTATTTGAAACCACTAGTGAAGCTTTTCTATTTGCTGGTTGTATGATACTGTTTTAATTAAAGCATGGAAGGTTAGCTTCACTGATTACATCAAACAACCATTTTACTTTCAATACAAATTTCTCCTGCTGTATGTTGTAATTCTGACCCATGTAGAAATATACCTAATGGACGCATCTTTTACCTCATTAACCATATCTTGTTTTGTGACAAAGTTATGCAGTTGCACAGACTCAATCATTTCAAAGGAAATTTCTTGTTCCTAAGTAAAATGAACAAGGCTCAACATTTCTACTGAAACATTTCCCTGTCTTTCCTAAAAGTTCATGGTGAGAAACCGTTTCACGGTGGTCCATTAGTTTAGAATTAGTAACTTCTCTGAAAACATAGCAAATAGAAAACCTTTTAGTACACTAGCTGCTATTGAGCAACACAGTTACTTTTAAGTATTTGAGCTACAATTTCCATGAAACTTATGTGCTCTCTGAATAGTTTGTTCTAATTTCGTATCGAGAAACACAGCATTGAACCATTCTTCTCTTCTTGAACCACAACGTGTCCTTGGATAAATTTGCTGTAAAGGTATTTATTTTCTGAATACACAAAATACAGGAATAAGTGAATTCAAAGTCTTCTTGTTTAACTGCCAGTTATCTTTCCGATCAGTATGTAATAACTTTTTCTCAGTAGATTAAAAGTATGGCATTTCTGTTGCACTGGCAGAGCTCTAACTTATTCCCGCACCCTTTAATGAACTCTTCAAACTTGGCTCTCAAGATTTGTGATCTTGAGCAAAGTGCATTAAGTGTTTGCCTTTGCATTGTGTCTTTTGAAAGAAGTTTGCCTTGTGTGCACTTCTTTCATAACATTTGTGAAACCTATGTTGAAATTCTTATTCCAGATGACCCGCCAATTTAATGTTTCTGTAGCCGCATATACGATGAGTATATCATGTAACAACCGAATATATTGTGTTCCGCTCAATGCGAATTGAACAGTTTTGCCCCCAAAGATTTCAGTCTCAATCAGTAACGTCATTTAAGGTTTGCCAGTGACGGGTATAAGATTGCCCACCAACATAAGAGTTTCACGTTTCTTATTACTATAGAATTTATTAAAAAAGCATATGTATCTCAAATTCAGAGGACAATTTCCGCCATACCCCCCCTCACATGATGTCCTTGGTCTCAATGAATAAATCCGCTATGCCACACCCAATTACATAATTTCCTGTACATCATAAGGCAACCTTTGTAATGCGAAGAAATTCCCATCATTGGATAAAGTTTAGTCAATTTCTCTGGATTGCTCATACAAATCTCAGTGACAATACAGAGGACACCTTGGTAGAGGACACAAAGGTCGCAGAATATTGGCAGGATAGATTGATCTTCAAGCTGAACATGCATGCTTTGGGAATTATTTGTTGTGTAGTTTGTGACAGGAGATAGTGCTACTCTGCGTCCCTTCTTAAATGGGATGGTATTCTAGGAAATGAGAGCCCACATTGCAGTCCTCGGAGGAGCTGAAGATCCTAATCGTTCAGTTTATAACCAATAAGAGAAACAACAAATTCAGTCTCTTTGGGTTTACGAACTGAAGTATTTGTAGTAGTTTTGTACCTGTATTCATTATTTCTATTGACTCTAATTTTAAACAGGGAGGCGCGGTGGCTCAGGTGTAGAGTGTTCACCTCCGGTGCTTGGGGTTCCTGGTTCGATCCCAGCTCGCGCCGTGTGAACTTTGTGGTGGACAAATACCGTGCTCGTTGGTTTTCTCGGGATTCTCCCGTTTCCTCCCACTTTCACCATTTCACTCATTTCTCATTATCACCGTCTCCTTTAGTCTAACCGGCATAAACATGGGACGTAAAGCTTAAAGATTTCATTTCACTTCTAAATTCAAACATTCTTTACTGTATACACTAAAAGGATTAAAGCCTATTTTTATTTCATTTATTTTAATACGTGTCTATTCTTCCTTTATTATAGACTCCATCACACCTGTAATATAATTTCCTTAATGATAGGGGCCATTTTGTAAAATAATATGTAATAAGGTTACTCTGATACGTTATTTTCTATTTTTATAGAACTATTTCATCTTGAGAACCTACGTTTAGACTCCAAACTGTTAAATGTAGATCTCATGATTCACGAGATATTAAGTCATCATTAATCTGCCATTTTTAAAAATGGCGTTCAAAATATAATCAGCATTGATTATAAATTCTACGCAAGTTAAATTAATTCTATAACGATTCAAAATCACAAATCCAAAATGAAATTCTGTGAGCCTCGATTTAAAAAAAAAAAACGGAAGTATACTATGAAACCAGGACTAAATTGTTTTAATCGTTTCTGATCCTTAAACAATCTTATTCTTCAGGGAAGATGCCATAGCAAAGATGAATAGGACAAACTAAATATACTGTCCATCTGTATGTTATTTTACTTTTTGTATTATTTTTTATTATTACTTAAGAAAGTAGGCCTAATCATACTGGATAAAAGGTAGAAGATTGTCTTTCTCGTTACTGAGAGACCAGTTTCGCTAGTGGAAAATTTGTGACACAAGAAAATTGTAAATGTAGGATAACGAAGATAGCTCACGAGAAATCTATTGTCGACTTATTAAATAATGACTTGGGCTGGCAAGAAAGATCTGGAAGAAAAGATGGCTGGAGCCTGGTGCTCGCCATATCACTTGCTTTGTCCAAGGATGACAATCACGACATGTTCATGGGACGTCTCTTTCGCCAATGAGGCTCCTCGTGGACATCCAAGGGATGATAGTTCCGGAATATCGGGATGTCTGTGGGACGTTTCACCTTCACCAGCGAGGTTTCTCCTGAACGTCTAAGGAATGACAATCCCGAGATATTGGGATGTCCATGGAAGGTCTTACTTTTACCAGTGAGACTTCTGGACATCCAAGGTATGACAGTCCCGGGATATCGGGATATCTACGGGAGGTCTCACTTTTTGTGACCCGGAAGATCTGGAAGTAGCCAGACCTATCCTCCAGACCTATTGACCGTGATAGACCCATGACCCGGGCAGATCCAAAGAGGATGAAACATTGTCTTATACATGGGATGTATATAATTCTATCGAAAACACGATTCTTTCTTCTCTCTCTCTCTCTCTCTCTCTCTGTTTCCTCACAAAATCCATATTTTTCTTTCTTGTTTAAAGTGTGCGTCCTTGTGTGTTAAGCCATTGTCAAAAATAACTACAAAGTTTAACAGAGTATAAGCCATCAGAATTACAGAAAATATTAGCTACATATGTTTTTCTTATAAAGGATTAAGGGGACATATAAGTAAAACTTGTCGTTCAAAATAGACACTAAAAGATACTGCTGAGCTCAAACAGTGTTTTATTATTATTATTATTATTATTATTATTATTATTATTATTATTATTATTATTATTATTATTATTATTATTATTATTATTATTATTATTGTGTGATCTATGTTCAATAATCATTATATTATTTTTCAGAATGGGAAGAGGAATGAACATCAAATTATTTCAAATATAACTAAAATATTCAAGACATGGTAACCTTGATTAAGAAATGTTCCACCGAAAGTCAAACAAATGAATGTTCGAACTCGAATAGTGGACATCAATAATCCACTATGAAACTTTCCAGTAATGTTGTAGATCTAATATTTTGGCTGTTTCCAGGACACTGCGTATTCTGGGGTCACCAGTGCGTGTTACCGGCTCTGTCTGGGTCTCCGAATTTGAGAAGCGACACCAGAACCGGATAACCCACAAAAATCATTTCATCAACCATCAAAAGTTATGATTGGATCTGTGAGCACTCAGTGAAAGTTCAGATGTCCACTTTATGTCCTCTAAATGGGATATCCATTCATGTTTTTGTGAAACATTTTTGAGTTCTTTGTGAGATAATCACAGTACGTGTTTTGGACATTAAAATATTGTTTCGGGACAGGAACATCTCATTAAACTTCAAAGGAAATCTTGTGAATGTTTCAATTATTCTTTATCTTTAAAATTTCTTTGTGCGAGATTAAATGTCTCTGAACATGTATGGGACTTGTGAAACGTATAAAAGAGGTGGACGAGGTCATAGAAGGATCAGGTTTTATGTGCATACCAAGGTGGATCTCATTCGGTTCTCCCGATTACAAAGCGGACAGGGACTGCCAAGGTGATTTGAGGGTACTGGTCCCAGTAGGCCATAAATTTCTTTTTACCTTTGGCTCGATTATAGATAGTTATATCACATTTTTGTCGCGATATTTTTTTCGCCCGAAAATATACCTATGGGAGCCGAGCACCATATGTGATGCTCATGGTGTTTCAAAGTAATTTGTGGCAATGAGCATCATATATGATGCTCAAGAACCTGGATAGGTTAGTAATTTGTGATATCAAACATGAGCATCATATATTGTGCTCATGGCCCCACAGAGAAATAAGGTGAGCTCCACATATGATGCTCATGGCAGTCAACCTGTTAAAAATTTATATTTTACTTAAAACCCATACATTTAACAGTGAGAGCTGTTGGTTTCGTCCAAGATTGTGCTGGACTCTTTCACTTCTCCTTGTTTGGTGATATAAAGAAAGAAAGTACCTCAACAACGCCTTTCAACTGGTGAAATCATAGCTGAATTTAAAAACTACATCTGTGATTCAAGTATTCAGTTCGCGTTGTCAGTAAAATTGGGAATTTCCCTTTGGCAGAAACACGACAAGTTGTAGAAGTAAGATTAAGTCGATCTGCAGTGTCAGTGCGACCAACAGTTAGTGTATGGTGTAGCTTGTAGATTGTGCCCTCAAAGTAGGCGCAGAAACTAAAACTAATGACGGTTATCAACGTCAAATTGTTGTATACGAATAGTGGTATAACTTTGAAAAGGGCTCCATCATCAATATTATTTAGTTTATCCAGTCACAAAAAGGAATGATGAAACAATGCGACACAAAGTGGTACGCCAATGAAGTCATCTCTTTTCGGAGAATAAGGATACGTCATCTAGAATCCCAAAGAACCCAGAAGATTCATTTGTGGAAGTGAAATCATAAGCGCTAATGGAACACTGAACATATATCGGTCAATCACTTCTTCCGTGACTGATTTATAACAAATAATTTTTGCGCCTATTACTAAAAGTGTTTCATTACATCAAAGTCAATAAAATTCACCTGCTAACATACTGTATATAATATTCCAATTTATAATTTAAAGTGCAAATTGTTATTGTTTTGTGGAGTGATTTTTAAGTGTTGTGAATTTTTAAAGTATAAAATACAAGTTGTGCGTATCCTTTGAAAATCATATATATATAACATGATAGTATACATTTATTTTTTAAGTCATAAAAATAATTAACTTGTTCTTTCCATTTCATCATATTTAAATTAGTTCTCATACAACTAAACAATATTTATGAACTAAATTTAACTAATACTTTCATTTAAGTTTTATAAACTTTATTCTATATAATCTCGTTGCTGACAAGGAAACCAATCAATCAAGCGAAATATTTCAGGAACTGAACAAATAGTACGAAAGATTCTGAGATATACGTACATCCTTCGTTAGAAATGTGCTCATTCGTGTTAGTAAGATTTATGATAATACTTCTTCATACCAAAGTTAAGAAAACCAAGAACTCAGCACCATTTACACCCTACTCTTCACTACTAATTTGGTGTATGCAATTGTACTTATGTATTAGGGTGGCACGGTGTTGCCCAATACTTTGTTGATCGTAATTGATAAATATGGTACATGGCATTGTTAAAGCAAGACTTGCGAGAGAGGGTAAGGCAAAGAAATGAGTATAGGAAATGGGTATTTGTTCGTCTTTACAAGCAAGCAAAAAAAAAAAAAAAAAAAAAAAGTACAAGATGTAGCAAAGAATAACACCCTTCTTGTACAAAGGGAAAAAAAGAGGAAAATACGCCATTACAACTACCAGACATGTATTACTCTGTGTTACTGAAACTAAAAGTTCTGTCAGGAATGAATGATGCTGTTAGAGTGAAAGCAGAAAGACGTTGAAGGGTACCAAAGCTATTACCAACACGTAACAAAAGTCTCATTAATCACAGGCGGGGAGGACAGAAAAGGGGGAGGGCAATGGAGCTTCCTAATAATAAGAACTGAGTATAGCAAATATAAACAGTGTTGCCAGTTTGGTCATTTTATACCTAGAATTTAGTCACTTAAATATTCTATTTGTTTATACAAATTTTTGGGCATTACCGGCATCTATGGCCTTAAGCGAGTCACATATGAGAGATGTCGTCCCTCAGCGACAACACTACCCTGGAAAGAAGGAAGGAAGGAAGGGGTCTGAGACCTGTGTGTTAGGTATCATCCCTAAATTTGTCTGGTGTGAATAAGGAAAATCCAGGAAGAATGTCACACAGAATATCTGGCTTGAAAGAGTTGTTACATCTTTTCGAACGAATGCCCCCACCAGGAATCGAACCCGGAACTACTTGAGTATTCTTAATATGTGTGCTGATAAAATCATACAATGTGAACAAATATCGTGATTCAAGTAATTCAGTGATCTGCGATCAGTACCATCACTGGTATCTGCACGTAAAGAATATTTCCAATCCAAACCTAGGTGATCCAAACAAATGTCGTAATACAAGTGATCCAGCGACCTGCGACCAGTACCATCACTGATACCTGCTGCACATAAAGGATATTTCTAACCCAGACCTAGATGACTCGAACAAATGTCGCGATCCAAGTGATTCAGTGATCTGCGACCAGTATCATCACTGATACCTGCTGCACATAAAGGATATTTCCAACCAGACCTAGGAGGCCCGAACAAATTTTGTGATTCAAGTGATCCAGTGACCTGCGACCAGTACCATCGTTGGACCTAGAGGCATATAAAAGACATTTCCAATGTATGAATATTGTATCACGAAAAAATATTTGAAGTGTTTGTTAACATTAAACTTATCATCAATGGTATAGTAAGTAAACAGTGAGTTTTTGCTTACTCTGTCTATCTAGTTCTGGATATCTAGTTGATTATTCTATTCCATTATGAATCATTACGAATGAATATCTATACCTTTTATTTTCAATAATTTCAAATTGATGGTTAGTAACTTCTTTTATACATGTGTTGGCTACTATGTAAATGAATTTTATTTAAAAAGGTATAGTATGTATGTGATAGAATCTTGTAAATACATTTCTTTATAAACTTTTCTTTTTTAAATCAGCGACTGTACAAGGTCTACTACTTCTATATATGTATGTTTATCGAAAATCAATACCCTCCCTCCACCATTTCCCTTCCTTCCCGAAGATTGTATTGTTGTTTCGTGTGCTCTCGTTTGCTTTGGGTCAAGGAAGAATATGAAATATGGCCATAATATTAATTCCATTACGGCCCTATACATCTTCGCTATTGCAAATGACAGTGACATGTGGCTTGTTGCGCCAAAACTTATAAATTACATACATCCCAGCAGTACATATAGGAGCAGAATAAAGTTGACGGAAAATTGTAGACATAAATCGTAAAAATATATTCTAAATGATTGTTCTAGGCTCAAATGGGAAAAAATTCGTAATAAGTGTTTGTCGACACACACAATTTGTGTAATTCAATCCGTATTAACTTTACATTATTAATTAGACGTTCCTTTTAAATCTACTACAGTGAAACATCTCAATATCTGACTCTGATTTGAATGTAAATGAGAAGTGGTCGTTCAGAGATACTACACAAATTTAGATTACTTACAACTTATGTGGTAATTGTATCCAGTATGTAAATACATTACTTATAAAAGTAAGTATATTCTAATATCGGAATACATAAAGAGTGAAATCCCTATGCGAAAAACAGAACTATCGCTGGAAAACGTGTTTATTTTGTCGTTCACTGGAAAATTAATGCTTGTATGATGCAGTAAAATGGACTAGATTGAATATTTTCCATAAGTAGAAGCTTTGCTTTGTACATAATTAAATACACACTAATTGTTTGCTAACCACATACAGTATTTTCATTAAAAATTAAATACGTGTTACAGTTTCACCAACTAACTCTTTGGCTTCATCAAACACTATGAGATGCAGGAGAAGAACTGTTGTATGTATATAAGATTGTACAGTTATCCTGTATTTCATAGTGTCTGATGAAGCCAAAGTCACTGGCCAAAGAGAAGGCGTAACCTTCTACGGCCCGCCCATCGACAGATGGGAATGAAAGTCAGTTAAAAAAAAAAGAAGAAGAAGCCAAAGAGTTAGTTGGTGAAACTGTAACACGGACTTATTTTTTTAATGAAGATATATGGTTTTGCTCACAAGCAAGGGGCGCGATATCGAGACTCGAATTGCGCAATAAGAGTTACATATACTGAAAGAGCGTTAAGTAGTTAGTAAGTTACCAAATTATTAGCTGCAGTCCGCCAGTAGGGAAAAAGTTATGGGACTGTTAAGTTCAGAGCCTGGCGTACGAAAACCACACAAAACTTAGCATTTGGCTTGTTCCTCTTTGTATTGACAAGAGATAATGAAATCTAACGTATTCCTATCACAGAACATGATGTTTGACATAAGAAAATGTGTATGAGAAGAATTATCAGTGTTGCCACCCATAGAAATTACAGTGTTGCCAGGATAAGAATACCGCGAAAAGCTTGGTTTGCATTGAATGAAAGAGTGAACACAACGGTGTTTGTGACATGTTTTCGTGGTTCGCACGGAACTACGTTTTGCATAATACGTTATTTAATTTGTAAGAATCAAAATAGTTATAATATACGTGTATTAACATTACAGAATATTATTTAAACAGAAGTGCAAAAGCTACCAAAAGAACACTAGTATGAAGGTGCTACGTAAAGTAGACCTCACGATAAACCTGTGAAAATGTCATTCGGGTTCGAATCGGTTTGTTCGTTGGGCATTTATCGTGAGGCATACCGACAGACAGACAACACAAATGCCGAGCATCGCGAATCGTAAAACTCGGTGCGTGTTGTCAGTGATATATCATCCAACGCCGTTGAATTCATTCTTGTAGTTCGTGCCTTAACGAAGAGTGTAGGGTATTCTAGCAACACTGTAATGTCTATAGATGACACCAATGGCAAGTCTTCCGGAGCGCTGTTTTGACTCCCTTATCACAGAGATGTGTTATCACTGCGCGTCGCTAGCTATCGTCCGATGTGCATATTGTACTAACTGTTTTGTTTGGATCACTCGATATTTTCTGCTCTTCATATCAATTATGTGGCTTAACACTGTCACTTACATAGCTATTTCCCCTTTCCAAACAAATACCATTTGCTATTGCACACACAAACAGGTTATTCCCTTTGTTTGCCATAGTCTCTCATGTTCACTTTGCAGCCCCATAATTTTTCTCTACTGGCGGACTGCAGCTAATAACGTGGTCACTTCATGATTGATGGGCTTCCAGAATATACTTTATAACCCGTATTGTGCAACGCAAGTCCCGATCACGTACTATTTGCTTGCAAGCTTTTCGCGGTATTCTTATCCTGGCAACACTGTAATTTCTATGGGTGGCAACACTGATAATTCTTCTCATACAGATTTTCTTATGTCAAACATCATGTTCTGTGATAGGAATACGTTAGATTTCATTATCTCTTGTCAATACAAAGAGGAACAAGCCAAATGCTAAGTTTTGTGTGGTTTTCGTACGCCAGGCTCTGAACTTAACAGTCCCATAACTTTTTCCCTACTGGCGGACTGCAGCTAATAATTTGGTAACTTACTAACTACCTGATGCTCTTTCAGTATATGTAACTCTTATTGCGCAATTCGAGTCTCGATATCGCGCCCCTTGCTTGTCAGTAAACATGAGTTGAGTTGAAGATGGAATAGATAAAATGGACAGAGAGAGTGACAAACGATGTTTTTAAAACGGATAGGAGAGAAGAAGACGCTTTTAGCCAGCATCCTTCGTAGAAAGGCGGGCCAATTGGATTGGACACACCTTGCGAAGAAACTGTCTCCTTCGTACCGCCATAGAAGGAAAGACGAAAGAAGAACGAGGAATAGAAAGAAGAAATGCAGAATACTTAATAATACTAATAATTTTGTTTCGAAGCACAAGTCATACCTCTATGGAAGTCCCATCAGTCGCCTATCAAACACTGTTTCAGTGCCAAGAGAGCTGGATCGGCAACACACTATTAGCTGTGGTTGTCCCAAACTTGGAAAGGATCACTGATGTGGAGATATAACTATTTGATACCATATGAGGTCAGAGCGAAATAATATAAGCATATTTATTGACAGACGTGTGTAATGAAGTTATAATAGCTGAGTCCTTGTATACGTGATACCCCTAATTCTAATTCTAAACCCATCCTTCAACTCCCATTTTAACTCTTTAATGTCCTTTTTTTTAAAAAAAAAAAAAAATGTTTGAACAGGGGAAAAGAAACTGGCCCCTGTACCACTGCGTTACTACCTGGATAGGCCACTAAACTTCGGTCAGAACACTCAGTTAATACTCGTATATAAATATTTACTAGTATCTATTTACCATCAAAGTCCAGCTTCCTTGCGAGGAAATGAAATTTCAAGTTTTACGTCCCACTTCTTAGATCTTTAGGCTAGGGAAGTGAAAGGTTTATGTGGACGTTACTGATTATGAGATGATTGGTAGAATGAAATTATAGGGAAAAAACGGGAGAACCCCGATAGAAGTCAGAACATCACATTGTCCACTACAAAACCACATGACATGCGATCAAATCAGAGACCCCCTCATACCAGAAGGAAACACTCTACCACTAAGCTACCGTGCCATCTCTTTACAAAGGTTCCGCCCTTTGTTGGGAGTGAGGAGAGGTTTTACTACATGTTAGGTTTTCGGGATATTGCAGTTGGGATATTGCAGTCAACCTTATTCCGATTTGTTGGTTGATTCGAGTTTAGCGTCCCTTTCGATAGCGAGGCTATATGAGACGTGGACTTACAAATTAATGTGAAATCGGTTTCCACTGGAAATCGAACTCGGGTACACTAACCGTATAGCCACGAGGGATCTCCAGCCTTATCCCGAGACTGTTCTATTATAATAGCAAAGCAAATGAAAGTTATATCTGTAATGACGTAGCAATCATTTTAGTAGTTTCTGATTATTGTTTCGGACATCTTGATTGAATAATCCTCTGTTTCAGAGTTTCTTCACTTGCCATTCTAATCTCGATTGGAGAACGGGTTGTCATTACTCGGACAACTTCCACTTACTCTGATAATAAAGAGTATCATCTTGCAGGAGTTGTACTAGGTACTGTCACCAATAGACTGTTTGTCTTTGTCAAAATGCCAATTTCGACACTTGCCTAATTCTTCTAAAGTAATGTGCTTCATAAATATATGTATATTGCTTGTGTGCCTTCTTAATATTAAGGCAATGAACTTGAATAGCGAGCATTTACCCATCTTTTCTTTTCTTTTTTTTTCCTTTTTGTTTTTCTGATTTTCGAGGACGGTTTGTAAACTTAACCTTTGAGCCAATAACAAGGCGAGTCACTCTCAAGAATGTTCTCATGCGACACAACGTCTGCCAAAGCAGTTAGTTCCTCACGTCTATAAGAGCTTCTAATTTTGAAGTACTTGTGTTGGCCAGGGAGCTTGTTTCTATCAAGCTCTTAAGAGATAAATATTCACACATGCACACACACACACACACACACACACACACAAATACATTCGCCCTGACTCCATTTCTCTTCTCTTGCAGCTTCTGCCTGGCTGGATCACCTCATCTGGGCCAGGGATTCCCAGTTGCAAAGACACTTCAAGTACTTAACCTTGAAGGAAAAATGTCTATTCTCTTAATTCACAATTTAAAATAATAATAATAATAATAATAATAATAATAATAATAATAATAATAATAATAATAATAATAATAATAATAATAAGTATACACACACTATAACAGTAATAATAATGTTTCTATTTACGTCCTTGGTCAGCAACAAGGCTATATAGAATGAGACTTAGAGTTTAAAGTAGAATCTTAACGACTGTATTGCGTTCTATGTTCTGGCACTGGAAACTGAACCTCTATGTCCTGGCACTGGAAACTGCACGTCTATATTCTGGCACTGGGAATTGAACCTCTATGTTCTGGCACTGGGACCTGAACCTCTATATTCTGGCACTACGAACTGCGCCTCTATGTTCTCGCACTGGGAACTGCACCTCTATGTTCTGGCACTGGGAATTGAACCTATATGTTCTGGCACTGGGACCTGAACCTCTATATTCTGGCACTACGAACTGCACCTCTATATTCTGACACTGGGACCTGAACCTCTATATTCTGACACTGGGACCTGAACCTCTATATTCTGGCACTACGAACTGCACCTCTATGTTCTGGCACTGGGACCTGAACCTCTATATTCTGGTACTACGAACTGCACCTTTATGTTCTAGCATTGGGAACTGAACCTCTATATTCTGACACTGGGACCTGAACCTCTATATTCTGGCACTACGAACTGCACCTCTATGTTCTGGCACTGGGACCTGAACCTCTATATTCTGGTACTACGAACTGCACCTTTATGTTCTAGCATTGGGAACTGAACCTCTATATTCTGGCACTGCGAACTGAACCTCTATATTCTGGCACTGGGAACTGAACCTCTATATTCTGGCACTGCGAACTGAACCTCTATATTCTGGCACTGGGAACTGAACCTCTATATTCTGGCACTGCGAACTGAACCTCTATATTCTGGCACTGGGAACTGAACCTCTATATTCTGGCACTGCGAACTGAACCTCTATATTCTGGCACTGGGAACTGAACCTCTATATTCTGGCACTGCGAACTGAACCTCTATATTCTGGCACTGGGAACTGAACCTCTATATTCTGGCACTGCGAACTGAACCTCTATATTCTGGCACTGGGAACTGAACCTCTATATTCTGGCACTGCGAACTGAACCTCTATATTCTGGCACTGGGAACTGCACCTTGGACTTCGTGTCCCAAGAATAAAGTGGTCTAGATGCTAGAGAAGCAAGGAGATACTAGTACTACTAAGACTAATAATAATAATAATGTCCTAAGATTATGCACCCTTTAGGCTGAAGATGAAGGATGATTATTGAAAGTGATGGATTATGAAATAATTGGTGAAATGAGGATGTAGGAGAAAATAGGAGAACCCCAGAGAAAACCAAAGGACATGATGCTGTCCACTACAAAGTAAGATGGCCTATGATCGAAATAAGGTCCATCAAACTAGAGGTGAGCGCTTTACCACTGAGCTACCGTGTCTCCAATAATAATAATAATAATAATAATAATAATAATAATAATAATAATAATAATAATAATAATAACAATAACAATAACAATAAATTGAAGCAGATTCGTATTATAATCCTGTGTATCTTTCCTCTACTCATACCCAGACACATTTTGATTATTTATTTGGTCTAGGAATTAATTCGTGCGGTTGGTACGCACACATTGAAGCTGTAGTACAAACACAAAATACATAAATACCTTAAGAAAAATATTGTCCATCGCTAGCCACCACTTTCGCCCATCTGTCAGGCAATGTACGGATTCCGTGGCGAAAGAAGTCCTCATCCTTGGAAGCGATCCAGTCAGAGACCCTTCTTTCGATATCTTCTGAAGAAGTAAACCGCTGTCCAATCAAATCGTTGTTCATGCAATCGAACAAGTAGTAGTCCGAAGGAGCAACGTCTGGTGAATACGGTGGGTGGGGTAAAACTTCCCATCCGACATTTTCTAAATAGGTTTTGACCGGATTTGCGACATGTGGGCGAGCGTTATCATGTTGAACAATAAGTTTATCATGTCTGTTCTCCCATTCTGGTCGTGTTCTGGCCAGAGCTTGCTTCAAACGCATTAATTGTCGTCGATAACGTTCTCCATTCATAGTTTCACCCGGTTGCAGCAGCTCATAGTACACCACACCTTTCATATCCCATCATATGCACAGCATAACCTTTGCACAGTGAATATCTCGTTTTGGTTGTGATGGACCTGGTTCACGTGGTTTCACCCAGGCCTTTTTTCGTTTAGGGTTCTCGTAATGGATCCACTTCTCATCACCCGTAATAATTCGATGCAGAAACCCCTTTCTGCTCTGTCGTTGAAGCAGCAATTCGCAAATGGTTTTTCGTCTTTCAACGTCTCTGTCTTTCAATTCATGTGGAACCCAATGTGACATCTTTTGAATCATTCCCATGGCTTTCAAGCGTTTGGAGACTTGTTTGATCAACGCCTAATGCTGCTGCAAGTTGTTCCTGCGTTTGACACGAATCCTGCTCGAGCAATGCTGTCAATTCTTCGTCTTGAAATTTTTTTGGCTGTCCAGCTCGCTCTTGGTCTGCCAAGCCGAAATCACCACTTCTAAACCGTGCAAACCACTTCTGACACGTTCGCTCAGCTAGAGCATGGTCACCATACACTTCCACCAAAATACGATGACTTTCAGTCGCACTTTTCTGCATGTTAAAGTAATGCAGCAGGACACCCCGCAAAAACACTTTATCAGGCACAAATTGCGCCATGTTCACTTAACTACAAACTGGTGTTGTTGACGCTTTAATCCACTGTCCTATACTACGAACAATACGCGATGACAGGGGTTTGCAACACATGTGTGGATACACGGAACTGTGGGACGCTCCGTTCGTTGCGCCATCTCTTGTCCACCCGCACGAATTAATTCCTAGACCAAATATAATTATAATTATAATTACAATTAATCTCTTACTTAATAAGTAGATAATTATCTACTTATTAAGTAAGAGGTTAATAAAGCACTGAAATTGTTTAAAATTAATAAATTAGAATTCCAACAGGTTTTATGAATATATCAAGTGCCAAAGGCCAATTATAATAAGATTTATCAATAGTCAGTTAACACCATTTACAATTTATGGTACAAGTTTTTTTACTCCTTGTCTTTTAAATAAAAGCCAGGATACCGGGGTCGCCCGAAGAAAATTTTCTAGATGGGGGCCATCTCCATGGTTTCTATATTATGTTTGGTACTTCTGATATTTAATAGACGTGGTTTGCTATATTACGTATACATTTTCGTGAGCCAGGGGAGGGGGCGGGTCCCATCCTCCCCTCCCCTTCGGACACCATGCAGGATACCATTTGCTACTCAGAAATCCATCGTTTAAGACAAATCAAAGGCAAAAATAAAAAAAAATTACACTTACAGAGGCCAAATTCCTACAATCTATTACAACTTTCTTCTAGTTCGCTTATGCTGTACGCTGATTAACTATACTGGCAGCTTTTGAGTGGAAGATGACAAAGGGATATCAGTCATACCTTCTGGCGAATTTTCTCGCGGCTATATGATTAGTAGACGTGTCTTTGGTGCAGGAGACCCGAGTTCGCTCTCGTGGAAGCTCATGTGGTTCGGGTCACACGATAAGTTGTAGGTCTACGCTTCAGTGCTGAAACTTTACGTTGAACTCCAAAGTAAGTTGTGATCATTCTTCTGCTTACTCATTTTTTTTATGTATTTTAAATTTTTATCCTGTTTGTCACCATCTAAAATTATTTTAAATAGTTTTCTTTAACGATGTGTTTGTCTGTGGACATTTGCATGAGAATTTTCATTTACTAACCACCTCTGGAAGATATTAGGGAGATACGGCAACTTCAATGGCGCCGGTGTGGTGTAATCGGCGGGCTGAGAAGTTAGACTGACGATCGTGACGTAAAACCCATTGGGAGTTCGAGATCCTTGGAAGAACATGGGCGCTCCTTAACTGCTTTCGAAACTTCAGTGCCTATGTCATTGTTCTACTGATTAGGGAGAAAATTGAATAAGATTATGCAATAAGTGTTCCGGTTGGGGCGAATTAAAAAAAAAATGGTACAGCTCTCACTTCTGACGCAAAGGGTCCGAGGTCCGATACTAAGTCATATGAGCTTATCGTGGACAGCATGATCGTGGTAATTCCTACAAAACTATCATTCCATCAATTCTTTCATAATTGAAATGTCTGGTTTAACGTTTGGCAAGGAAGGCAGTGATGATGATGATAATCATCATCATCATCATCATAAATAAAATGGTGGAGTCAGTGGCGTAGCACACTTTTGCGGGGCCCCCCGCAAAGTATAGAGAAGGGGCCCTAGTTGTAAAGCCGACAGAAGTAAGGTTGAAGTTCTACTTCTTTAAATCTTTATTCATCGCAAGACTTCGGGGCCCTCTATACGTCGGGGCCCCCCCGCACTGCGGGGGTTGCGGGGACAGCTGCTACGCCACTGGGTGGAGTGAAGAAAGTGGAATACAACAGAATATCGTAGAAAACCCACACATGGTGTTTACTCATTATTAGAGAGCGGATTTTAACGTGCAGCACCCTTTCTAAAAATGTAGTTGTTATAACCAAAGTTCAAAATATGTATTTCCGGGCATACAATGAACTGAAATGAACGCACTTTGTTGCACCTTTTTTTGCTACATTCATAAAATTTCCGGTTTTTTTTTTTGTTTTTTTTTACTTCTTTTAGCTTTCAGCATCTTTATTGTTACTTTTTCTCTCTTTAATAAAAAGTGGACAGAACGTGAAGTGAAAATACGTTTTATTTTCAATCTAGTTTGCACATAGCATTCCATAAATTTAGACGCAACCTTGACGGATTTCGTAAGGATAAATTTGAACTGAATTTGTGAAACAATCCTGACATAGAAACCTTTGCAATGTCAACTGAACTTCCTGTCCATGTGCTTACAAGGTATGTACCGCTGGTTTCCGTTGATGTCGAACGAAGTTTCTCCACATACAAGGATCTCCTGAACACCAAGCGACAGAAACTAACATTCGAAAACATAGAAATGTTGTGCATAATCAAATGTAACTAGTTTCCGAAGACCCAATAGTAACGATTTCTCAAGCCACAATATTGCTAAATTAAAGTTTTCTCTTTTAAAATACCGAGTTGATTTTAACCACAATTTTATTACAAGAATGTTGAATATTGTGCAAGTTTGGGATTAAATGAAACAATTTTGCAATTTATGCCCAATGTTTAAAGCCAAGATTTTAACAATATTTGCTGGTGTAATGAATAAAGAATGTTCATGTAACTGTATACTATAGCACTTAATAAAGATATTGTATTGGCACCTCTTTTGCACCTTTTTGAATGATTTTTCAGCCCCTTTTATTCCCTTTATTCTATCACATTTTTGCACCTTAAAATCCGGGCCCTACTCATCATAAAGCCCAGGTGGTGCGAGCTAGGACCGAAACAGGAATGCCACACACAAGAGGTGAATTCTGCAGTCTTTCATAAGTTAAGCATTAAATTTCACTAATTATTATTCGTCTACTTAAGTAAGAGATCAACATTTTTTCATTATTATTTATCAATTTTTTTACCCTTTCCTTCTAGACCATTGTTTCCCAACCGGTGTGCCGCGGCACACTGGTGTGCCGCGAATGGACCGCTGGTGTGCCGCGAGGAAATGAAAACAAAATTATTAATTATATAGCAATCAAATTACAAGACAGGTAAAATGTATATTTGTATTTCACATTACTATGAACCTCTACAATGGAAAAAATTCCGTAATTGTAATATATTATTGTATATACATACATTACTACTACACAGATTGTATCTCGAAAACGGAATTTTATTAATATTTAAAAATTGTGACGTATATTAACCATGTTATTAAATTATAAGTTTCACACTGTGTTACTTTTCTGTACATTTTTAATGTTCAAAAAAAGTATTTATTATCATTGTTATGACCATTATTGCTTCTTTATTGCTTCAGGTTATTTCATAACTTGAAATTTTAAAATCTCATTCTACCCTTTCGACAAAGCAAACACATACAAATTACCCCCATCTGTTTTAAAAGTACAAGAGATTTGTTTGTTCGTTTATTTAGTGATCTTCCTTAGTGGAAGGTTGGATAAGTCTTCAAACAGAAAGTGTATTTTTAAAAGCCTGAGTCCTATATTTCATTGGAATTGTTTTCTATTTTTGAATTACAATGAAAAATAAGTATAATGATTTACGATGGGGGAAAACCAGTAATCGAGCTTTCTTCTCTGTGAGAACAGGCACGTAACCAAGGGAGGGGGTGCAGGGGGTCCGGACCCCCCCCATTCGAGACCAGAAATGAAAAAATTAAGGAAGGATAAAACAAAATGAAATGACAAAAAGAAGGATCAGCGTTAAAAATTAAAAAGAAAACTACAGGAAGCTTTTGCTTACTCTATCTTATGAGGAGATTTGTATTACTTCCAATATGGTGGCGAGGTAAGCGAGGTATTCTGGAAGAGTCGGGGAATTTGAAATTCCAAGAAAAGTTATGGAATTCTCAGAATTCCTGCTACTAGTCAGGGAGATTTCAAGCTTTCGAAAGCATAAGTGCCGTTGTGAAACAGCGTGAACATTTTTAATCATAACTTTTCGTCATCGCATCCTTGCAGTATCAAACATGTTATTTCAAGAACAATTTTCTGTTGCTCCTTTAACCTGTCATTTGGAACCGACAGTGGTTGACGGAATAATAAAAACAAAAAGAATTATGTTGAAAGAAAGTTCTGTTAGCATTTGATTCAACAGAGAAAGGAACGCATATATTGTAAAACTAGTTGAATATACACATGTTTCGCACAGGGGCTGTATTTGGAAGTCAACGCCTGTGAGAGTATCACCATTGATCTCAGCGACCGCGAAAACTATGGATTTGATACTAATATCGTTCATTTTGGATTACTTTTATATGTCTTGGTATATCACCCTCCCCCCTCCGGTGAACCCCGGCCCGGAGCCGAATAGCGTGAATTTGGAAGTTAATGCAACTGGAGTTTCACCATTGATTTCAGCGACCGCGAAAATATGAATTCGACACGAATAGCTCAAGTGGTAGAGCGTTGGCTACGCATTCGGGAGGTCGTGGCTTCGAATCCCGCTGCCTACCATCCTGACTGAGGTTTCCCTCAGTCCTACCAGGCAAATACCGGGATGGCACCTACTAAACAGGCCCTGGCCGATATCTCCCAAATCCTTTCCATTGTTAATGTTGTTGGATATCCAATGTAAAATGGCCTCTGAGCTGTATCTGGTGATTGTTAAATAAATAAATAAATATTGGTCATTTTCTACTACTTTTACATGTTCCGGTAAACGCCCTCCTGAGACCCCCCTGGTTTGAATTTCGACAAAAACGTTTAACTCTGGTCTGGAGCCTGGACCAAGGTATTCGTGACTAAAATTTGGTAACTTTCGGTCAATTTGTCTGGTTCCCAAGCCGGTTCAGGTAAACACACCCCTGAGACCCCACTGTTTCGAAATTTGACAAAAACGCTTCGTCTTGATCTGGGGCCCGGGCCAAAGTACCCCTGACCAAAATTTGGTAACTCTCGGTCCACTCGTCTGGTTCCCAGGCCGCACACGGACAGACAGACAGACAGACACACAAACAAACTCTTTATTTTATTTATATTAGAAGATAGTTTACAAGACAAGTATTCAGTATGTAATTTTTGTAATAATGAGGTCATAACGAAAGGAAAATTGTTATATTTGAATAAACAGGAGAAGGACGTAAATATTGCAAAATCTTTTTCAATACTTTTTTTTTTATTTTGCTCGAAATTTCTTCATAGTTTGTTATTAAAATACTTGCCAACATATCCTCATTTTATTGTCCTAACAAACCAATATATGTTATAGTAAAATAGTTTAGATTGATCGAGCTCCTGGGCCTTCAGAATTTCATGTCACTCCCCTCCCCCCGTTACGAAATCCTGGCTAAACTAACCAATATATGTTCCAGTAAAATAATTTAGAGTGATCGAGCCCCTTTTGTGATGACCACAGTATTTCATGTCACGGACCCCTTCCCCCTTCACGAAATCCTGGTTACGTGCCTGGTGAGAAGGAGGTCAGTAATCACAGAAAAAAATTACGACGGTATTTTCTATTTACTAATACTACCAATAATAATATCCATGTGTGTGCCGCGAGAATTCAAGTTACACCCGTAGTGTGACGCAAGTTGAAAAAGGTTGGGAAACGCTGTCCTAGACTAAGGACCAGTGAGGACCCTTGAAAAAAATTATGTAAATAAAAACACAATTTTAGGTCTTCAAGCTATTTTGTTTTGAGTTTAACGTCCCACTACTATACTCCGAGGTTAAAACAGGCGGTGATGGTGATAATGAAATGCGAGAAAACTCACTATCACGATGTTTGTGCATCACAGAGCTCATTTGGTGCGAGCTGGAATCGAACCAGGGACTTCATGCAACAAAGATGCGCGTTTTACCATTATGCCACCGCGATGCCTGCTACAATCTAAAGGAAGAAATATTACCTAAAGTACACTTATACATGTTGAAAGACTTAGTACAGTAGATACGTTATCTTCTCTTAGTTTATAGGGATAAAAAATATAATTCTATCCCGCTGTGACTTCCCTTAAAAGCCACCACTGCTAAATAAAATGAATGCAGAAGGTTAGATCTCCTTTCACTTATTTATTCTAGAATTATGAGATCGGTAATGTAAATCACACAGATTTACACATGCAAAAATTTTCCTGATATAAGGTTCTAAATCTCGATTCTTGTGAAGTAAAGATTAAGAATTTCTACTACATTCTTGAAAACAAAAGAAAGGAAAGAAAAGAAAAAGAAAGAAAGAAAGAAACTCGCTTTCACTTTACCGTTACTTTTCCTTTATTATTAAACCTTCAGCAAACCCCTAATTACCGTTTAAGTTGATAAACGCCTTACAAAGTCTTTAATTTTATTTACATTAACAACTATAATTTTCTATAATTTGCAAAGAATTTTATCTCATGTGCAGCTTTAAAAAAAATATATACTTTAGTTCTTCTTTTACTATCATTATTCGAATTATGTGCAAAAATTTAAAGTAAAAACTTCTTTAAAAAGCCTATTCTACAATGTTACTCCATATAAACTATAATTATTATCCACTTCAATATTTACGATAAGTGGAAAAATTATAGTGCACAAGTTTCTAAGTTAAGAAAATTATTAATTTTTGTGTCATTACCCAAAACTAAACATTAACACCACAGATTGCGTTTATTTTATTTTTATCCATGATACACTTTTATTTGTCGTCTGTGACAAACATCTTGGCATTTCAGCTAAACGAATAAAACGCAAGCTCTGACGCGACGTTGCCAAGTGTTAAAGGGGTGTGGCTGTGGCTAAGCAGACGAACTACAGTGCGATCAGGTGGCAGGGGATAGACGTGGATGTGTATAAACTAAACGTGACAATACCGCTGGCCTCTCATTTGCCAGCAGTATTTAAAGGAAACTTAGAGCGCCGCCTTCAAATGCCAAGATGTTTGTCACGCTGTTTAATTCCTGATACTTACATTAGAAAGCAACTTAACACCTTGCAGCTTCCGATACAATAGAATTGCGTTATAGTTATACGGTTAGCATACGTGTCTTTGGTTTGGGAGACTCAGATTCAATTTGTGGTGGAAGCTCATCTGGTTCGATTTTTCCTTTAATCTAAAAATCTATGTCTCATATTATATCAGTTCTCAGAGAGGCGCTAAGCTTCAATTCGAGTATCCATTTACTAATAAATAACGAAATGGAATTAGCTCTAAGTCTAAAGGAGCCCAAAAATTTATCACCTCAATAACAAACTAATTTGAAACTCCAATTCAACTAAACAGTTACTAATAAATAACTAAACGAAATTTGCTCTAAGGTTAAGAAAGCCAAAATTTTTTCACAGGAATAACAAATCAATTTCAAACTTTAATTCAATTAACCAATTACCAATTGTCAACTAAATAATACGTTGTTGACTTATTGGTTTCAACAGAAACTTTTGTAAGACGGGGTTTGCTATCTTTTCTTACTCAGATTCCCAATTGTCTCACGGTTTTAGATCAACATTAGCGTTGCCCACGTCGAAAATTATACATCTTTTTTTTAAATTTGAGACGAGATAGAAACCATGATGCTTCTTGCCTCATTTTCGACACGAGACGATACATTTTACGAGTCTTGTGAGTAATACTAGTTTATCCAAGTCTTAGATAGCAAACATTATTTCATTGTTACGTGATTCATATCACAAAAATTACCAGATAAATTGACAAAATGATTGCACAAACACAACGAACAGTAATTACCAACGTTTAATATTGTACGCAAGTCATTACATGATATACTTTAACGATGAATTTGGTTTAAATATTGTTATATCACTCCCAGTGGCGTATTTACGATTTTGTTTCAGGGGGAGGGCTTTGCTAACTTTCGGAGGGGGGGCTTTGGCTGAAAATGTGAAAATTCTGCAAGATATTTCATATACTTTACTATAGTAAGTAAGATTTCGGGGGGGGGGAGCTTAAGTCCGGAAGCCCCCCTAAATACGCCACTGATCACTCCGTACGTAGACCTCTCGTTACACAGAAGGAATCTGATAACTTCTAGATGAAATTAAGGAAAACAAAACTAAGGTATATATTTCGTATATAATATTTACAAAATAAGATGAGGCCGAGAAAATATATATATATATTGGAGAATCGAGGAGATAAAAAAGGCCATTTTTTTGTCTTGTGGATAACACTAAGTCAACATTAAAAATTTTGTGCCGCCACTGAGAATCAAACACAAGACGACACACTCCAAAGACTCACGCATTTCACTTTAAGAAAAAATACTGAAAAAGCAACACAGTCAATTTCCTTGCTTTTACCTAATTTTGATTCTAGGGATGCGCACGAGACAAGATTTGAGGCTGTCTCGTCTCGAAAATGTGCTTTAAAAGTGATGTCTCGACTCGAAAAATGTATTCTTTCTATTGGAAGAGATGTGTCTCGACTCGAAATTTGTCAGGAAAATTCTGTCTCGACTCGTCTCGTGCGCATCCCTATTTGATTCGTTACCTGTAGCTCACTTGCATTCATCTTATTCTGCTAGTTTACTGAAACTATTACGACAGGACACAGAAACTTCGAGGACGTTTAAAAAAAATAAAATTCCGGAGTGAAATTCAAACATATACGACAAACAAAACTATTCATCTTCGACCGAGCGATCCAAACCACTTGGCTATTGTTATCGGCGATATTCGGCTACCCGGGACTACTAATCCCATAACAATTGTCCAATAATTTCTAGTTTAGTTAAACTTTAAGGATGAAAATACTTCGTTAGTCTATATTGGAATTCTTTTTTGGGGCTCAGTGTGTTTTAGATTTGTAACAATGAAATCTTCGTCGATTTTGGTTTCAGGTACATCACCTGGTTTTCTAACGCATCACTCACTAAGTTCGAAGGATGGCATATAGATGCTGCCACTATTCACAAATCCATATGATGTTTACTTTCAAATGATACAATTTCACAACAATCTGACGTTTATTTCACAAGTTTCAGTGGCTTTAGTGACGCAACCTTTGCAATTTTCAAAACAATACAAAAAACTGAATTTCGCATTGCTTCTGAATGAGGAAAAATACCCTTCAAGCAAAGCAATGGCTTGACAAATGTTATTCGGACTCTGTAGAGAAGTGGTCTGCTGAATTTATACGCGGCCGTACAAACACCGACGATGCTGAACGCTCTGGTTGTGAGTGAAGCTTTGTGAGATAGATGACACCTTAAAGATACCAGAAGACAGTGTGTTCACCATTTTGAAGCTCTGTTCGAAGTGGGTACCGCGTTTGCTCACAGTCGACCAAAAACAACAGCAACATGTCGTCGATTCAGAGCGCTGTTTGGAGCTGTTTCAGCGCAATAAAAATAATTTTTCATTCAGTATGTGGCAATGGATGAAACATGGATCCATCACTACAGTCCAGAGTCAAATCAGCAGTCAGCTAAGTGGACAGGAACCGGCAAAAGCCTCCCAAAGTGACCAAAAACGCAAATGTCAGCTGGTAAGGCTTTCGCCTCAGTATTTTGGGATGAGCCAGGTCCGTAGCCAGGAGAAGGGGGGGGGTCCATGACATGAAATATTGTTGTCATCACACCAGAGGCTCGATCATTCTAAACTATTTTACTGGAACATAAATCGGTTCGTTTAGCCTGGATTTCGGGGAGCGGCAGGAACGGCGCCAGGAACGCTTGATGGGGTGGGCGGAAAGAGGCGGACCTAGTTGCTGGGTGGGCGGACAATGAAAATGAGAACTGGGTAATTTAGACATTTTTTGACAATAATTAAGTTTTAATTTTATAGTCTTTAGTTAGCTAAGGCTCAGACCGAAATTGGGGAGGAACAAGGATGTGGAAAACAGCTGTCTTGGCCTTATAGAAGGTTCAATTCCGGCATTCGCCTGGTGGGACTGAAGAAATGCAAGACTTAGGACGGGCTGCGGAAGTTCGTGGCTATATGTTCGACCTACAGAATTCCGCGTGGCAGACACACTACCTCTACTTTCAGGTTTTTTTTTAAGCAATAAAACGGTGTGTACTGTGTAGTCGATGAAGTTCAAGACAGCTTCACCTCCTCTCCCTCCAAGAATGCACATGAATGCAGAGAAATAAAAGATGGTTCAAACAACACAGACTAACAGATAATACTCTACCTTTCGTTAATAATATAAAATACACAATAAGTAGGTAAAGTAAAACAAGGATAAAATAGGCTACTGCAAACATTTTTATCTTTGAAGGATTTATTACAAGAAAGCAAGAGACAAAAAAATATAAATCAGTATATTCAGAAGCAATACTGTCGTCTTCGCTCTCTCCAGCATCTAGTTCATTTTCACTTTCTTCGAAATCGAGCATTTCAAATTGCGAATCCTGGTTGTCACATGTATTTGTATTTTTTGTCTTTTTCTCTATTGAAGAAGGATTACGAGGGTCACTACGAAAGTTTTGAGATGTGAAATAACTTACATACTTAAAATCAATATAACACTTACATTTTCTCAAGGTATTCACCATTACATTGTACTCATTTTTGCATCCTCGAAAACCACTTTTGGAAGCAGTGTTGCCAGTCTTTTTCTTCAAGTGTTGAAAGTTCGTTCTCGTAAGCCACTACAGCTTCTTCAGGGGTGCAAAATCTCTTCCCACGCATGCGATCTTTGATCCTGGGGAACAGAAAAAATCACACGGGGCCATGTCAGGGCTATACGGCGGATGAGTCATAAGTTTGACCTCCGTAGATTCTAAAAACTGAATTGTGATGTTGGCCGTGTGTGCGGACGCGTTGTCATGATGTAGCAGGATCCCACTCAATCCAGTTCTTGGGCGCCGTTTCCGAAGCTTCTGGAACACTTTTGTTAGGCAAACAGTGGTGTACCACTGAGCAGTAACAGTCCTTTGTTCTTCAAGTGGAACAGTTGCAACATGGCCAGATTTGGAGAAGAAAGTTGCGACCATCTTTTTCCCCACACTTCGCGGTCGCTTCACTTTCGTGGGTGGATTTTCGTCTGGAAAGATCCAAACTGTAGACTGGCGTTTATTTTCAGGGTCAAAATGATAGATCCAGGTCTTATTACCAGTAACAATGTCAGAAACGCGTCGAGAATTGCCTCCATCAAATCTTGCAAACATTTCTTCACACCATTCCACACGCATGCGCTTCTGCTGTTCAGTCAAAGTATGAGGCACCCAACGAGATGAAACCTTCCTGAGCCGAAGATGATCATGAAGGATTTTTGTTACTGCTGGCGATCCAATGTTCACTGTAGATTCAATGTCCTTGAAAGTTGTTCGAGGATTTTACCGAATCATTTTTACCACAGCGGCAATGTTTTCATCTGACATAGCTGTTGCCGGACGTCCAGCTCTCTCTTCATCTTTAAGCGATATCCGGACTCTTCTGAATTCCCTAAACCACCGAAAAATTGTAGCACGGTAAGAAACAAGGTCCCTAAATGCCCCTGCAAACTGTCAAGGCTTTGTGTCTCGTTCAAACCACTTTTTGTGAAGGATCATTGCCCTAAAATGTTCCCTTTCGAGCTCCATTGTAGACAGTCGAATACTGCTCACACCAACAAACAAGTGAAGGGGATATAGCCACGCCGATAAGCGAGGGGAGTTGAAACATGCTTCGCTTCTTCGCTCTGGATACCATTACCGAACGTAATTGTTGGAATTCAAATACTGTGCCACAACAATGCGTATCTCAAAACTTTCGTAGTGACCCTCGTATCACTAACGTCAACGAATTTAAAATCGTGCTTCTTTGAACACGAGGAAGACACTGAGCCTGAGAAGAGATTGCTGATAAGTTTTTTCGACATATTAGCTGAACATGCACCGAGCACCGAGACTTCTGAACGCAACAGAGAACAACTCAACAATGCTATAATAAGGGTTTTTACAAATCTGTTTAATGCCACACGGGTAAGACATGCGGTACATTTCTGTAAACAATTGCAAGTTGCAACCCTTTTATAAGAAGCTATCGCGCCGACACAAAGCACTACTCCCTCCCTCTCTTTCTGAAATGAGACAATAGACAATACTGGCCAATCCTGTGCATTATTTAGTCGGCTTTTTAAAAAGCACTGCCTTTTTTCCAGCGCAGCACATACAAACACCGGCGTTTCAATAGCACGATTGTGCGTGTGTGTTAAACTTTTAATTCATTAATCACGACTTTTGGCACCATTATATTACTACAAGTATCTGTCTTAAAATCATTGTTCATTGCAGAGTTCAGAGTCCTAGAACCTATTACATTACAATCGAAAGTAATACGTATTGCTTTTGAAGTACAGGATGTCACCTTCAGTGCCGGATTTGCGTATAAGCTAAACAAGCTATAGCTTAGGGCCCCGCTCTCTTGGGGGCTCCAAAAAATTTAAAGAAAAAATGGCTGTAATGTCATTTCCAAATAAGAAAAAGCAAATAAGATAAAACGCACATACAACAACGGTGTTCTGTACTGTTAATGTATTAAGTTCTCATGAAGCAATTAATAGGGCCCTGTTTTCCAACCCGCCTGCGATGGGATTTCTGTTGCCCAGCCCGGCTTATAATGGAGCTCTCGTTTCCCAGCTCCGCTTCTAATGGGGATCCTGTTTCAGAGCCCCATTTGTAATCGGGACCCTGTTTCCCAGCCATTACACTTAGCTACTTTAATAAGACTTCACAGCATACATAAGTGATACAGTATCTTGTATGCGGATAGAACTCTAGTGCTACCCTTTCACGTACTATTTGGAATTCGACAAGAAATTGAGGCTGGTAACAGAAGAATGCATGGAAAGCGGATGAATGGATGCATAAGAAGAATGCATGAAACGACAAGCTCGCGTAATATAAGTAAAATATAAAGGAATCACAGCCCTAAGCGGCAATAATCTTTATATCGCTAAATTATAGATATTTCGCTGTACGTAAGTATGAAAAGTAGTGTGCAGAAGTATTTTCGTAACTTTCAGAACTTGGCACTGATTTTCGTGGTGATCTATAGAGTTGAGTGGATTTTGAATTTAACGTCCCTTTCAGCAGCGAGGCTAGATGAGACGGGACCTACTGATTAACGTGGAATCCGAACCACATGAGCTCCCGCCGGGAATCGAACCCGGGTCTCCCACGCCAAAGGTGCGTACGCTTACCGCTTAGCCACGGAGGAACTCGTCTAGGCTTAGTGATCTATAGAGTGCAATAATGGATCACTAAAGGCAGGAGTGGATCCAGGGGGCGATCACCCCCAGAATTGAATATTTTTTATTTTAAAAAATAAAACCTACCCAAAGAATTTTCACCTTTGAATTATAAAGGTAAAACAAAACCTATTGACTTCGAACGACTGCCCCTCCAAACCTTTAGAATGGATCCGCCCCTGACTAAAGGAAAGAATAGGAGCACGGATCATAGTGATTTCATCGATTCGTTCTAGGAATATGAGTCGTTCGTTTGTATATATTAACAGTATTTTATGTATTGTTACGTTCAGAACTGTCCTAATTTACCTTGTGTAAGTTAGTATGCAGCAGGCAGAATGCATTAGATTATCGGCACTAGTTACTACATTGCCAGGCAAGGTACCAACATCTTTTCACGTCGCAGTAAAAAGATGCTACCTAATTTTATTGCAACAGTTAGGTTTTTCAACGATATTTTTATGATTTTCAGCCAGAGACGTATCTAACCAGGGGCCGGAGAGGTCTAAGCCCCCAGTTTTTGGAGTGACAAAAATAATAGAAGCCATTACTTACATATTTTTGAAAGTTTATAGTAAACTCACGATATATCTATCATAATCTGGGTTTTAGTTGCCCCTCCTCCCGCTTTAACCTTCTAGATTCGCCTCTGCTTCCAGCGAATTCGTGTCGTACCTTGTGTAATCTTCGAGGCTTGCATTCTATTTTGAGTTACTCTAGTAACCTAAACTGGTAAAAGCTCATACGATTAGTTTAGCTTCAAGCAGTAATTACCAACCCTGGATGCTATTCAGACTGTATTTACTTACAACGGATCCCTGGAAACGTTTCTACCCAACTGAATAGAAACAACTTGAAATGAGAAATGATGCGGCTTCCACATATTGTAGAAGCATGGCGTGGAGCGTTGATCATAGAAGGTGCAAAAGAAAACTGAGAAGATCGGC
This sequence comes from Thermobia domestica, assembly GCF_964235325.1. Taxonomy (NCBI): domain Eukaryota; kingdom Metazoa; phylum Arthropoda; class Insecta; order Zygentoma; family Lepismatidae; genus Thermobia; species Thermobia domestica. The sequence continues at coordinate 59,429,239 of NC_137469.1, forward strand.
AAGGGGCTTTACTGGGACCAAATTAAACTACCGCTAATTTTACAAATTTTACAGTTTTTCTGTAATGTCTTCAAAACAGTAAGTTAAGATAACGAAATATATATGAAAATGTATTTAGATATGTATTAGGTCCATACGTTACCATATAGCATATATTCAAACAAAAAAGGCGAAATTTTGTCGCTGAAAAAGAAAGCTAGAAATACAAAGGGCCCAATTATCTTCAATAGCTTAGGGTCCCATCAAACCTAAATCAAACACTGGTCACCTTCATTATTCTACTTCTGTTGGGGCGGGCGGATGGGTGGGCGAGGGCATCCATCGGGTGGGCGGTCGCCCACCCCCGCCCACCCTTAACGCCGTCCCTGGGGAGCGGGGGGCGTGACATGAAATTCTGAAAGCCCAGGAGCTCGATCTAAACTACTTTACTATCAACCTGTATTGGTTTGTTAGGACAATAAAATGAGGATATGTTTGTAAGTATCTTAATAACAAACTATGAAGAAATCTCGAATAAAATAATAAAATAAAAACATATTGAAAACGATTTTACAATATTTATGTCCTTCCTCTGTTTATTCAAATATAACAATTTTCCTTTCATTAGGACCTCAACTATTATTCACTATTACATATTCACTATTATGAAAAGTACATACTCAATAATATCTTGTAAAATATTTTACAATATCTGTGTCCCTTTTTCTGTTGAATCAAATGTTAACAGAACTTTCTTTCCTCATAAATTTTTGTTTTTATTTTTCCGTCAACTACTGTCTGTTCCAAATGACAGGTTAAAGGAGCAGCAGAAATTCTTTTTGAAATAACATGTTTGATACTGCAATTATGCGATGACGAAAAATTATGATAAAAAAGTCCACGCTATTACACAAAAGCACTATGCTTTAGAAAGCTTGAAATCTCCCTCACTAGTAGCAGAAATTTTGAGGATTCCGTAACTTTTCTAAAAATTTCAAATTTCCTGACTTTTCCAGGATATCTCGCTCACCCCACCACCATGTATTGCAAGTAATACAAATCTCCTCATAAGAAAGAGTAACCAAAGCTTCCTGTAGCTTTTTATTTTTAACACTGACCCTTCTTTTTCTCATTTCATTTTGTTTCATCCTTCCTTAATTTTTTCATTTCTGGTCTCGAAAGGGGGGGTCCGGACCCCCGGACCCCCCTTGGCTACGTGCCTGGATGAGCACGGTATTTTATTAATCGATTACCTTGAGAAAGGAAGAACCATCAATAGCGAATATTATATGGCGTTATTGGTGTCTTTGAAGGAAGAAATTGCGAACAAACGACCCCAAATGAAGAAGAAAAAGTGTTTTTTCAGCAAGGCAATGCACCGTGTCACAGATCGACCGCTACAGTTGCAAAATTGCACGGATTGTAGTTTGAATTGCTTCCCCATCCACTGTACTCTACAGATCTGGCTCCCAGCGGCTACAGCCTGTTTTCTGAACGTAAAAGAATGCTTCACAGAAAGAGATTTGGCTGCAATAAAGAAGTGATTGCCGAAAGTAAACCTATTTTGAGGCCAAAGATAAATCGTTCTACAAAAAAGGCATCGAAATGTAAGAGAAGCATTAGAAAGAATGTATCGCTCTTGTGAAGGAGACTAATCAATAAGAGATTTCCTAGTATTTTTCTGTTTCTCTTCTAAGATAATCAATGTAACAATTCCATATGTATTTTCCTACTTTCTTAGAACTTATGCAGCATCCACACGTTTGTCACGGTAACTTATTTAATTGATCACATGTTTAATTTACAGGTATTTAGCCCTGTGGTATAATCAAATTTTAACCTCCCACGTTTACAAATTGAACATTTTGTACTTTAAAAAAAATGGCAAGCTTATTCAAGCTTCACCAACACGTATTGTTTTTGTTTGTGTACTTTATGCGACCCAGTTTCCATTTGCTCGTTTGTATTTCCTACTTTGTTAAGTTGGGATGGCAACATGTGAGTGTGTGTTTATCTTTTCGTCCGTTTTGTAAGGATTTCTTCCTTTCTTTTTTTTTTAAAGTTTATTTTCTCTACTTCTCTCTCCTGAGATCAACAATGGGAGATTTCCAGATTAGGACACCATCGGGTTTCCGTAGAGCCAAGAAAAGGAACAGAGTAGAGTAGGGCATTAAGTAGTGAAAAAGGAATGGAGGAGGGGGGGGGGGTTGGCGTATGAAAGGATGCTCCCAGCAGCTGGTGAGGAAAGTGTACGGCTAAGTTTTCTCACATCAACTCCCGTCCTTCTACCACTTCTCCTGGGTTGGACTTTGAGAAAGAGGTATGAGTTAAAGTGAGAAAAGGAGAGAAAGCAGCTTAAAGAGAGAAAAGAGGAGAAAAGGAAGGCAATGAAAGGACCTGGGAGAAAAGTTTTGTTCAAGAAGGCTTTTTAGTTAGTAAAGTACTTGTGGTAGTGGTCGTGCTAGAGGAACTCGTAGTGGTCTTTGGATCGATGCTTCGCTTCTTCTTTTCTTCGTCAAGTGAAAGAAAAAACGACGGTGCCGCTCTAGTAGTAGAGCTCCTAAAACTAAAGAGTTAGAAGTTGAGAAGTTTTCAGTCTGTGTCGCTCGTTCGGTCGTTACCGAGGACCGATGTATAACTGAGTATTCTTCAATAAAGTGCCTCTCTTAACTCACACTTCCTCAGTTTGTCCTCCTCTTGGGACGCCGCCATGTTCTTTAATCTTTCACGCTTGAACTGTTAGCGTTCTTTGATGATAAGTGTAAAACTGACGGCGATTTTCGCTGAGTCTGTTGATTTTTTTCTTTCTTTTTTTCTTTCTTTACAGTGACCGACTTCAGGAATTAGAAGATTGATTGGAATCATTAAGAAGAGTCGTCAATGAAATCTGAACTTCACTAAGTCAGCACAATTACAGACTTAAAAAGAGAAAATCTTCATAGAATTTCTGGTGAATGTAATAAACGGAATATATATCTATTACATTTTCTAATATAATTAGAAAAGCTAAAGTTATGAATTAGAAAGTAGGTTAAAAGCATCAAACTCAGAGCATATTAGAAAACGTTTCAGATTTTAAATAAAGAAACATATTAGAAAACGTTTCAGATTTTAAATAAAGAAAAGACTATCATGTCCCAGCGAATTCAACCTATGTTAGTAATAAATAGTGAATTCATAAACCTAACCAACTTTAAAAAATCTGTAAAATATCGGTATATCAATTTCTACCGACATTATACAAGAGTGTACAACTGGGAATTCTCAATCTATCAGGCAGTGTCTGCTAAAATTTCCTTGCTCAGAAATTAGAAAAATGCATGTTCAAAACAAAATAAGTAATGTTTACTCATATTTGAGGAAAAATGTCTCATTATTTCCAAATGTTTTTTTCATTTGTGAGCTCAAGGCAAATTTCCAGGTTCCCATTTATGAGATTTTCTCACTTCTTAGAAATGAGAATGGAATAGTGCGTGATTTGTAATATAATAGATGATTTAAAAAATAACGATAACAATCTTACCGAAATAATATTACTATGTTTTACTAGGGAGTAATATTGCTAGGGTTAAATTACTATTCAGGAAACGAGATAAAGGATTTCAGCTGTAGCAGAGTGCGAATGGATATGAGTACGCAGTAGGTGGTGCAGCTGACGTGGCGTATGGATACATGTCATGTGATAGCGGCGAGGAGCAGCATACATATCAACTTTCGAACGTAAGTTTGGGTGAATTGTAAACATACTACCATAGACTAAAAGTTACTGTGTAGTACATTCGTTAGGGTGTAGAACGCTGACCCCCTCATACAGGTTATATATATAGGCTATAGCAGTCAGGTTGGCTCCTATATGTATCAAAGCTCAATACTCAATTCACATAATAACGAGTGCAGCAATAACAAGTGAAGGCGGGTTAGAGCCCCATAGGGCACGTTGTTTTTTACATTACAATAGAACGGGGAGGCATGTCAATGTTTTACACCCTTCGCCATTTGTTATAATGTGCAAAATAGCTTATATACAGAAACAAAGAATACATAAGACATCTGTGTAGTTAGAAACAGCGTTACAAAAGTGTAATTTATTATTATGGAATTGTAATACAAAGGTACTTTGTACTGATCACCTAGCATAGATTGGCGCCTCCTCTTTTCGTTACCAGTAATCGTTTTAATGACACACGTTTGCAGGTTTTTTGTGGCATAGTACTGTATGCATTTGCTCTTAATTTAATGTAGAGGCTACAGTAGCTCAGTGGTAGAACGTTCACCTCTGGTGCGATGAGGCCCTTGCTCTGATCCCAGAATTCCCAGCTCGCGGCAAGCGAGCTTTCTGGTGGATAAACACAGTGTGCATGGGTTTTCTCGAGGTTCTCCCCAACCCCGTAGCCAGTCCAAAATTTGGGGGGAAGGTAGAAGTTAGGGGGAGCACGACCCAATCATATTATACTTCATCACCATATTATAGTTCATTTGCAAGCCTACCGTGAAACTTTTAGGGGGCCAGCCAAAGTTTAGAGGGGCCCGGCCCCCCTAGCCCCTCATGGACACGGGCCTGGTTCTCCCATTTCTTCCCACTTTCTTCATTCCACTATCTTTTTCATTCTCATCATCATTGTCTCCTTTAGCCTACCCAACACAACAGTGGGAAGTAAAATTTTACACAATTGTGCTCCAAGGCTAAGGGAGATAGTGATAGAGATGGATAATAATGGTGTAATGAAAATGTGGACGTACGTTTCTTGGCAATTTTTGCATGGGTTTGTGACCTTGATTCCAATCTGAATTGAATCCTTAGCACCGGAGTTTCAGCACTTTTATGAGAGGCAGAAACTGTCGCATGCCCCTGCCGTAATGAAGAAGGTGGAAGGTAGGGGCAGAGTCCTGGAACTCCGGACCTTCCCCGAAATCGCTACTTTTATGCTTTTTTATAATTTAAGGGCAATTTTACATATTTTAATACAATTTGTCTTCGTATTGAACTTGGAACCCCTCCGAAATAAATTCCTGCGTACGTTTCTTGTAGGAAGAAACTGGAGAATCCTGGAAAAGCCCACGAACACAGTGTTTCTCATGTAGGCAACATTTTTTATGGTAGAGAAATAGGCATATTGGACTGCGATGACTCAGTGGTAGAACTAACCTCCGATGCATGAGGTCCCTAGTTTGATTCCATCTCCGTCAAGTGGGCAGTGTGAGTAAACATCTTACATGTGTTTTCTCGAGATTCCCTCACTTTCTTCATTACAGCACTTTCGCTCATTATCATCATAACGTCTCCGTGAGCTTCGTAGCATAATCGTCGGACGTTACACTCCAGCAGAAATTGTTGCCGTTATTCTGAAGTAGACGTATAATTCTTGAATCTGAATTATCAAGAAGTTGGTATAATGTTGGAGGAAACGGGAGAATCTTGAGTAAACCACGTCGATGAAAAAGAAAAGTCTTGAGAAAGTGGACAGTGATGAAAAGGAAAATGTTCAACTGTGTAATGCAGTAGAAATAAGAAACGCACCTAAAATACAGGTCATCGTGGTATTCGTGGAATAACTGTAGGTATTTATTCAATATAAATTCTGTGTGTACTAATAGTTTGATTTTTTTTTGCATGTTTATATTTGGTTTATAACCTTTTCCGTCTTCTCGTATTTGAGAACCCCGTTTCTGTGCACCGTTTCTCGCTTTTGAGTAAGATATTTCTTAAATCTTTTTGAGAAATGTGTTCCTCAAATTGGGGTTATACGTCTCATTTCCTCAAATCTTATTTTCTCAATTTTAAGAAAAAATAAATTTTTTCTCAAATTTGAGAAAGCATTTGCACCCTCAGAAATGAGACGAGACAGAACTCTTCTAGTAAAAACGCATGCACTTTCTGAGGCGAGACAGAACTCTTCTAGTAAAAACAGATCGACTTTCTGAGACGACACAGAACTCTTCTAGTAAAACACATCGACTTTCTGAGACGAGACAGAATTTTGTTGATGATTAGTAATGCCTACGAGACGAGGCGAGAAGAGAAATCTTGTCTCGTATTATTTTTTTTGTTAAATTATGCGTCTTTAAACATTGACAATTACTATTCGTTGTGTTCGTACAATCACTTTATCAAATTTATTGTTTTCTTTTTAGTAGAAATCCTGTAACACTAAAACAGGGTTTGAGAAGTAAAGCTTGGGTGAAGTAGTGTTGCTCGCGAAACTCGAGAAATGTCTCATCTTGTCTCGATTCTTGCCTCATCTCGAAAAAAGATGAAAATAGACATGTCTCTAGTCTCGTCTCGATAAAATGAGAATTTACGTTTCTGGTCTCGTCTCGAAAAATGAGAATTGACGTTTTTAGTCTCGTCTCGATTTTGAAAATTCACTTCTCGTCTTGTTTCCGAGAATAGAAACGAGACGAGAATCAAAACTAGAGGCAACACCAGTGACGAACTATGAGACGAGACAGACCTCTCCTAAGAGAAAAAGATAGACTTTCTGAGACATCACTTTAACACAATTTCGAGACGAGACAGCTTCATTTTTTTTTCTTACGTGACCCTAATGGTATTATATCTTTAAGAAGGAATTACGTATCTTGATTTAATCGTGTTTTTATATAAAGGGTGCGAGATATAGCAAAGAGCTTTGCGAGCCGCCTTTGGCCCGCATGACGTGCCTTGAGGACCTCTTATATACAACTTAAAAGATATACAGAATTATTCCCATGTTGATCACTTTTTGTTTAACCATCTATGCACAATTCACAAAGTCTACTATTTTGACTAAATTAGTCGCCAATTAATTGATTGACTGGGAGCTTAAAACTCCTATCAGCATCAAATAAGACGAATCTACAGTGTAACGTGAAATCCAAATCAAGTGATCTCGCACCGCAAATCGAACCCAAGTCCCTTACTCGAAGGGTATGTTAAACATATTGAGGATCAGACGCCTGTCCAAATAACTCAGCTCATCTGGAGAAACGTCTGGTTCTCAATACGCTTCTCTGGGAACAGCCTCACATTCTAACGATGGTACTAATGCTTTAATAAATTCCATAAATGGAGCACTATCAAAGAAGTTACTTTTTTTTAAAAGAAAAAAAGTCCTGTTTTTGTTACCGCAAGATAAGGTAGAGACAAACAAGAAAATATTTCCTAGTAAGAAGAAGCACATATTTCTACGACTTCTTAAAGAGAATTTAGTTATTTGTTTTCGTTCTTTTGTTTCCAGAATGCCAAACCAGACGGTAGACCATTAGACTGCTCTCAGAAATCCGCATTGACTGGTAGATTCGAGAAAAAAAAAGAGAGAGAGATAGATAGAGGAAAGAGAATGGGCAAAATATACAGCAGAAATCAGGTTTCCTAGGTGAACAAGAGGCTTTTCAATATGAGGTTGCTACGTTTCGATCGTTTTTCCTTCTTCTTCTTCACGTGAAGAAAAGCGTTGACTTTGCTTTTGCAGTGATTGTTCGATAAACATGTTTTCTTGATTTCTGAGGAAAAAAGAAAATAATTAGTAGGGGAGCTTAAGGCAAAAAAATGACCAAACCCTGCACTTTGTGTTAAAAAGGTGCCACTCGGATATGTTGTTCCCCTGATCCAACTAAGCAGGAATCGAAGTGGCCCCACTCCGACAGGTGGCCAGAATCCAATATGGCGGCTATCAAAGATGGCCGCCTCTGCGAATTCATAGTGTTGGTTTTAGAGGCTTATATCTCCTTAACTAATAGTTCAATCTTCACGATTCAAAAACTAAACGACGTAGAAGATAACGGGGTCTAATAAATTAGCAAAAGGTTTTACCTAACACTAAAATTAACACCTACAGAAATTATTTAATTTAAAACTTTACATTTCTTATGATGGAGTTTAATAATATTTTTTAAAATAACAAGTAAACGGCTGGGATTATCGAAAAAGATGTCGTATAACTTTTTAAAGAGTGTTAAATTATATTTAGTTTGGTGTATAGTTCATTCAGATTGGTTAATAAACAACGAAGTTATGACAATTTAAAGATTCACGTTGAGTCGATTGATTTTCCCAAATTTCGAAAGAGAATTCATTTACAGTAATAAAACATCACTGATGGATGCTGCATTGTACGAAACAAACCATTCTCTTGTGATATGTTCTTCATAAGTCCATTTTCACCAGAGCACAAGACAGCCTGACCGAGCCCGATTATATGAATCCAATATGGCGGCCATTAATTATCATCCATAAAGATGTATTTTTCGAAATATTTATTGCAGTATCTAGATTTATAAACAAGTACGACAAAGTAATAACAAACATTTTTCTCTCCCCCACCCTTCTGCCCCACAGAGTAAGTATGGGAAGGAATGAACTTCAAATCATTTTTCGAAATACGTCAAAAGGATCGGATAGAACTGAGTGGTTAAAAGACTTGGAGTAATAATAACTGCACTATTCTCGAAGTATTTCCATTGAAAGTAACAGTGGCGTAAATCCCGTGTAATGTTTCGGCGGGAATAGTTCGGAATCGCACAAAAAGGCAAAGTTTGACGGCTACGCAATTCTTGTGTTACCAAGAAGTCGTCGATTCAAAATGATCGATCTTCTTAAATTGTACAAAACACGGTTAAGGACGATTATGAAGAAGTCTGAATCAGAAGAAATAGAAGTTCATAGTACAAGATTTCGTGAAAGGATTTTTCCCCACAGGCCTGAGCGAACAGCTCATCTGTCTGGCAGGGAATATGTTTTACTTTCAGAAGGATCTGACATAATAAGTGAACTGGAGAAAGACATTGATGAAGATGCTATGGCACTAAGTCGTGTTGTTAAGATGCTTCGAAAGGATATGGCAAACCACAAGAGTCATTTTGCAGGAAAATTTGAGAATCACTATCAGGAAGATTCTGTTCCTCCTTCACTAATAACTGCTGTTAATATGTTACTTTATGGTTCATCTGTCACCCCTGATAGCAACGCAAGTCAATCAACTTCAACTATTAGTCAACTTATATTTCATAACTTCCTTCAGAAAGCCGGTGATATTGAAACAGAAGCAGCAAGTCATAAACGCAATCGCGAGCCACCTCTTCCTCTCTATGTTGGGCTGAGCGTGTATGCTAAATCTTGTAAAAATCTCTCATAAATGAATTGCATTCACTAGGCAATTCGTTTACACGTGTACAGGAAATATCTTCAAGTCTTTCTCAGTGCTTGATAAATCAAAGTAATGAAATGATGTGTCCTTCCACTCTTCGTCGAGATATATTAACCGTTGCAGCATTAGATAATATTGACGACAATCTTTCTAGCACAACATCAAAGGATTCCTTTTACGGTACGAGCATTTCTATTTTCCAGCATCCTTCTAAGGATAACCCTGGCATTCGGAACGGATTTTTCGCAGAAGAAAGGAAAAAAAAAAAACGAGGAGTGTTGGCTTGAAGCATGCTTAAAAAATGACACTACTTGCACTTGGTCTGTACACCATGCCTCGAAAACTGAAACTCTGCAAATGCCAAGTATATGCTGCCTGCTTCCGTTGTTTAAGGAAGACTCTAAATCTGTTGCTATGCTACGGCACGAAATGAATGTTGTACGAGAACTTACAGACAAACTCAACAAAGGACAAGTTCCGGTTCTTGTAATGGATCAACCACTATTTGCCTTGGAGAAACGAATTCAATGGAATTGGCCAGAGTTATATGGCGAAGATAATCAAATTCTGATGCTGGGAGGATTACACATCGAACAAGCCTTCCTGCATCTTATAGGCAAATGGAAGTGGTTGGGTAGAAATTTTATACAAGTCAGATGTAGCAACACCAGGAACCGCTGACAGTATATTGAAAGTAACTCACATTACAAAAGCTCGCTTTGCTCATCAGATTACTCTGACAGTTTTACATCATTTGCTGCGTGATGCATATCAGAATTCTTCATCAGGGCAATTTTTCAATGACTGATGCACTGAAAAGGAATCTTCATGTCCAACGTTTAAGTTTTGGATAATATATTACCGTCTCGTGATGTAACTCTTAATTTACATCGGAGCTATACGTCAAGGAAATTTTAAGATCTACGTTGAAACACCAAAACTAATGGCAGAATTGTTTTTCGCAATAGACCACCTTAGCTCTTTGCTCGTTGGCTTCCCGTTCGCTTTTTAGATTTGAAGAAGCTGGAAGAAACATATCCTGAGATTATGAATGCTTTCGAAATGGGTTAATTTGTGATAAGAAAGACATCAAAACCTTTCTCTGCAATAGCTATAGATCAGGCTCACGAACAGAATAACAAAATTATAAAAGGTGATGGCGGGGCGATTGGTCTTTTACACGACAATGCTCTTGTCAAATGGATGACAGCGGGACCAGAAATTAGTAGACTAATTAATGAATTCAAAATGTCATATAATGAACATAATTCTGATAATAAGCACCATGAAGATTACTCGTTGATGCAAGAAAGATTTAAATCGTCTGTTGAAAAGATGAAAGAAGTTTTCGTCGAATTGGGGAATCCGTTTGAAGAAAATAATGGATTTGTTAATGTTGCTTCCAGAATCATCTATAACGGTGATATAATTGAATCCCTATATTCAGCAGAAGAAAAAGGGTCTAATATGTACAAGGAATTTGTGCAAGAAAGATTAGTAGAATGTACCAAGCCATTCTTTTTGCCCATGAAAAAATCTTCTCTAGTGCTTCATTCTTCCCTTCAAAAGAATAAAACAAACAGAAATGAAATAAAATTACTTAAGATGGACGTTGAGCTATTCTCTCGCTTACTACGCGTCAGTCAAACAGGACGACTTGACTTGGATGAATTCTTTCAGCACGAGAGTCAACCACTTCCACAGTCTCTCTGGCACAATTCACAATCCTCAAAAAAAGTCCGACTTAGTTATGCCTCTAGAGAGTGAAGCCAACATCAAAGAAGATCACTTTCCTAATTCTTGTGATATTTTATTATTTGATGGAGCAGTTTTGGTTCACATTTTGCAACCATCATCAGTAGAAACATTTTGTGATTATTTCCAGTGTAATTTCTTCGAGTATGTTCAAAGAGAAGCAGACACATTCCATGCAAAGTGAGTGGATCTCATATGGAATAGATACTCTTCAAAAGAGCATAAAATCTTCCACAAGAGAAAGCAGGGGTGTAGGAATAAAGACAAAAGTAACATCAACTACACCAATTCCCAGGAGGTGAAACAATTTCCTTCGTAATGATGAAAATAAATAAGAACTGTTCCTTTTTCTTGGGAAGTCTATGTGTGAAAAGGAAGGAAGTAACTTAAAGGTAGCAACGAGCAATGGATATCATATAGAACCTTCAAGAAATCTTCCAACTTTTTCAAACAAATCATCAGGAAATCATTTAGAAGAAACTGATAGTAGGATCATGTTACATTGCTTTGATACAGCATGAAATGGACAAAAGAAAATAGTTATCCGCACAGTAGAAACAGATGTTGTAATACTTGCTGTATCGTTTTTCTACAACTTTGAGCGACACGGTTTAGAATAATTATCATATCTTTCGGCACCAAGAAACATTACTGATTTCTCCCAGTTCATCATATTTCAAAAGCATTAGAAAAAGAAAAATCAACTGCGTTACGAGGCCTCCACGCGTTTACAGGATGTGATACAGTGTCATACTTTCTCGGACATGGAAAATTATAAGCATGCAAAACATGGCTTTTGTATCCAGAGGTGACCACAACTTTTCTAACAATTTCACACCCTGTAATCAACATAGGCGAAGGTTGTTTTAATTCACTGCAACGATATGTTCCTATTATATTTAAAAACAAGTGAAAAATTTAAAGTTAATGAAGCCCGGCGAGAATTCTTTTTGGAAAAGGGCAGACCTCTTACTGCGCTTCCTCCAACTTGTGATGCTTTGCTTCTTCACACCAAGCGTGCAGCATACCAAGCTGGACAAATCTGGGGCCAGGCAATAAAGAAGACAGCACATATTCCTTCACCAGTAAACTGGGGATGGACTGACAATGAAAGTGAACTTTCTCCGACATGGACTTCCATTCCAGTTGTATACGAAGCATGTACGAAACTCTCTTTGAAATGTGCTTGCAAAACATGTACCACAAGATGTTGTAGAAGTGCAAGCGTCTCGTGCTGCTTTTTTGTTCTATGTGTAGGGGAACATGTGGAAAGGTGATGGAAACTGAAAACGAAGATCTAGACCAATAAAACTTTCATGTAAGTAGCACTCATTATTTTTGAAAATTCAGTTGATCCACAGTAAATTTACACCACGTTGGAAACGTACCAATAAATAGATAAACTTAAATGTGTGATTCTTTATAGAATAGCTTGTACACAAAGTAATATTAACTGTTCGTCGAAATCATAAAACTCTTTGTACACATAGAAAATCCAAAAGATATATTGTGAATTTCAAATTATCAAACCAAGTGTTTGTGTTGTATTTCTGTTCTTACAATACGAAAGAAATTATTTACTTTCTAATTTATAACAATATACTGCTTTATGTAATTTCCTTATAATATCGTAAAGGATATAAAGCCAATGTCAATGGTTTAAAGACATTAATTTACTTCTTGGTCTTCCTTTGCAGTTCTCTTTCAGTTCAGAAGAAACCATAAAACTTTTCTATCGTGACGCTACGAACGTAATTTCTTAAGATATTCTTAAACTTGATTCATGTGTAAAAGTAAATAGCAATAGAATAGGTGATATTACTTTCTCCGTATTCGTTTACAAATCTAGATACTCGGGTCAATATCTCGAAAGAAACTAATTTTTATGAATCATAATTAATGACCGCCATATTGGATTCATAACCTGGCTTGGTCAACAGGCCCGTAGCCAGCCCAAAAATGTAGGGGGGGGGGGCGATCCAACCATATTATAGTTCATTTGCAAGCTACCGTGAAAATTTAGAGGCCAGCAAAAATTTAGGGGGGCCGGCCCCCCTAGACCCCCGTGGATACAGGCCTGTTGGTCAAGCTACTTTGTGCTTCTGATGAAAGTGGGACTTATGAAAATACATCACAAGAGAATGATTTGTTTCGTATAATGCAGCATCCATCAGTGATTTTATTACGGTAAATGAACTCTCGCTCGACATTTGGGAAAATCAATCGACTCAACGCGAATTTTTAAATTGTCATAACTTCGTTGTTTATTAACCAATCTGAATGAAATATACACCAAACGAAAGATAATTTAACACTCTTTAAAAAGTTATACGACATCTTTTTCGATAATCCCAGCCGTTTACTTGTTATTTTAAAAAATATTATTAAACTCCATCATAAGAAATGTAAAGTTCCAAATTAAATAATTTCTGTAGGTGTTAATTTCAGTGTTAGGTAAAACCTTTTGCTAATTTATTATATCCCGTTATCTTCTACGTCGTTTAGTTTTTGAATCGTGAAGATTGGACTATTAGTTAAGGAGATATAAGCCTCTAAAACCAACACTATGAATTCGCAGAGGCGGCCATCTTTGATAGCCGCCATATTGGATTCTGGCCATCTCTCGGAGTGGGGCCACTTCGATTCCTGTTTAGTTGGATCAGGGGAACAACATATCCGAGTGGCACCTTTTTAACACAAAGTGCAGGATATTTCCCCTAAGCTCCCCTACTAAATGAAGTATGAAATACTTCTCAAGAAAGAAGTATTATGCTCTCTTTTTTAAAAGTTATACAGGGTGGACCGTTTATCTTGATACGCCCTTGTAACTTTTTAAGTAACGGACAAATAACATTGAAATTTTGTACCATGCAACTATTGGCAGGAGGATATTTTTTAGCGTACTCTGTGATACCACAAGGTTAACAATGTTGCCAACCAACATGAAGTTGTCTTTTTTTCTTTCGAACAGCATTTCGTTAAGCTATTACACATTTCAAATCTACAGTATGTGTTAAATGTAAATCTATAGTGTTTCATTTATTATTCAGTGTTGCAAACTAAGGACCCTACATTCAGTATTACAAACATTTAAATTTTAGTGGCTTCTACGGCAACGGCAGCAATGACGAAAATGAGACAGACGGGGCAATGCACGTCCAAAATACTTTAGTGTCTGTGATATGACGGGTTTTGAATAAATGTGGACAAAGTTACATTTATCAATATCATCATCATAGGTATTCTGCCATTATTGGCAGGTCACTTACTGCAACTGAGAAGCTTCCATGCTCCACGGTCTTCCGCTGACCTCTTCGTATTCACATACGATTTCTCTGTTATGATATCGTCCATTAATTGTAGTCTTCTTCACCCTTTCCCTCTCTTTCCTGCCGTCACACTTTTTACATGGACAAACAGGGCCCTCTTCCTCTTCTTAATTATATTTAAAATTGTTCTTTTCTCCCCACCATTTCTAACACCCTCTTATTCGTTTTTCGCTCGACTCAAATAATTCTCTCCATTCTTCTCCACACTCACATTTCGAAAGCTTCCAGTCGTTTTTCATCAATTTCGCGTAATATCAACATTTCTGCTATACAGTACACTACAATACCCCACACGAAGCACTTTATGAGTCTTTTTCTCAACTCTCTATTCAAGATGGCACAAAATAGTACTTCCTTTTTTCTAAAGGCTTCTTTCGCCATTCTTATTCTTGAAGAGATTGAAAATTTGACTTTTTTCTAAAGCCTTAATTTCGAAAACTTGCTAAGATAAGTACCTCATCCAATTGCGTAGATGAGTTTTAATAGATGTCTCGTGATGTCGATTACAGCAATATGATGTCTCAAACCATTCTGGAGATATGGTAAAAATCTGGTACGTGGGATTCATGGGTGCCACATAAGCGGACACTGACTGTCAGGAGCACTGTCTGGAGCAAAATGGACATTTTCCTAACCCATACTCACCCTCAGTCAATTCCCTCACACTCACCAGCCGTCACTCTCAAATACGAGTATTATTCTCGCCCTCACTCTCACTCATTTTCAGTCGACTTCCTCACACTGACACTCACTCGCTCTCCGACTCAATCAACTCGCTTACACTCACACTCACTTGCTCTCACACTCGAAAATTATTTATAATCTCACACTCACCCTCAATCAACGGGCTCACTCTCACACTCAAATATTGTTGATGTGCTCACCCTCACTCACACTCACCCTCAATCGACTCCGTCACATGTACTTTTACTCGCCCTCACCCTTACGTATCGAAATGAGGGTGAGTGAGGGAAATGGTTGCCCTCTTAAGGGTAAAAATGAGTGAGGGTGCGTATCTCTGGTCTGGAGGTGTCCGAGTTCTCTGAGTATAAGAAATAACTCCCCTTTTTTTTTTTTTAAAAAAAAAAAAGGATTGTCACTTTAGATGAAAAACGGGTATGGTATGAGAATCGTAAATGGTCAGGCTAATGGTTGAATTGTGGGATAACGAACGTCCAGGAATAATCCCTAATCTACCTCTCCGCAAATCAAATCAAATCAATTTATCTTATTTTCTTTAACAAACAACGAGAAATTCTTCATACACTTTAAATCATATAGCAATAGTCAATAGATATGGTGTCCCGCAAAGGACAGGGCAGATTCTCCGTTAGTTGCAGTATGAAGTGATTTCCCGATATCTCTCCAACTGACTACCACTTCTTCTGCCGTCTCGATCAATTCTTAGTTCAACCTTCTCTAAGTATTGACTAACGCAGTATGTGGTTAAGAACTTCGTCACAATGTAAACTCCAGACATATTTCGCCACGGAATCCAACAGTTGACTGAGCGATGACAAAAATATGTGCTTGAAGGCGGCAATTATTTTCACTAACAAGACACATTGTAATTTACATTGTTTGACCTCTGGAAATCATACACCTGGGACAAACACTCTATTCGTACCAACCTAATATATTTTTCTCTGAGCTCCATCGTGGCAAAGCGGTTAGCATATGCTTCTTTGGCGCGGGAGGCTCGGCTTCGATTCTCGACGGAGCTCGTGTGGTTCGGATCCCACATTAAGCTGTAGTTCCATGTCTCGTATAGTCTCCTGCTGAAAGGGACGATAAACTCAAATCACATCACATCTCATGAATATTCTTCGTTTACTGTAAACACTGAAGTATTAAACACGTCTAATAAATTTAAGACTTAGGGCAGCTAGAAGTCGTCTAGGAAGCCGAGCACCCATTTGCTCTTTTGGTTAGAAGAAAACGATGTAGAAAGATCACAACCTCAGGTACATTCGGGATGCAACTTTAAGAAGACTCATTTAGTGACCAGGTCGCCATTTGCGACTAGAAATTTGGAGCTGGTGACCAGTGTTCAGTAGAAATGGTTTCTTCCTAAACTCAAAGGGCTACGCAGTTTCTGTTTCGCATGAAAATAATTGTCACTGAGTGAGAGAAAACACGGAATGTGAAGTCTTCACAAGGACACGCAAAGTGAAGTATTTACAATGTTGTAATTAGCCTCTCATTTCCCATCGTCTATCGAAATTGTTTTCCTCCTGGATTCCTGCCTTACGAGATTCCCAAATTTACTTCCAATTGTCACATTTTGTGCAGTTTTAACTGTGAGTACTGCTTCATGTGAGAGAGGCTTCAGCAGTCTCAACAGAGTTAAGATTTCACTACAGGAATTCACTGAATACTGACACAATGGAATTTTGCTGACATTTTCTATCAATGGCCCTTCACTTAAGAACTTTCATCCGAAAACTTCAATCGACAACTGGTAGATCAGTGCAGAGAGATAAAGAGCGCTACACCAATTCTAAATTGATTATCCTGAATCTAATTGTCTGGTTTTGAAATTTTATGCCCTGATGTAATCTCTTCCTTTGTCCAACCAAAGGCCGTGGGGGCGGGAGGAAGGACCTCTCATAATTTGTACGTAAGAGATACTGGCGACCTTCATTTTTGGATTGGCAAGTTCATCTGACTTTGAAATTTTGCGCCCTGGTCTAACGGTTTTCATAAAATGTGATTAGCCTACATCTTTCGCAGTGCAATAAAATAATTGAAATAATAACAAATTATGCATGTAAAATACAAAGTAAGTTTCTCTCTCAATTCTTCATCATCAAGCAAACTTCTTTTTTTTTTTAAGTTATTTAATGAATTATTCTAACAGTTTGCATGGGATACAAATCTTCAGAATTTATTTTTCGTTTCCATTTTGATTTACAATCTTTGAAACAATATAATAAAAAAAATGAGTAAAAAGGAAAAAGATAACGATTTTCTGTCTTCCGCCTTTAATATATATAATCCTGACGCGTCCATATGGATACTGGCTGGTTTGGTGACTAAAAATAATTAATGTATTCATTGTTACGAAGGTTAGATATTTCTTTGGGTTTTTGTTTCAGCAGACAGGCTAGGCTCCCAACTTGCTGCGTCGTTGTACGTACACTTCAGTCAGTAAACGTGACTGAAATTTTTCCCTTCTCTTTTGACCTCAAGGTCTCTTCGAAAGTCACTCCATGTCAGATTGCATTCTAGTCTGCTCGTAGTATTTCGGATTTTCATTTTTTTTTTCTTTCGAATAGAAATCCATTGTAATTTCAGGTTTCAATATTGAACTATATGGAGGAAAAATCACAAGAGATAGCGAGTAGCGTTTTTTTTTTTTTTTTTTTAGATTGAGTTGAGTTGATTTTGAGTTTAACGTCCCGTTCAGCAGCGAGGCTATGTGAGACATGGACCTACCGATTAACGTGTAATCCAAACCACATGAGCTCCGGCCGGGAATCGAACCCGGGTCTTCCACGTCAAAGGCGCGTACGCTAACCGTTTAGCCACGGAGGAGCTCTTTCTTGAGATTGATTTAGTGTTCTAAGAATAGGAACCATCTTCTCTCTTAACACCTTATTCCAATCGGAAGTGTCAGAATCCAACCACTACACTTCCGGTTTTATTAACGTTGATCATTATAGAATAAACGGGGATAGATAGTAAGAAGGTTTTTTTTTATTTTTTTTTTTAACGAAGTTCGTTACTGAATTCTCTATGTCTGTGTGTGAGTGCCTGTTATTTGGGTTTTTCAATTTCCCTCAAAACGTGACGTCATCCCTCAAAACGTGACGGGCTAAATGGCCTTAGATGCCGAGAGCCCAGAAATCTAAATCCTTCCTTCCTTCTCAATATAGCTAATTCAATAGATCTCCTAATATGTAGGTTTCAAATATGTAAGTGTATTATCTATTGAATTTAATCAAATAAATTTAATATACAATTTCATATAAATCTCAAAAAAAAAAAAATCTTTTTAAGTTGGTTCTCGCAATGCTCTTCGAGTATTCTCAACATTTTTTTTTCAATCAATTAAGCACCCATAGAATATATTCCTTCTTCATTGTAGTCTCTCTACAAACATCGGAAGTGGTAGCTATCACTTCCAGTTTGAATGTTAATTGAGAAAGTATCATATCATACAAACAAAACTTCTTCGTGTGGTATACACATGACACTATTACTTATTAGAGTTAAAAACCATGCTACGTATAAGTCCTATTGCAAGTCTTATAGGCAGTGCTGCTATTCTAATTTTTAACAACCGATTCTCTCTCTCTCTCTCTCTCTCTCTCTCTATATATATATATATATATATATATATATATATATATATATATATAGAGAGAGAGAGAGAGAGAGAGAGAGAGAGATAGTAGATGGATATGTAGATAAATAGATATAATTCTCTCAGGAAAAAGAAACATGCAAGAGGGGTGAAAGTAATTTTCTTACTGGATATCACAAGTAACTAGTAGCGACCTACACGGTATCCTAATTCAAGGGGATGTGACGAAATTATGTAGCACTGCGAACATCCTGGAAACGAGATGTCCAAAACAGATTGTTGTGAAAAAGTACTGGAAAGACCTTCATCCAGCAATGGATCAACAATTGTTGATAATGGTGTTTCAAATATAAATAACCCTCACCATTTCACTCACATGATCCCAGTTCTCATTCTTGATAGCTGAGCATCATTCTTGATGTATTATGCATGCGCGCGTATGCCTGGGTATAACAAACGGTTTTGCGAACTCAAAGTATTTTAACAACCGGTTCTAGCGAACCGGTGCGAACCGGCTGAATAGCACCACTGGGCTTATAGGACCGACTATGTCTGACCGTCCATCCGTCTTTTAACAGTTATTATAAATACAATAAATAAGTAAATAACAGAAATAGACAGTGATATATTTTTTTATTTAAAAAAATATGGATTCAGTGTGTATGAAAAGTTCTATGTTCAATCTTTTCTGTCAATTCAAACCGGAAGTGGTAGAAATCAAATTTCCTGCTTCAACCCTGTTCAGCATAGAGTAAAAATGAAATAGGGGCTAGATAACTTTTTTTTTTTTTTCAATATAAGAGGGACGGTGCCTCAGTAGTAGCATTCTTACATATAGTGATAGGGTGATATCCCTGGTTCGATTCCCGATCAAGTAGCTTTATAGTAAACAACATCGTGTCCGTGGGTTTTCTCTCAGGATACTTCCATTTCCTCTAACATTCTCACCCCACCAATCCTTCCAGCAGCATTCACTTAGCCTCAAGTGCATTAACGTTGGACGTTAAACTGAAAGATTTCATTTCATTTTTTTAATACTAGAAGAATGGGAAGAATACGTTTCATTTTGGACATAAAGGGCACCAAAATTGTCACTAATCATATTAGGGACCCCCAAAATCAAGAATTCGACAGTAATATCAGTCATTTTCAATTATTTTTACATATCACCATTCCCCTTTAGGAGTACTAATGGGGGCTGAATTTGGATTTAAACGGCATCGGAAATGTCACTCTTCGTCTCAGCGACCCGAAAACTATGAATTCGACACTAATATTGGTCATTTCGATCATTTTTATATATGTACACCCTCCCTCTCCCGTAAGTTGCACCGTCAAAGTGAAATGATAAAAACGATCCCAGGCCCGAACCTAATCTACGTTGAAAATTTCATCTAGATCGGTCGAGTAGTTCAAGAGTTATTGTCACAAACATAGTGACTTTCATTTTTATATACCGGGTGTTTCAAAACAACCCCGACAACGTTTGGGAGGTGATTCCTGACACCAAGATAAGATGAAAAATATAGACCAACCTGGCTGCACAAATGCTTTCTTTCGGAGATATAGGCTGCCGAAAACATGAAAAAATGAACTTCAAAGGTCCATAGCTCCAAAACTATGGGACCTACCGTAGTCGGGTCAAGACTTCACTTAGGAACTAATATGTGCGCCATCCAAAAATACAGGTGTTAGGATCCTAAGGAACTCACACAACAATTTTTATAGATGGAGTTCGGCTATAGGTATTTAATTTGAAATACTCACCAACTACCTGTATAAAAATTGGTGCGGAAATAGGTACCACAAGATTCTGAAACTTGGATATTAGATAGTGTACATACTAGTTCCTAAGTGAAGTCTTGTCCGCACTACGGTAGATCCCATAGTCTTGGAGCTATGGACCTTTAAAGTTCACTTTTTCATGCTTTTGGCAGCCTATAACTCAGAGAGGAAGCGTTTGTGCACTCAGATTGGTCTATACTTTTTGTCTTATCTTGGTGTCAGGAATCACCTCTCAAAGATTGTTTGTTTTGAAACACTCAGCATGTAGATTACAGATTAAGCGTCCCACGAAAAGATTCCATCTCCGCCTTTATTTTTGTTTATTAAAACCGGATACAGTAGAAATCTACTACCACTCCCGGTTTTGATACTGATCAACTTGTAGCAAAAACGACATCAGGTAGCAAGAAACTTTTTTTTTTGTTTTCTTTTGTTTTTGTTTCAGAATCTCAATAATACATTCCATCTAAGCTCTTATTCTGCAATTAAAATCAGAAGAAGTGGCAACAATTTACTAAACTTCTGGTTTTAATATTGCATTCCATAGAATAAAACAGCAGGAGATGGGCTCTTAATGGGTTTCATCTCAGCTCTTATTCTGCTAGTGAAACCGAAAGTGATAGGAATCTGCTATGTTTTGGTTTTAATATTGACTCCATTAGAACAAAAAGTACAAGAGATAGCGAGAAATCGTTTTCTGATATGGATCCAAGAACATGTCCCGTCTCTGACCTTGTTTCTCTACTCAACCCGGAATAGGAGCTCCTCTGTGGCTAAGCGGGTAGCGTACGCTCCTTTGGCGTGGGAGGCCCGGGTTCGATTCCCGGCGGGAGCTCATGTGGTTCGGATTCCACGTTAATCAGTAGGCCCACGTCTCATATAGCCTCGCTGCTGAACGGGACGTTAAAGTCAAGTCAACCCGGAATTGATAAATCTACGAATTTTCGGTTTCAATTTTTAGTCCTCATATTTTGAAAGTATGACGTAATTTCATACTGTGAAACGAATTCCTCTTAATATGTTTTAAGAGTGTCCTGCTTTCGATTCATGAATCCAACTTAAACATCTTTAACTTAATTTTTGAAACACAAGAAATCACAGGTACATATGATATGAATTTAGTATTTCAAATGAAGTAAATAGTCATTAATGTACAATACTGTTTGCGCAAAGAAAATACTATTTTTAGAAATATGTTTAAAAAGTGAGCACTTAGATAACATCTTACCTAATGTTGCATTATTTTATCTAATTGAAAAAAGGAAGAAGAAGAACGTAAGTAAATCTGGGTAGTAGATGGATATCTGATATATTACTCCTGATGATTCTCTTCTGACACCTGTTATCTTTATTATGCAACTTAGTGTTCTAATGTCAAGATAACAGGCTGCTCGCATTAGCGATTTTCAGAACAGAAACCAGATCGATGTCTGTCAACCTGAATCTTGCTAGTACGTGTTCCTTTTCATAAGTATGAAAAATCTTTCACATTGTAAGCAATATATTTATCATCTGTATTTCAATGTAAGCAATGTAATAAAATCTCGGGCTAGACAGAGAGCCACAAAGAAATGATTCAACGGTTGTATGCGGCCCATGAGTTTAACCCATGATATTTTTTTTTCACGTGCTACCCTAGCCACCTGCTTTAAGTTGGGTCACAAGGAAGCAGATGAGGTTAGATTTACGTAGAAGTTGCACCACCCGAGTGTGACGTATTATCATGGTGGTCAAAGTGGAACAAAACGAGCCCTGCGGGGCTTCTAACCCCTTTCGCTCGCTCAGCTGTGTTTCGTAACGTAAGTAATTCTTTTTTTTTATCAATAAAGTTGTGTGTGCAAAGTCTTTCCCCCTCCTGGTGCCTCCGGCACCTCTCCCTCTATATCTCTCAACTATCCCGTACAACCCCTCGCTTGGCGAGGGCCCTACTTCTTACCCTCCTGTTGGTTTATAACGTTTATTTATAAGGGCTATCAGAAATTTCTAGGTAGATGGTTAAAAAAAAACACAATTTATGCATTATATATTACGTACAAGGGAAAACGAGTATTATTATCATCTGATTTTAATGAAAAAAGTGTTATTTAATTTTTTAAAATAGTAAAAAGAAACTTCTTAAGCCGGGTTTGAACCCATCTCGAAAGAAATTTTCATAACTAACTCGCTCGCTAGCACGCTCTGCTACGAGGGCGTTTGTTTGTATACGCTATGTGGCGAGAAACGGATAACTCCAACCAATCAGAACCGTGTATTTAGTTCCTATGGCTAACTAAGGTCGAGCATGATTAAAATATATGCGTTTGGCACCCCTGCAGTACTCCGGGAGAGAAATGACAGCTTTGCAAACTTGATTCATTTGAGCTCGCGCGGGCTCAACCTTATTATCTACAGTGACTCTTATGCTCACTATTCTCACTGATGGTCATACTTGCTCGATCTCACGCTCCCTAACCTCACTGTTCTCTCGCTCTCTTAAGAGGTTGGACTCAATGTGGCTCGAATTTATTTGTTACTGAACTCGATCCCAATCGAGCCCGTAAACTGGGCTCGCAATTTGGACATCTCTGCTTCCCGAGCGCCACAAATTTCAATTAATCCGGATAACCGAGGATCGTTCAAACTTTTTAATATGGATTTAACCTTTAAAGTCTGAAGCTACCAACCCCACCCCTTCCCTTTCCATGAGAGGTGGCCGCGGTGGCTCAGTGGTAGAGTGTTCACCTCCTTTGCTTGGGGATCCCTGAGTCGATCCCAGCTCGCGCCGTGTGGACTTTGTGGTGGACAAACACCGTGCTCGAGGGTTTTATCGGAGTTCTCTCGTTTCCTCCCACTTTCTTTATTCCACCATTTCATTCATTTCTCATAATTACAGTCTCATTTAGCCTAACCTGCATAATCGTGCGACGTAAAACTCAAAGATTTTCATTTTTCCTTCCCATGACACTTTTCTTTCGGTGAGGTACTAGATATTTCAGCCCATTACAAACCAGCAAGCTAATCAAGGCATTTCTGCTCGAAGCCGAACACAAGATGTTGCCAGATAAGGTTTTCAACCCGTCAATTCGGAGGAAGCAACGAAAAAGGTGTCAAATACTAGTATTTCTAGTACATAAGTGAAAAGCCCATTTAAGGAGGAACTCTTCCCCTAGAAATCCTTCTTACGTAGGATACCATGAGTCCCTAAAACACGAACTCGCACTGTGTGATAAGATCACCTGTACAACTCTTACCCTCTACATTTGGTGACGTCCTACTTACGACAGTCTTATGTGCGACGGGAATTGTTAACTGTCGTATGAGCGACCGATTCGATCTGTTAACAGGCCTATGAATCACCGATTCGTTTATAATAAGATAATCGAAGAAGATAAGGCAACCTCTTCTTTGACTTGTTTCAAGCTAGTGTGATTAGAACCTCACCAATTGTACTATGAAAAATTTACATTCCTAGAGGTCTAATTTCTTCCAGCCGTTTCACAGTTACAACGAATTTGTACCCTTAATAATTAACAATTAAAAAATTAAACCTATTTCATTGCTTAGTAAGTAATTAGATTTTAAGTAAATTAAGTACAGAAAGCATAGCTTCTGAAGAAACGGGATAGCTATTACAATTGCATTTTCAATAATTAATTACATACGAATATACTTTTCGTAAAAATATCCTTGTTGTCTCGTTAAGTTATTTCACAGGTTTTATGTCAATTCTAACTCAAAATTAGGATAAGTTTTGTTTGCACTCACAGTAGAGGGAAAATATATTTGACGAATAGTATCACTGACACGTACATTTTTCATAGGAAGGTTGTTCGTACACTAATAATGCCAGAGGCAAACATATTTTACGAGAGGGAATCATATCATTTCCCATCATCTCAATGTAAATGAATCGGTCGCTCATAGGACAGATAACAGTTTCTGTCGCTAATAGGACCATCGCTTCTAGGACTTCCTACATTTGGCTTCCAGAAAACTCGACCCAACAACAAGACCAAAAAATTATAATATATTTCGGTTACTCCTTTACATATGTATTTTTACCCTCTCTGCCCATATGTCCGTCCGGGTGCCCAAAAGTTTCAAGAATTACTTGATGTATTGCCATGAATTTTTGCCAGGATATAGAGAGCGAAAGTTAGGATTCGAGCTGGTTGATGAAGATGATTCAAACCGAAAGTGGCATAAATCAACCATTTCCGGTGTTATGTTTATCAGTATATAGCAAGAACGGTAATAGATAGCAAGAAGCTATTTTCTGTAATCGATTATTCGTTTCAAGGATACATTTGATCTCCATTTTTAACTCTCTCCTAAAATTGGAGATAATAGAAATCTACTACAAGTTTTGGTTTCAATATTGATCTATTTAAAGCAGAAACGATAGGAGATAGCGCGAAGGTTTTTTTTTTTCTGGAATCAATTTACAATTCTAGGAATAGGTACCGCCTTCTCTCTTAATCAAATCGAAAATGACATTTCCGGTTTTGACGTTAATCATGATAGAGTAAAAACGGTAATGGATAGTGAAAAGCGGTTTTCAGCAATGGGTTTAGTGTCCAAAGAATAGATCTATTCCAGATTCACTCTAATCTCTGTACTAAAACCGGAAGTGGCAGAAATATACTACCATATCCGGTTCCAATATCAATTGAGAAAATGTTATGCAATAGAAACCAAACTCGTTCACGTGGTGTACACATGACACTCTTACTTTTGTTTTCTTAAAATCTTTTGGGACATTTTCTCTTGGATGATTTATTAGATATTTTTCTTTTTTAAATTAAAGCATTTATGTCGAAATCTCGGAAGCAAATAATATGAAAACTATTCCTGTAGAGATATAATGAAACCTCTTTTTACATCATATTCTGTCAAGGTCGGATTTAGAGGAGGAGTGCAAAGGTGCACGTGCACCCCTCCCTTTCGTTGTAAATATACACTGCCCTAACATGAGAAGCTAGCAGTGAAAATATCAACTTCCAAAACTTTCTGCCATCATATTTCCATTTGGGGCTTAAGAGTCTTCATCCCGGCGAAATTAAAATACCGCTAATTTTACAGTAATTATGTGATATCTTTAAATAGATAAAAGATAATTGAAATATGGAACAAGAGCGCCCTAGACAATATTATTTTGCGTGAGATACCGTTATCACAAGTCACCTAGCAACTTTCCGTTTTCAGCTGTTTAGAAACGCGAAAATAAATGCCGATTTTCAAAATGGCTCGAAATCGAAAGCAGATAAGTGAATCGTGATATTGGTTTTTCATGTAAAATAATATTGTCTAGGGCGATCTTGTTCCACATTTCGATTATCTTTTATCTATTTGAAGATATCACATAATTACTGTAAACTTAGCGGTATTTTAATTTCGCCGGGATGAAGACTTAAAAGAAGGTAGAGCTTTGCAAAAGCAATAGTTCAAGTTGATTTTCAAAAGGTTGAAGGAAAAGAATTCACCAAGCAAAACAATATAGAATTTGTCAAGTAGGGAAGAAAACGAAAGAAAGGAGGAGAGAAGAACATTTTTTTTTTTCCTGCATAACACTTGCAACCCTCTTTAAAGTACTTTCCTCAGTTCTATGCATCAGTATTGTCAAGGGTAAAAAACATTGTTACATGCCACTTTAAAGAGTTTCAGTGTGATTGGTTATTTTGGTAATTATTGGTGCACCCCTCCTCAGACAATCCTGGATCCGGCCCTGTCTCTCAACATTATTTTCTTCCTCAATTCCTTGATGGAATATATATGTAACATTTCCCAAACTTTCCACATTTATTTAATCATATTTTTCTGTTTCAGAATCTTGCGAAGTCTGTAGATTCTTCTTTTGTTGTGCTAGCTTTCAAAAAATTGAAATGAACAGGTTTCGATCTTTTAATGCTTTGTGTCCTTAATACTTTCAGAAAATTCACTTTACTTAAACTTAGAAAAGGTAGAGAAGGTTTGTGTTATGTATGAAGCTGACTTTTCAATCACATTTTTTTAAATATTACATTAAAGGAAAACAGAAGATGGCACTTTTGATCAAGAGTTTCTTATTTTCCCGCATATGTGCATTCAAATATGTAAAATCTGGATAAAAAAATGTTACTCTTTATTTTAAAAAGATAAAGGAGGAGTTTTAGTCTAGAAAGATCACTTTTCGTCATGCTAACAGTTCAGAATTCCTCCATTAAGTTTCCCCTATGCAATTTGTTGTTACAATTTTTATTTCAAGATTCAAGAGCTCGTCTGAGTACTGCAAGCCTGACTATAGATTTAGTGTAGTTTTGAAAACTGGTTTCTGTATATGATTTTAGTATTTTACCGGTTCGCCTCATTTAAATCTTATCGCTAATGTAGCTCACGAAACGAAAACTATATTTTTAAAAATTCGGGACGAGACGAGAAAACTTCTCGTTTTGTAATTAACACTACCTATCTGTATGCTCCTGGTTTCGAGAGCTACAATTACTTGCAAATATAAAATGATTGGAAAAGAGCTGCGGTGATACACGAGGCATATTCTTAAAGTAAGATTACAACTCTTAAGGCACAGAAGAAATATTTCCGTGCGTAAGTTGGTTACATTGACTTTCCTGAGTGCCTTCAATTTTCTAGAAATCTACTCTTTGCTGATGACCTTAAAATATTCAACAGAATTAAAACAATTCAGGACTGTTTAGAACTTCAAAGTGACTTACAAAATCTTGAAATTTGGTGTAAAAACAATAAATTTAAGTTAAATGTTCGTAAATGCAGTTATTTAACATTCACTAGAAAAGAAAAATATATTCAATATAATTATTCAATATTAGGGGAAAAACTGAAAAAGCTTGATTTTGAAAGGAATTTGGGAGTTATTTTTGATTCAAAATTATCCTTTATTCAACATATTGAAACTATTTGCAAAGAAGCCTACAAAAATCTTGGATATATTTATCGAGTCAGTAAAGATTTCCAAAATGACCAAACTTTAATTGTGCTGTATTATGCATACGTCAGGTCGAAATTAGAATATTGTAGTACTATATGGAACCCTAATATACAGAAATACTCATTCTTGATTGAGCGTACTCAAAATAAGTTTTTAAGGCTTATTATACTTAAGAAAACAAAATTCTACCCGAAATTTGAAAGCTGCATTAACCTTGTTTAAAATTTTAAATTTGAAACATCAGAAGAAGAGAGAAGAAAAAATATTGAATTTGAAACTCAGGAGAAGAAATATTGACTTATTATTTTTACACAAAGTCTTTCATGGCAAAATAGACTGTCTTGATCTTAACGAACAAATATGTATCCAAGTACCATCCAGTAAATTGCGCACTGCTTCGAAAAATACTTTTTTTTTTTGTATGACAGCAAAAACAAACGTCTTAAGCAGATCTCGTGTATGGAGAGTTAGTGCAACCTACAACAGGTTAGAAAATTTCAACCTTGACGTACTGGAAAGTAGTTTTAAGAAGTATATTAATTCTGTAAGCCGAATGTAATTATTACCAATAGTTCTATTAATCTATATAATCTGTATAACGTATATACTATGTAACACTGTAATTAGGCCTGTGCCTGTTGTGTTATATGCCAATAAATTAAATAAAATTAAGTTAAATTAAAATTCACTATCAGCCTTCCGCTTCCTTCTCCTGGCTGATCTTTCCTTCATTAGAGACTCTCTATTTCAAGTGTGCCCCTCCTGGCGCTGCTGTCGATATTTGTATTCGCGTACCTTCCTCGGAAGAGGAGGAACAAGTTGCTATGGCCGATATCTTTCAATAGTTCGATGAGGAAGCGTTGCTATAATAAATTATTTCACTGGTTTCGGTGTGTACTGTCTTGTTGGCGATTCTAAGTAGCCTACGATCTTCACTCGTCAAGACCAAACGACTGAATGACAAATTGGCAACACAGCCGAGGTCATTCACAGCAATGGGAGGGAGGGCTCTCCTTATTAGGTTGTCGGAGGTGGGACCGAAGTATGTTTCACATATTTTCCGAGGGCATGCTTGAAATAGAAAGACTCTACCACATAGAATCTAGCGCGAGTAACGCGTCTTTACAACGACCGCGTTAATTCAGAATCCCGCCAAATGTGATATGTTCCCCTCCATATGATTCCTTCAAGTACAAGGTAAGAGAACCCAGCGGATAATCACAAGAGTATTTGTTCTCGTTCACGCAAACAATATCTTGGTGGACAACATACCACAACGATGAAGAGATCAACAAGCGAAGTTGAAAAGTGGTTCCAGCAGCAGGCGCTCTGACATTGGGATACAGAAGCTGGTCCCCTGACGTAACAACTGTTTTGATAATGATGGCAATTGCGTCAAAAAGAAAATAACCTATATATCACTAACTACATTGTATATACATCGTAGATATTGTATCAAATACATATATTTTTTTAAAAAATATTATTCGTTGTATAACCTTCCTTCCCGCACCCGCATCATATGAGAGAACAATCATAGTTACCAGGGATTTAATTTTGTGAAAATATATCGATAGTCATGCACATATGATATAATTACACAGTTTTCTTAAATTTTGACACGTTATATGTGTTTATGTTGGAACAAATAAACATCACTCTCTTATTATCCGAATAAGCACGATTTAAATGGAAGGTGTTTCAAATAGTTTTAGGTTATTATATCTAATTAACTATAGTATATCCCGTCACCATATTAGAGTCATAATGAAAGGCTTGATATTTTCCTTAGTAACAGAGACAACTTGCAAACCGCTTACTGTAAGTTTACATTGAGGGTCGGCAAGCTTGCATCCGGCTTGATTGAAAAGCGTGCAAGCATGCCGAAAGCTGGATTCTAGTAACAAAGTTACGTGGAGGCATTCTTGCATTCAGTGTTCCATTCAAGCTTGATGCAAGTGTTTTACGCTGGCAGCAAGTCAATAGCCAACGAACGGCCAGTGATGCTATGACGCTCTGCAAAGGATCTAAAGTATCGCTTGCAAGTACAACAAAAGGAAGATTGCATGAAAGAACGCGTTGAAAGGACAAGCGTAGGAAACCAAAAGCCAAGCACGCGCCAACTGGTAGAAAGCTTTCTTACTACTGGGGTTAGTATCTGTTTCACCCTAGTAGCTGACAAGTTTCTGAATAATTTTATTGACTACGAATGATTTTTTTAGCGCCATAAAAATTAGTTTTGTCTATTTCCTCGAAAACTACGCATGAGAATGCACCCTGAAGGATGCCATTTTGTTAAGCTCAATAACATCTGTTGATCTCAAATTTCCATTTTATTTTTTTCATTATACACATAAGTATATTAATATTTAAGTAAAATTTTAAAAGAGCGGAAGCGAAAAATGTCAAATCGTCAGAGGCCTTCCTAAGATTGGCCTCTACTTTAAGAGGAAGCGGAAGTGGATACAGCTCATATGGGTTAAAGGCTTTGATTTACCATGGGTAGTAAACACTTTTAATTACGTGTCTCGGTGTCTATGAATTTAGAAACAAATAGCACAATAGTTCAATGTAAATTTCAGGTAAGTACTGATAGAAATTTCATGATGGGCCATATTAAGGTTGTAATTTATGAATAAACTTTAATATCCCCATAAAGCTTCCTGCTTTAACGTATGTTTTGTTTACCTCGAACTACTGTGTCATTCTTAAAGAAAGAAAGAATCTCATTGGTTCGTACATAGCCAATAGCCACCCCCCAGAGTAGGACAAGAGCTGGCAATCAGCTACGCAACTAGGCTAGTTGTTGCCCTGGGCAAGCCTCGCCTTAGCCCCCCTTCTCCCCCCGCAGACGAATCAAACCAAAACGGTCCTCGACTATACCTGATATTGGCATCACATAGTAATTCTCCTATTCTATTTTTTCTTCAAGTGCTAAAGCTTGATTTCAAAATTGCAGTACACAATTTAACTTTTAGTACAAGATAAAACACCAAACTATTTAGTATTTGATTGCCAAATAATCTGAGAGTATCATGTTTGACATATTCCTATAGTATTATAATAATAACTGGAAATGACAATGTTTTAGGATATCGGGATGGGCATGTGGAATAATATTGGGATGAATCAACAGTCTGTTGCTTTAGAATAGAATATTTAATTATGACAAACAGTCAAACTGTTATCTCGAGTATTATGCTAGGCATTTTACAAATCTCTTAAATCGATGTAAGTTAAATGATAACACAAAAACCTGGTACTAAAATGTCCGGCTCTTTTGGTTGCAATGGTTTTTACAATGTCTTCAAAAGATAGCTTTGAAGATAACTTATGCTCTATAGAAATGATCCTAGGGTTGGAGAGTCTTATTGTCTTGTTAAGTTTCTGAGGTATTTTTTTTTATGAACTTGAGTTTGCTAAAACTCTTTTTCCTTGCCTTATAGTGAAAATAAATATTTGCCCAGTTTTGCGCCCACTCGATCTGGCGCCCGGGGAACAAGTCTGTTTGCCCCCCTTAGCTACGTCACTGCGGACAATTACCCTCTCCTGGACTTTCTTAGGAGTTTAGTTTTTCGAAATACATGCTAAAACATATTAGATTTGCTATTTGCTATCTATAACAGTTCATACTCTGTAATGATCAATGTTATAAACGAAAGTAGATCATTTCTGCTATTTCCAGTTTGAATAGTGGTTTAAGAAAGAAGATTGCATCTATTTTTAGTACGCCAAATCGATTCGGAAAAACCGCTTCTCACTGTCTTTCATTATTATTATTATCTGAACCTGCGCTCTCTACACAGCGCATCATTTACATATGAGTAGCATGAATCTCCTTGTCATTCCTCTCAACATCTGTACATGTCCCTTTACAGACACAAATGAAAGGCGGCTTGATAAAAATCGACAAGGGGTTCCATAAAGGGGAGATTTTTTCGGTTATTCTTTCAATATCTCGCACCGTTTGCAAGATTGAGCCTACTTCCGGTTGGAATTTATAATTCATGTATGATCAGTGTTTTCTTTCTTCTTGCATGTAGTATATAATAAGCAAAAATTAGACACGCAATTAATTATAATGGCAGTGATATTTATTTTTGGTCTTTCGGACGGACAGGCAATTTAAATCAGGGGTAAAATTTGATCTGAAAAGGTAGGTGGACGCATGACGTCACATCGTCTTCCGTGCCTATCTTTACCCTTTGTAATTTTTAGGAAGTGGAGGGACGCCTTAGATATTTTATGGAAGTGGGGGAACGACGTCCTCTCACATTCCCTGTCACTTTTACCCCTGATTTAAATATATAAAGGAGTTTTGTAAACCAAATTTCTTAATAAAAAAAGAAGTGTTTATGGATCATGTTAAATCGAAACCCTCATGCGATGTTAACTGTATCCACACACCTGCTGTCTTAAGATTGGTCACGAGAAATGCAAATCTTGCTTGTAAACTACCGTATTGTCTTAGGTAAAATGTGAGGTAGAGGTATTCTCACTACATAGATTAAAAGAAAATATATTTTTATTTGTTTTTAGAAAACACAGAAATAAACTTTACCAGTGCTTAATATTCACCAAGGAACATCAACATGTTATCATTCAACCATGACCTGTGAGAAATTAACAAGTCACGTAGGGTTCTGCTATCAACACCTCCTTGTGTGCGATACAAGCACAAAGTCAGAGGCAGTTGTAGCAGGTATGCATCAAGGTTTCCCCCTTCATCTACCTTCCTTTCGGAAGCAATTTTTTATGACTGAGTTTCGTACACAGCACTCAAAGACAGACTTAGGACTTGACTTGAAGATCACGGGCAACTGCCATTAGCATGGTTATTGTTGAAAACTCAAGAGCAAACAAGAGGACACGGCTTCTCTAAACAGCGAAACTGTGTATTGATTTCGACACAGAAAGCGGATGCTGCGAAAGGGAGAGCGAAAGGCATTTAGAACGGCATAGCACAGCATTCCCAGCGCGTTCGAACGTTTTTACTCAGCAGTCAGTCACGGAGAAACAAATTTCTCCCTTTCCACTACTACTCCAAGCACCCGAAACCAAACCCTGTTTCCTTCACTCAGAACAGATAGTATATTGTTGGCTATTTAGCATGCGACAATTTCTCATTCCTTGTAGTCCGCAAATAAATCCACGACTCTTCATTGCACCAACATCCAACACTTTCTATATTCCCATTCTTACATGAAATATTGTTCCTTTAATAGAAAAGTGATAAACTCGTATTTAGAATCGATCTTACTTGTGATCAGCATCATACTAAAGGCATAATTATTACATGAATCATACGTTAGTCAAGCCCTTAGTATGACACTAATCACAAGTAAGAAGGACTCTGAATATGATTCATAATGTTTAAAATATGTAGTTCTAAAGCCTAGAGGAGTTTTGTGTCAAAACACCTATGTTGAAGCTATACATGGTAAAAAATCGTGATAAACCTACGTTAAGTTAGAAAGAACTGAGCATTGTCACTGCCGTT
The DNA here is from genome assembly GCF_964235325.1 of Thermobia domestica. NCBI lineage: Eukaryota > Metazoa > Arthropoda > Insecta > Zygentoma > Lepismatidae > Thermobia > Thermobia domestica. Next base: position 59,461,943 of record NC_137469.1, read on the forward strand.
GTATCCAGGGCCGGCCCTAGGCAATTTGCCGCTCCGCGTAATGGAGTTATTTGCAGCCGCCCCCCTCCTCCAGAAAGAATAAATCTTAAAAGCTATGATTTTAAGTATGCTACTCCATAATGAACAGGATTGGAAGGAAAAGTGCAATCACACTCAGAAAGTCCTAAACACTACAAATGCAATCTCGTCGTGTCTGTTTTTTTAAATAATAATACATTATTTCATTATTTATTTATTTATAATGGTCCTCCACAGAGCCAAACTCCATTTACAGAGGAACATAGGTATTGCCATATAATTACATTATAATATTCTATTAGTATACTAAATTATAGTAATACTGTAATACTACATTATAATATTAGTAGAATAAATATTTAAACAAATATGAAAAATAAAAAGTTACCTCCAATATAGGTTCAAAATTCATAGAGATAACACTTCTTACTTAATTGTTATTCCAGATATAATGTCTTATCAAAATATTATTTTTGAGAATATGCAAATATATAGAGATAGGATAACAGAAGTCAAGAACCACAATTGATGAAACCAACTGATTGAAATTTTCACAAGTTCTAACTATGAATGACTGTTGGTGGATTGTAATGTGAGTTTTCGTTATGTTAAATACTGAACTCTTACGCAATGATCGTTTTGGGATATTGAAATTAATATATTGGAGTAAATTACAATTATCTTCCGCTGAGTTTACTGTTTTGTACAAATATATTTGTTGAATAAGAAAACGTCTACTGTAAAGAGTGCATATCAAATTTAAGTAAAAGAGAAGAGTAAGAGATCTTATTTTTAATTGCTGATATATGATACATTTTGAAATAAAGATATTTCAAAAGTTTAAATTGGACTCGTTCTATGTTATTTGCTTGTAATTTATGAATAGGATCCCAAAGAGCACAGTATTCGAACCTACTCCTAATCTACGCTATAAGGAGCTATTTTAAAGCTTGGATATTATATAAGTCTTGTACTCCTTATTAAAAGCACAAGGGTCCAGTACGACTCTGCAATAATTTTATTTATATGACATTTAAATGTAAACTTGTGATCTAGTAACACACCTAAATCATTAACATAATAGGCCTATATTCTTTTTAACTTTTCATTATTAATCTTACACTCAAAAGATAGACAATTAATTTTATTTGAAAACGTTATAACATTACAGTTTTTAATATTAAAGTATAACTTGTTTCTGACATACCATTGCATACAACAATTAATATCACTTAATAATTCATGCACATCACTATTCATTTTTATAGCTTTAAATATTTTCATGTCATCGGCATTTAATAAACTATTACTATGTTTTACAATACTTGGTAAATCATTAATGAATAATGAAAATAACAATGGTTTGGTTACCATTTGATTTGGAATTACGATTTGCAGCATTTATATTTGGTCTTATGCTGATATTACGTATTGGAAATTATTATTAGGATTATTGCGTACATTCTTACTTCCTCTATACCGAATAGACATCTGATTTTCAAAATTTTGAACAATTAACAATAGGTGATTAAAATTCATACACTGTGAAGAAAGCAATGTTTGCTGTAATTTATAAAATAATAAAATCCTGATTGATTCAATAATTCCGGAATCGGGTTGAAATGGGTTGAGTTGTTTTAATTCATTGTACGTATTGGTAACAAAGTCCATAATACCGTCGTCCACACAACTGTCATCTCTTTGTTCCGAATTAGGGCATCACGATTAGCTAGAATGAAATCATTTTCAAAATTTGCCAACAAAATGCTTTTGAAACCTTCATAGGTACGTAATCTAGTTCTAGTTGCCATGTACCAAGTTGAACATGGTAGAAGTAAGACATGAGGCAAAATTTTAAGAAAATTAGACTATCAATACCAACTAAGTCACATTCTTCCTCAAATTTTTCAATAAATGTACAAGTGGAAGTATCATCTACTCTACCACCAAATTTTGTCAATGTTTTAATTTCACTGAACTTTACCAGTAATTTTGCATTGTTAATTTTAATTAGACTGGGTTTTCAATATTCAAGTTTTCTGAACAGTATATGTGCTCTGTCATCTTTTAGTTCACTTTCGGGTTCCGTATTGCTATAAATCCTTGCTGTTTCATCTAGCGAGATCCCATGACTATTCCTGCACAATTACATTAGGTTGACATACAAGTGTATTATCCACTTGTGATTATTCCGGGACAGCTTCCCTATTGTGAAGATTCCGGTCAGTTTCATTATCATTTTGGTGGCCATTCTTGAAATTCAAGAATTCTCGCTGCAATTCACGAATTTGAGCAGAATTATTATCAATTCGTTCTTCAATTTCATTAACTTGTTTCTTAAATGTTGCGACAATTGCTCAAGTTTGGCATTGTGATTTTGTTCTAATCTTTCAAATCTAGCACTGTAAGTTTGTTCTAGTTGTTCAAATCTAGCAGTGTGATTTTGTTCTAATCTTTCAAATCTAGCACTGTAAGTTTGTTCTAGTTGTTCAAATCTAGCAGTGTGATTTTGTTCTAATCTTTCAAATCTAGCACTGTAAGTTTGTTCTAGTTGTTCAAATCTAGCAGTGTGATTTTGTTCTAATCTTTCAAATCTAGCACTGTAAGTTTGTTCTAGTTGTTCAAATCTAGCAGTGTGATTTTGTTCTAATCTTTCAAATCTAGCACTGTAAGTTTGTTCTAGTTGTTCAAATCTAGCAGTGTGATTTTGTTCTAATCTTTCAAATCTAGCACTGTAAGTTTGTTCTAGTTGTTCAAATCTAGCAGTGTGATTTTGTTCTAATCTTTCAAATCTAGCACTGTAAGTTTGTTCTAGTTGTTCAAATCTAGCAGTGTGATTTTGTTCTAATCTTTCAAATCTAGCACTGTTCTAACTGTTCTAACTGTTTCAATTTGTTCTAACTGTTTCAATTTGCTTGTCATTCAATTTAATTGTTCACTATGAGATTGTTCCAATCGTTCGAATTGACTTGACAATTGATCAAATTTACTATTCTGAAAGAACTAGCTCAGGAGAGTAATGCTCCCGAAAGTAGGAACGAAAAGCACAGTTCTGATTGGTTGGCGTTATCCATTTCTTGCCACGTTGCCTTCAAATAGCAGAAATCAAACGATTGTTGTTGTCGGTCTTCGTGGCCGAGTGGGCTAGCGCTATATAGTAGTAACAAAAATATCTTTTGGCGTGAGTTCAAACCTGGCCCGAGGATTTTTTTTTAATTTTTACATTTTTATAACACTTTTTAAATTAAAATAATATGAAAATAATACTCAAAAAAGTGATTTACTTACTTTTGTGTAGATAAGTAGTAGTAGTAGGAACGGGTTAGAAGCCCCACAGGACTCGTTTTGTTCCCCTTGTACTTCATGATATAAATTTTGTGACCAACTTAAAACAACTGGCTAGGATAGCGCGTAAAACAGCTTGCTAGAGTAGCGCGCGAAAAAACGTACTTCCGGGAGCATTACTCTCCCGAGCGGGTCGTATTCTGAGAAACCAATTTATTTGACAATTCACTACTTTGGGATTCCAATTTACTTTCGATTAGTTCTCCCATTTGTTGCATAAAACACTGGAATTCAGAATTTGGTGTTTCTGAAATCACTTCACTTCCTCCAATATTTTCCATTCGGTTCTCCATTGTTTGGCTGTTATTAATTACTCGCTGATTACGTAATAACATGAAAACTATTTTGGGTAATCTTACTATCCTTCAGATTAAACCAAGGTCGTGAAGTGGAACCCATTATAAATATATAAAGTTACCTGCACCAATTTAGAATGTACAAAAACTCTATATTTGACAATAATAACGTATTTTACTGCACCATTCAAAATTGTACATCTAACAACTATGGCGACACAATTATATATTACAAATATCTCCTTGACGTTGGCTAACATCACCATAGCAACGAATAAAACAAAATATCTATATCATCGTACCAAAATATTTTCTTCTTCTATTTTACAAAAAAAAAAAAAAAAAAAAAAAGCTTGCGCACGGCTGCTCTGATTACAAACGAAATAAACAATATACAATGTTATCGTTGTAACTTTCGGTGTCAACAAAGATACAACAGCAGAGCTTAAATCTATTTTTGCGACACTGAATACATATCAGAGAATTATTTCTAACTATTTATTACCGTTTTTGCTCTGAAATGTGTTGAGAGACAGACGGACGTACTTGTTCTATGATAAGATTTATTATACCGGAAATCTGATCTTATCATAGCTTAGCAAAGTTTGGAAAACCAAAGGGAAAAATGGCACAAATTGTGTTTATAATAATTCTTATTGTTTCTATTTAGATTCTCAAGTCCGAGCCTATATTAGAGCCTTTCTATTTTATGCGTACCCCCTGTGGCGCTGCTGTCGATGTGTGTTTTCCCTTATCTCCTTCTAAAGAGATGGGACAAGTTACTGTGGCCGAGATCCTTCAGTAGTTGGGTGAGAACAGGGTTCTTTCCCCGAAGCAAAGAAAAGATTTCCTTCGTTAGAGGGTGGCGGGTGTGGGGCCAAAGTATGTTTCACATATTTCCCAAGGGCACACTTGAAATAAGGCTCTAATTAAGATACTGACATGGTAGTGAATCCTACAGAAATCCGATCCGAATCCCGAATTCCAAAAGAGGAAACAATAACAAATTAGCCAAAATAAAAAATTGTCTAATTTCATTTCTTAAATTAGAAAGATACTAATCATTAGACTGACAGTACTTTGGTCTTTCCCTAGCAATAATTCCTAACATTTGCCACATAGGCTACCGCCCAAACAATGACATCAAGTTATCTTTTCAAAAAGAATTTAAAGATAACATCAAGTTATCTTTTCACATTTGGTGAAAGTGCATTTTTTTTTTTAAGTGATCGTAAGCTATACGGTTTAATAATTTGGATGGTGTGGAATGTTCTTTTAAAATAATACGAATAATAGAAAAACTACAGAAACAATTTCTCCATAATGGTTACAATATTCCTATACATAAAACGAAAAGTAAAAGAAGCACAAAGCAATGTGTACACCAGCTGGAAATAATAGCATGTGTTCGCAACAGCACTTTTTTCTAATCTCATATCATAAACAGCTAATCTGGTTGGGTTTGATCTCCGATGCGGAAAACAATCACACAATCGTTGGCAAATGCAATTGAAAACGTTTATTGTTCAATAAATGTTCCAGCTTCGAAATCAATTGAAGGCGGTTTATTTTAAAAGATATGAAAAAAGAAAACCGAATTGATTTTTCCATCTCCATTGCGAAAAAAATAAAAATAAAAGTCTAACGTTGGTTTCAAGATGATGTTACAAGGGGCATAGAATACAAATGCTGTACAAGGTAACCGAATAAAAGTCTCACAGTTTGATCGGCTGTAGCGCTATCACTGAAGGGGCGAAAGAAGTGGGGGTCATTGCTTCTGTTCACCACTCTCATGTTGTTTTCAGTTGTCATTATGACTTGGTCAGAGCTCATCAGTCGAAATGTTCTTTCTCGAAAGCAGCAGATTTGTGATTACAGTGCAAAGAGCTTTTTGCTTAGCTTTCTATTCGACGTAATGAAAATATTTCAGATCGGATGAGTGTCTTGCAGTGGGTTAAGAATTTCAGAACAACACAAGAACAGATATTGAGTATATATATATATATAGGGTGTAAATGAACTATACCGACAAACTGCAAGAGGTGATTCCTCACATCAAAATAAGATGGCTGATAAGAACCTTCCTTTAGGCTGATAAAAACAACCATCCACAGTTTCTGGAATTCGAAAGAGGGCCAATTTGAATTTAGCGTTTTCGTGACTTTGGACAGCCCTAGCTCTGAAACTATGCACTTTTCGCCATAGGTCCATATGAACTTTTTCTCTTATTTTGATGTGAGGTATTACCTTTTACAGTTTGTCGGTATAGTTCATTAACACCCGATATATATATATATATATATATATATATATATATATATATATATATATATATATATGGGCTGTTCAAAAATGCTCGTACGCTAAAAATATTGAGGCTTTGAGACAGTCTGTTTACAGTCTCCAAAATGTTTTGAAAGGAAGCATGCTGCAGCTGTTGGGAAATGAAATCTTTAAGTTTTGCGTCTTATGGTTATACCGGCTCGGCTAAAGGAAACAATGATGACGGGAAATGGATGAAATGGTGCAGTGAAGAAAGTGGGAGGAAACGAGATAACCCAGAGAAAACCCACGCACATGGTGTTTGTCCACCACAAAGTTTCACTTGGCACGAGCTGGGATCGAACTAAAGACCTCCCATGCACCAGAGGTGAACGCTCTACCATTGAGCCACCGCTTCCTCTGCAGCTGTTGGGTTTCCTAGGTAAAGTGTAAGAGGAATTTTACAAGAAGACCTACACTTTCACCTTTATTATAAACCCTTCTCAATACTATTTTATATTTTTTTTTTAAATAAATCTATCTATCTTTAATATTTTTTGTTTTATCAGCCTTTAAAATGTGGGAAGTTTCATTGGCAACCCTTTACAAACATACTAAAAACTTTTATATATATATATATATAAATGATCCGTGTTCTCCTGAAGCAGGGTGTAGTTTGCCACAAATCGATTTTCATCCTGTTTGCCACTGTATTGCCATTACGAATTTATCAGATTTCATTATCATGAAGATTAGCACATACCTGATGCAGCAGCTAAGGGTTGCCAGATATCCCTAAACGGCGTGACAAACATCTTGGCATTTGAATGCGGCACTCCAAGTTCCCTTTAAATGCTGCTAGCAAATGAGAGGCCAGCGGTATTGCCACATGTATTTTGTACACATCCACGTCTATCCCCTATCACCTGATCGCGCTATAGTATGTCTGCTTAGCCATAGCCACACCCCTTAGCACTCGGCAACGTCACGTCAGAGCTTGCGTTTTATTAGTTTAGCTGAAATGCAAAGATGTTTGTCACAGGCTTTATTTTTGGCCCCCTAACAAAAAATGGTAAGCGTTCTCGCATTCGAGACAAGAGAGAGGTCTTAAATAGCCTGGTTGCTGAAAACAAAACATTAAACTCCAAATAAACATGAAGCATCCCTAATTTCACGATTGCCTTATAGATTGACTTATTGTGTTAAGAGAGTTCTGTTGTATGTTATACGTTAGTTTCTGTTACAGAATGTTCCATCCTTGCGTTACTTTGAAGTTTATCGTGGTTAGAAAAAAATATGATTAGCGTACACATTCTGGCACAGGGGATCTGGGTTCGATTCCCTGTGGAGGATTATGTGGTTCGGATCCTACGTTAAGCTATAGGTTCACGTCTCATATAGCCTCGGTGTTCAACTAGACGCTAAACTCCAATTTGTACTTACGTTTTGAGAGATAAAGGAATTCAGATGGTTAAGAAAGTTCTCGGCTGTAGTTTGGGTCATAGCAAGAATGGGAAAAAAGTTACAAAATGGCAATAGGCCAAAATGTAACAATTGTACTCATGTTAACTCAGGGGCGGATCCAGGGGAGGCGATCGGGACGATTGTCCCCCCCCCTACAAGAGGAAACTTTCTTATTTTATATATAAATAAAACCCATCTCAGAGTTTGGAGTTCTTAAAAGTAGCCCTATGTATCAGTATTACAACCCACCATCCCCCCACCAGAAGTCCGTCCTGGATCCACCCCGGTGTTAACTTAAGAAACTCAAAGCTGATCTGAATTAGGCTTATGGCTAACACTAGGAATTCAGATCCATTTGGAAATGTACGTTTATAGAGGGCTTCAAAGCACACCAATGCACACTAAAGCGCTTGAACTTTATTTGAACAAACTTAACTCTGGTGTTAATATTGTGGAACAGGGCAAGTGATTCGATATCATACTTATGTTAGAACCTTTTGTATTTATCCTCTTTATAATAAATACAGTAGATACGACAGTTGTAATACAATCATCTGGCAACCATTTTGTACTGCGTCAATTGTTATCAAGCTTCATGATAATGAGATAAAATAGCTAGCTAGCGCAGTGTTGCCAGATCTACTGATTTTGCAGGAGATCTCCTGCTTTTTCTACGTTCTACTGATCTACTGCGAAAGAAAATGAAAAGTGAACCATCTCCTGCTTTTTTCCTACTTCGAGAAGTTGAAGAAATATTATTATTATTAATATTGAATTTTCAATGTTTCCTCACATAAAAAGACGAAATTTCTCTGTTATAGTATACAAAGCTCCGTAGAGCATATAGTTATAGAGCTTTACTGTATATAATATGAATCCAAGGAATACAACTGTACGTAATTCTCTATATGCATTATGGTTAGCGTTTTTATGACTTTCTGTAAGATTTACAAGTAAGTGTTGTTTAAATTGGGACTTGGGCTGGAAGAGTGGTTTAGATCGTTTCTCCGCAATCGTCAGCAAGTTATCGTTTTATGCCACGGTCACGTGTGACTGCACAATATAGCTATGTTATCGCTACATGCATGAAAAGACATTTTCCCACTCCACTTTGCTCTTTCACTACGTTTTACTTCATACATGTTTGTATCAAATAATATTAATATAAATCGAGACTTTTCACTTTCATTTGCTCAACGTAGTTCATCGGAAATGAATTCTGGATTGCTTGTTTTGACTACTGCCCTCTTCATAATGGCAAATTTTATTGACCCCTCCACCCGGATTTACATTCAAACGCCACCACTGTATGTGTCTACTGCTTTGTCCTGTTTTTTAACTTCGAATCTCCTGCTTTTCCAACTGACTGGTCTGGCAACACTGAGCTAGCGTGACCAGACGTACTGATTTTCGCAGTACAGTACTGTTTTTCAAATACCTGTCCTGCGTGTTGCGAAGGCTCCTAGAAAATCAAGAAATGTACTTCTTTTTTTAATTAAAAAAATGTCCTTCGAAATGTCCTGAATTAACTCATTTGCAATATTTTAATATTTCATTCTTTATTCACAACGTTTTGAATTTTTCAGAATGCTGAACCGGTGTGTTTTTCAACAGTCCTCAAAAAAGTGTTAGCAAAGAAGAACAATCAACAAACCATTGTTCTGCAATACATTGTTTTTCTGAGAAGATATTGACAAGATATCGGTAAGATAGGAAAGGTTTCAAAGTTCCGACAGTGATGCTAACCGAGTTAAGTAGAACTTCCCTCGTGCCGGTCTAAATTTCCCCACATTTCTTAAAATAGCCCCACGCTTCGAAAATCCATTTTAAGAAAAGTCTTTAGACCTACAGGAAGTTTCACTGTACGCAATTAAAAGTAAACCACAAGCGCAAATATTAATTACACGTCTAATCAATTATAATACAAATGAAATTATTTGATTATAATACAAATTAACTTGATTCACCCATTTGCGACTTGCGGTGAGGAGTATTTTCACTTTCTTCAGTAGTGCTACTTGCTTATGTACACTCATGTCCAAAATTATTGTCGCATGTCTATAAATATGTTGTTGTAGGAATATAATTTGATAACTAATTCGCCCGGTATTTCTTATAATGTTAGTATGTGTATAATCGACAAAGACATGTATGTGGAAAATTTCATGTCAAAAGAGTAGAAAATAAGAACAATAAAATGAAAATAAAATTTTCTTGTCCATTTAGCAACATTTTGTTTTACTCATTCTAATTTTCGTATTTATAGTTCTTTTCCTATAAAATTCACCACAAATACATTTCTGGATTATACATATAGTATCAGTATTAAAAGTACCCTGCAAAATTATTATCAAATTATATTCTTACAAGAAGACAGATATAGATATGCGACAATCATTTTGGACATGCGTGTACATTGGTGTGAAGCGTGAACAGACAGGGAGGGCTATGTACAGCCTGCGAGAATTCTTTGTAGTTTAATTGTGACTATTTCTTTACCCGAAACTCCTTCCCTTTAGTAAAACTAGATAGCTTTCTTTGTTGCCAGGTATAGAACGTATCCTATACTTAAACCATAACCAGTTTCACAAATGTCCTTTCTATCACAGGATAAGTGTCCCATAGTCATTACAACGTTTTTCAATCATCCTTTATCTGAAATATGGATCTATTTTACTCACAGCTAGGCATCGGTTTTTAGTGATTTTGTTCACTTTCTTAAAGGTCAGTATGTTTCGATCGTTGAAGGTTCAGTATTGGTCGCTGACTCAAAGTAAAATTGATTGACAGATACTACTGAATTTTTTCTCCGCCTTTTAGTTCAGTTATAACTAAAAAAAAAAAAAAAAAAAAAAAATTTGAAGAAGATGGGGTAGTGTGTGTATCAAATTTTAAGAAATATGTGTTCATTTTATTCAACTTGTATTGAGTATTTTGAACAGTGTTATTACACACCCTTCCCTGACATTAAAATTTTGAATTGGACGAAACTTAATTCAGTGATTAAATAGGATAATACCCAACATAGTTTGAAGTACAGTGAAACCTCTACTAACGGACACCTCTGTAAAGCGGACACCTCCCGTAACGGACATATTTTCTAATCCCCAAACACTGTAATAGGAAAAAAAACATATTGGTAAACTTCTCTAAAGCGGACACTCTCTAGTACGGACACGGACAGTCTTTTCTGTCTTTTATAGGTATTATTTACATCCGTATTACGAACGCTTTCTCTAGAAACAAGTTGAAAAGTATGTTAAAAATACATTTTTAGTAATTCATACATGTGTCACCCACACCAAGGAAGCATTATGACAGCATTTTGCCTTCTCAACTGTCTGCTTGCAATCCAGACGAAGCGCCTCTGTTTAACAACACTCTCATGTCTTTTGCTTGCATCCCACTCCCCCAACCTAGACACAAAAATTATTGATAATTGTCCGCCGTTTGGAATGAGATGTTATTCTACTGTCCCGCTGGAACCTCTAACCAAGCAAAAGACAAGTTTGGTATTTTTTGCCCGAGGGCACACACATTGTTCCAAAGAAGACACTACTGGACTGTAATTAACCACAAATTAAAGCGACATACTGAAAACTTAGTAAAGTGATATGTGTAAATTGCAGAGAATGATAACATCTTATTTCCATGTTATCCCTCGAACATAGAGTATTGGATGGCGGAGGATAATGCCGGTATAGTAACATTTTGGCAACATTCGTAAATATATGATTCATGGAAAAAATATTTGTTTCGAATTGCATATTACCTTGTTTACTCATTTACGTAAGAAAATATTGAAACCTCTCTAAGGCAGACACCTCTCTATAGCGGACATTTTTTTTTTAATTCCCCACGGCTGTCCGTTTTAGAGACGTTTCACTGTACACTAATAAATAATCAGGAAAGATGCAAACGATTCCTGCTGTTTGATTAAATTACAAATGTAAAGAAGTATGCTACTTCTGAAAAATTAAAGAATGGAACACTGCTCAATTAAGGACAGATGGAGTGAATTATTCAAGTATTTTGAAGAAAATTCAATTCAATACTCCCAAGTATGTGATATTGTGGAGTTCAGTATGTGATTCCTTACCACAAATGCTACGACTGAGAGAATATTTTCAATAATGAATAATTTGTGGAGTGATAAGAAATCTCAGTTAAATATTGAACATCTTAAACACCTAATCATAACTGAATGTAACTAATTGTACCTATATAGTAAATTTCATGACATGATTTTGTAAAATAGCAAGTTACTGAGCGCTGTACATTCAAACGAAAAATAAGTCACCGAGCACTGTACCCATGTTTAGTTGGTAAACAGATGTCTCACATTGATGAACATAACTTAATATTTTTGGAGAAAGTTTGTAAGGTAATAGATGAATAACCGTTAAGACAAATCACATTTTGATATTTCATGAAAATGTTATGCTTCAACCTACTTTTCTTTTTCACTAAAATGACTCCTTTATGTTATCAATCAAATTGTTTTAAATTGTTTCATCAATCTTGTATTCGTCATTCATGAAAGTATTTGGAGTTTGTTGAATTCCTTCAATATTTTTTTGAGTACCTTTCTTTCTTCTTAACTGAAATGAATGATAAAGTTAACGTAAATGAAATAAGGACATGCGTTTTGCTGGTGCAGAAAACTATCATATAGTATTGTAACAGGGTGTCCTACTTCTCGTTTCTCAGAATCTGGTCACCTTAAACAGGGGTGCCCACAAGGGGGGCTATGACGCAAACTGCGTCATTGAAATATTTGGGGGGTTAAAAATCTATACAAATATGTTTGAGGGGGTGTAAAATTTAATCGAAAAGATTCTTTTTTCATGGAAGAACACCTACGGATAGACAATTGAGGGGGGGGGGGTGCGTCATGGACATGAGGGGGCTGGGCACCACTGCCTTAAAATAAACAATAATAATGCTGTGGGAAACTGCACTAAAACGAGTTATAAAAAAAAATCCATCTGTGGCTTACTGTACATATTCTGTAGTGATTTGGTCCGAATCCAGGAAACTTAGAAATTGTCAGAAGAATAACCCTTCAGACTCGAATACTATATGAGTTCAATGAGAAAATGATGTGAGTACGGTATATCAGATCACTGAGTGACCAGTGTACACATGCAGAAGTGCAGACGAATTCGTCAGACATACAAAAGCACACACAGGTAACGTAATTATATTTACTGTCTTAATCTTTCATTTTCTTTTCATTATGAAAGCAACAGCCGCACAAACAAACGTGGCCCCTGTTGGACTAACTTCACTCAACTTTATGCTCACATAACTAATACATCACACTCACTCGACCTCATACTTATTATTATATCTCGTTCCCTCTATTTCACGCTCCAATCATCATTTCGATCTTAAGTTCAGTCGACCTCACACTCACAAAACCATTTCAACATCACGCTCACTCAATTTCACACACACTTCATAATCTTTCTGATATCACACACTCTCATATTATTATTTGAAATTCGCACTCACTCAACTCCACGTTCACTTCCTGAAGGTAAGGTCGGGTGAGCATGAGTTCTGAATTCCTGAGCGTCAAACGCACGAGTTCAGGCATTTTAGAACACAACTCACACACACAAAGTAAGAGCGAATGATTCGAAGGGGAGAGAAAGATGTAAAGACGTCTTGACAGTGCACAAGTAGTTATGGGTCACATGGACGCCCAAAGGGGTGCCGGCCCTCCTTTGCTCGCGAAAATGTATATGTAATATAGCCAACCATTTATATTAAATACCAGATGTAATATAGCAATCATGGAGATGGGGGCCCCTAGAAAATTTTCTTCTAGGGTTTCTGGGGTCTACAAGTAACGCAACTGTAAAATCATCAACTGTTTCATCAATGTCTTTATTTATCTGTCACAAACGTCAGGCTTCACACTCTACTCCTTATATCTTAACCTGATCTGAGATAAATTCAACAAAAATCATAGCTCAAATTTGTGTACTTCTTTGTCATTCTAGGGTTAATCTCATTTATATCTTCTTTCTAAATTGTGAATAGTTATGGCGCTGAGAAAACCAAACAATCCCATTTGATCCTTAAATGAAAATACCTACTTAAAAATTGGAAAACTAGGGCAGATGGATATAGCTATAACGTGTTCTCTAATACATTGCGCATAATGATGAAGTTACAACACGAAGGATGTACATGTAACGATCTCTTTCCTAAACTTCTTTGGTGATTTACGTAAAAGATATCTTTCCCAATAGATGGTTCTATTGAACAATTTACAATTATTTTAGTTCAATATGTTCTATGATGGATATCAATTTCCTGGAAGAAGTCACTTTTAAAAGTAAATTTTGCTTCCCTGCCTCAGTTATAAAATTATTTTCAATAAATTAAATAGACATGGACTTGAAGTAAATATATATTACTATATTGCAGCAGAATTAAAATATTTCTAATTCCTATTACAAACAAGAATTATGAGAACATAATTATAAAAAAGTAGTTGTATACATGTGTATCCCAAAACATTTAGAACTATTCCATCAATACACATACGTAGCAAGAAATCGTAAATAAATAGAATATAAGGGATAGTTATACAGTAAGTCTTGGTATAGTCAGCTACATATTAATTACGTGTATTTATTACAGTACGTAGAATGAAAGTAAATTAACTTTCAAAATATAGCTTTTCGTATTAAATTGTCTGTAGCAATCTTCCTACTAGATTCTTGAAATCACATAGATATCATGTCTTGTTCCTTAGAAACAAAGAAATCGGTCACTGTTGTTTCCACCTTCTGCTGCTTGGGAAAACATCGTGATTTCAAGAAGTTCGTCATAGATGAAAAAGAGAGTAATTCGAAGGAGCAAGATCAGAACTATATGCTGGATGTGGTATCGGCCTAATACTATCATGCTCTTGAATTTTTGTTGTGTTTTTTCTAGCCGAGTATGGTTTTGCGTTGTTCTGTTGCAGCAGAGCGTGCTTTCGCTTCCTCAATGCAGGATGATAATTGTGATGTAATGCGGCATACACCCGCTTCAACTGTTAGGAATAAAGGTTGCCATTAATGAAACAACTGTTAGGAACGATGTCAAAGTGAATTACCTACCCCACTCGTAGTTCTACTATACACAGAGAATGATTTTATGCTCGATATGCTCCTGTTTGACTATCAGTTCTGGAAGTTTGCTTTTGCTGAACCACTGTTTTTACACACATTCGGATTTCGAAAAAGCAACCACTTTTCGTCGCATATGGAAATCCGTTACAGGAAACGCATATCACGCTGATTTTGGAGCAGTTGTTGGGACGGGGCTGTGATGAGGTCAACTAAAGTGCAGTAGCCCCTAATGATTTCCCCGAATTTCTGAAAGTAACGCACTGCAATGAACTGACATGTCTAGTTGATTTGACAATCGTCGTATGTTGGAAATGAATTTTCCTCAATGGCGTCGTACGGCTTCAGAGTTTGTTATCCTAGAGCGACCTGATCTTTGCTGATCTTTGACATTTTTTTCAACTTACACTAAGTTTCTGAAACAAACAGGTTGCTGTGCTGTGGTTCACTGCACTTTGCCCTTTCGTATGACAAATATTTCGGATTGTTGCCACAGCGTTATTGTTAAACATAAAACACTATTTTATTAAGTTTCTTCCAAAAATTTCCAAATACTTTTGACCAATGTATAACTAACGTTTCGTATAAACGGAAAAAAATGTAGCTTCTCAAGTAACTACGGAATACTCATGTACAAGATATATAGAATCTCATAGATATATAAATAATCACCAAAAGCTAAATAATACGAAGTATATAAAACATAAAAAATATATCACGATATTAAACTTGATTTATTGCAAAGATAGCAACAGAATATCCACCAAAACTTACCTGATGTGATAATTTACCTCACTTCTAACCGTCCCAACATTCTCCCCGTTGATAATCAGAAACGAACTTCCTCGCTTTACTATATTCTTCCCGGTCTGACTATAAAATAATAACTCTTGTCTTCCACCTAGACCTACGATCATATAACTTCTTCGTTGATTCCCTGGGCCATCTCAGCTTCATTGGCGGCCCACCATTGACATCGCCTGACTCTTCGGCCAACATCAACCTCATCGTCGACCTCCTCGGCCACCATCAAGCCAAGAAGAGAGACTAGGACGTCGATGGAGCATCGACAGAGCGTCGTTAGTGGCCGAGGAGATCGACAGTGAGTTCGATGATGGACGACGATGGGGACGATAATGTCGATGTTGGCCGAAGAGTTCGGTAATGTCGATGGTGGCCGAGGAGATCGACAGTAAAGCAAAGAGGGCCCAGGGAATTAAACAACTCCCTCAATTGAAGCTGAACTCACATTTTGATTTGTATGATTTTCTTTGTATTTTGAACCACATCAAGCCAAAAAAAAAAAATCTTAAAATTTTTTTCTTCCCTAAATCTCACTTCAAAGTTACAAACCGTGAGATCATTTAATGTAGCCAAATAATCAACTTCATAATTCTTTCTTCAACCTTTCTTTTCACTATAAAATTCGCTGACCATGCCTGCCAACAGTGGAGGTTTAACGTGTTCTTTACACTTCATTGTCTAACCTAAATCAAGGTGAGCGAACTCAATTTTAACTTAACATAGTTAATTGTGAATTATTTACTTAAAGACAGAAATTGACGCATTTTAAATCAAATTATTAAAAAAAAAAAAAAAAAAAAAGATAAGTGGAAACATTAACTCTGTTAATTGGCCTGTAAAACGTTTCCTGAGGAGTTTTCGGCCATTGATGCTGTGATCTTGTTCAGCAACCGTTGTAAATTTCGTTTCCTGGTGAACAAGGTCAGAGCAACGAGTAGCCGAAACCACTCAGGAAAACTCGTACAGACGTAATATTCGAGTCACTATTTTCATTTACTTTTTTAATAGTTATTAAAGAGTGTGTTTCCTTTCCAACCTCATGGAATCGGTGCTTGAGAGAAGCGTGGAGAGCGGCGGGTTAAAAGGAGTCTATCCGCAAGTTCGAAATTCTAATTCAGAGCTTTTTAATTATTTGGTCGTTCGAAATTCTAATTCAGAGCTTCTAATTATTAATCGTTCGAAATTCTAATTCAGAGCTTTTATTTGGTTGGTCACCGATTTGGCCTTAATGTGGTCACTTCTAGAAATCAGAATCTGCACCAATCGATTCCTCGCCTTTAATTACGTAAGAATCTTTGAAAAAAAATTCAAACTGTTTGTATTTAATTATTAGTCTTAATTTTTATAATTAAATATAGTAACAGCGGAATAAATTTAGTTGAAAGTGTTCTTCGTACACAATTCCGATATGTAGAAATCAAACACTATCCACCTCTGTACAAACATCTAGATCTCGAAATACTTTATAGAATTGTTATACAGAGATAATTAATGTAACAGAAAAACAATAACAGTTATTAGTGGCAGATATAAACTGAAATATTTCTTTTATTCTGAAAAATTTAATTGTTCCAATATTTCTAAAAAGTATGTTTAAAAATAAAACCTAAAATATAGCAATCAGAGTACTATTTTTAAAAAAGTATAGTTAATTTTATACTAACGTCATCTCTACCAAATACTTGAAAAGTACCATTGTACAAATACCGGTAACGTTCTGAATATGGGTTTCCCTTGACAGTGAAGACGGCTTAAGAAAATCAATTCGATTGAATAAAAATTAATCTTTTCTCTGAATAAAAATAATATCTGTTCACCTTGTTCTGTTGTGTCCTTAATCTAAGCCAAAGGCCCCTATGGCGACGACTCGTCCAGAGTTTCTGAACAAAATCGGAGAAAATGTTCTTTTTAACCTAACAAAGATACCGTTCGTTTTGTTACGTGATTGGATCATGATCATCATAGGCGTGGACTCCCACAGATTTTTTCCAAGGGGGCAAAAGACCGATTCCAAACAGGGAGGAAAAACCGACACACAAATACAATCGCGAATACATATAGCCGCAAATACATAAATACAGTAGTGAATACACAAACACATTTTAATTCACGCATGGTCATAAAACATAATACAAAATAACAATTATTGATACACATATTCTTATTAACTACAGTAAATAAACTATACAACTATCGTATTTAATACAATTATATTAAGTACTATAGTATGTGAGAGTAAATTAATATGTTTTGTCATGTATTTTCAAGAACTCAATACCTTTTGATAATCCAGGGGAACTACTGCCCCCCGCTGTGGGCGGCCATAATAATAGGTATTCAGCCATTACTGGCATATCACTTCTCACGAACTGAGAATCCTCCACTCACTACGTTTCTCAACTAAACTTTTTATCTTCACGTAGGAATTTTCTGTTTAGATGCCGTCCACCAGCTGTAGTCAGTCTCCCGTTCTTTCTTTGTCATCGTACATTCAAGTGTGTCCTTCATGATAACAGTTCCTTCTTAGCCAATATCCCAACAAACCAGTTTCTCTTTTCTTTTTAATCACATTTAATTCTTTTCTTTTCTCTCCTTCTATTCCTTATACCTTCTCATTCATATTCTGTTCAACCAAGTTAATTCTCCACATTCAGCTTCCAAAGCCTCCAGTCCTTCGTCATCGCCTTTGTGCACTGGTCATGTTTCTGCCTTACAGAATACAATGCTCCACACGAAATGCATTATGGTATTTCTTAATTCTATTTTAAAATTATCAAAAAAGACTATTTCTTTCTCCTAAGTGTTTATTTTGCTGTTAATATTCTTGTTTTTATTCCACGAAAGTACTTTACGTATTCACTAATTATATTATCCAGATACTAACCACCACTACATTTTCTAATATTTCCTCGTTTAAATGAACAGTTGAAAAAGAAACTATTTGTTTTGTCCAGCATACACGTAGATTTTATTCTAAATATTCATTATATTTTAGCCTCTAGGTTTTAAGTAGCAATATTTCAATAAGAAAATAAATTCAATTCTTTACATTAATCATTCAGGACTCTTGCCAGATATCAGGTACTAGCAGACTCCATTTAAGTAGTTTTGTCATTTTTAAAATGTTATTTCTTTCTTTATTTATTTTAGCATCGGTAAAATTAAAATAGCCTTGTCTTCTTTTTAATTCCCAATAGTCAAACTGCAACTGCATGTATAGTTGATTTACTCATGAAGGATTCTATCTGCCATCTTTCAATCATTCTTCCCTCCACTCTCATCTTTGGAGTTTTGTCTGCCACTTTTCTGTCATCTACCGATCAAGTTTGAACTTTAAATTCAGTCATAGAAAAGTATTTTCAAATCAAACATGGCAAATCATCCATTACTAATTGTAGAGATGAGATGATCTGACCCTTGCACACTTATATACCGAATACTCTCATTTGGTTTCGTGCGTAGCGTAAGCTGTCGGTATGATGAATAATGCATTATTTCATTTAGTATTTGGCATAGCCTTGTACAGTATCGGATTTACGTATAAGTTAAACAAGCTATAGCTTAGGGTCCCACTTTGTTGGTGACCCCAAAAAATTTTAAAGGAAAAAGCTAGATGTATAGTCTTGCTTTTTAAAAAATGGCTATGCACCTCTCTTTAAAAAGCTTTGTACTATAACCCATATTTGAAATTAAATAAAATAGATGTTGATTTTGAATTTCCTACGTATTGCCATGACAGGCTGCCCTTTTAAACAGTGGCGGCTTTAGCGGGTAGGCCAGGTAGGCACGGGTCTACTCAAAAAGTTTGAGAAATATGTAAACGCTAAAAGGTACGATAAAGAGTAAATATATTTTCCACTATTTATATTAATGGTAGATAATTATTTTATAATAGCATCAACCACTAATGTAAAAGTAATTTCCTACTGTCATTAATCAATCAAATGTATATATATATCCATAAGCGAGGGAGCAGGCCTACCCAAAGTTAAAATCCTAAAGCCGCCCTTGCTTTCAAAGAGGTAGGTGGCCAACATTTTATGAAAAAGACTGTACATTTCTAAAATATAAGATACATAACAAATAAAATAAAACTTATGTGTAGGAAAATGTTTTGTGTTGTGTAGGTTCCTATGATGGAAGTATGGGGCCCAGTGATGATTTCAGCGGGTGACCAGGGGAGATTTTTCTCTGGGACCTTATCCTATCGTGCTCAATGTGGATTCCCGGTAGTTTCGTAATATTACTTTTCACTCCCAGTGAGTGTATTGAAAATCCTCCCAGAGAGAGAGTGAGATCATCACTGATGGGGGTCCCTCCTGCCAGCCTGCTCCGTAAAATATCACTAATTTCCTTATTTGTGTATGGGCTGGTTGCATGGCAACACGAAAGTTGCTGCAGTCTTCAGTGCAGACAGTCTGTCATTGACAAAGAATAAATTGACATTTAAAGGATCCCATTACCTTCAATAGGTTAGGACATCATCAAACCTAAATCGTCCGTCTCTGCCCTCCAATAGCGTGTCCAGAATACTCGATTTCAAAGAGTAATGGTGAATAATTATTTTAATGGTGAGTAATGGTGAATTGGCACTCTTTTTAGCAAAAATATTCCCACTTTTACTCGTGACTAACTGCAATATTCGTTCTCCACATGGAAAAAAAAAAGGTTTATGGAAATTATTTGGACCCTTTTTCTCATCATAGGATCTGCGTTTCGTAAAGCGAATATATTTTGCTTCACTTTAAAACTATCCTATGCATAAATATGGGAAATAGTATGAGAAACCTTATATATATATATATATATATATATATATATATATATATATATATATATATATATATATATATATATATATATATATATATATAGGCCATCTTGAACAACTTGACAATTATCAAACAGTAACGTCATTTCTGTTATAGGGGAACACGTAAAAAGCATAAAATTTACAGGAGAAATGGATGATACAAGTACTTGGATCTAACATAACGTAACCAAATCTAACCTAATATTAGTAGAAATAAGCGAAATTCTATCATTTTTGGAAAGTTAGGCTAGACCCCTGACACTAATGCAACATAAACTAACCTAACCTAACCTAAACTCACCAAATGTGAACACCAATTACTGAAATTGTAACATTTTTTAGAAACAATTGCTGGACCCCTTCTGCTAAACAATAGTCTCTGATTTTGCCAAGAGAGAGGGAGGGGATGATTGTCCATGACATAAAAGTTTCACATTTGTTGTTAGTAGGTAGTACACAATTTATTTAAGGAAAGCATGTTTCCCAAACTCAGGGGGAAGGCAATTGCCATTCTGCTCTCTCCAAATGACACTCCTGTTATTAAAGCAAAACCACTATCACAGTGGCGCAAATCTGTCTCCAGTAATGGGAGGGACGAGTAAGATCGTTCCCGTCTCTTTCTCTCTCTCTCTCCGTATGTGTGTGTTCAAAAGATTTATGAAGTTGAAAAACAATGTTGTGGAGGATCAGGAGGCCGAGTTATCTACAAACATTGGGGGGCGGGCAGATTTGAGCCTTATTCTGCAGGGACATCTATTTCATCTCACTTTCTTTTGTGGTAGTCGACCATAAATCTTCACATTTCTCCCCCAAAAAACACATTTCAAATCGGATTATTGGGGTGGGGGACAGTCCCCCCAGTTCCAAGATTGGAGGTGACATGTCCCCTTCATCCCCTGGGATATGCGCCAGTGCACTATCGGATAGCGACAAGTCTTTTCTTTCTTCCTTTCTTTTTTTTTAGTCCATTCAGAGACCCAATAATATGTTTCACGTTCCCCTTATTTCTCTATTGAAACCGGAAGTGGTACAGATCTATTATTACTACTTCCGGTTTCAATTTTGACCTCCATAGAAGAAAAGGAATAGGAAATGTCAAATGGCGTTCTGATATGGATTTTTGCTTACCACGAATAAGTTCCATATTAACTAGGAATAACCAAAATATTCCGCAGGATTCCAGTAAATTCTCGCATTTAGAATATTCAGCATTTCGGAAAAAATTCTGGATTTTTTCTGAAATCAGGAATTTTTCTGAATTCCAGAATTTACTAAATTCCGAAATCCGGAATTTTTCCAATTTTATTTTCCGGATTCGGGAAAATAAAAACTCCGGAATTAGCCATCCATATCCTTTATCCGGAAATGCTAGTTTCAATACTAATCTGAAAAGTTCAAAAACTGCAATAGGTAGATATAAACCAGTGTTGCAAAAATAGTTTCTGTTTCTTCTCTTAGTGCACGGCTTCTCAATGCGTTCGCAATGCGTTATTATGGCTCATGCGACGTTTGTAATACGCTGACCATGCATTTAAATGTGGATGGCTAATCACATTGCGCTGCAAACGTGAAAGTAATAAAAACGTGCAGAATGCTTCGGCTAGAGCGTATTTGGTACGTTTCGAAACAATAGACCGTCTGCTGTTTCGAAATCAATAAAACATGTCTAAAGCAAGGAGAAAAGGAAAGACGTGTTGCCAGGAAAAGGGATGTCTTCTCACAAGAAACCAACTGAAGCAGGTCATTCTAATTCTACCCTTCCCTTCCGACGCGGGAAATGACAAAAAAAGGCCTGGAAACCCTGACTGGCTCACAATATGATTTATAACTGTGGCGAAAGTAAAATTTCCGAATAGCCACCTAGGTCGCGTTAGTAACACGTCGGAAACATCCTCGTTTAGCCATACGTTTAATTTTCCATTGAAAGCAGAAATAGTACAAATAAACTACTTCCGGTTTTGATGCTAAACATCATGATCAAAAACTGTAATAAGACAACAAGAAGCTCTTTCTTGAAATAGATTTAACGTCCCAGGAATAGGGCATATTTTCATCCTAATTCCTCCACTAATGTCGGAAATGGTAGAAACCTATCTCTGTATATGGATATGCAAAAGTAATCCTGAGATATCTTCCTGATTTCTTGCATCTACCGTAAGTATTACGCTAGTAATAGCTTTTCTACTCTCAAAAATATATTTTTAAAAAAAGAAAGGAAAAGAAAGGGAGAGAAATGGATGGATATTTGGCTAACAGCGTGTTTTGAATGTCAGGAATCCTGAACAAGGCAAAGAAGCTTATATAGCTGGGACGACATCTGACATTGATGAATCGTCAAGGAAGGAAGCGGCCATTGTGTTCTGGTCAAGCGGGCTTTAGAGGCAAGCAGACAGCAAAAATAACAATGTCCTAGCGATAGTACTGTCGCAGAGGGAAACACTTTCCATAAATGCTCGTCGCCTTGATTTGTGTTCTATTTTGTTATGTGTCAAGACAACAATGTAGTTAATATGTTATCTTACGTGTGTCTATATGTTAGATGTATTACAATTGCTGACTTACAGATAATGATGGTTATTTATCTGTAGGAAGCCAGAAAAAGGTGTGGAAAATTTTCTTATATTAAATTAATCTTTTCGAAATACAGGGTGTTAAAAAGATTGAACAAAGAGAAATCGGTCATAATACAGCTTTGAAAACAGCTATTGATGTCATTCAAAAGGGAAAGTACATAACATCTTTTAAAAATTTTGAACTGACGCTTTCCATGTACTATTAGTGTACAAACAGATTTTCTGGTTCTGGTACGGAAATTCTTCAAATTCTAGGACAAAAGTCACTTCAGTTGGATCATATTACTGTTTTATGCGCAATAGCATCCTTACTGACAATAAAAGTGTAATCAGAGCTTGATATATCAAGATTTTGATAAACTCTTGTAATTGTCTGGCTGCTATCAACGTGTTTCATGCAGGATGATGCGCAATCACGTCACATAGAGGACATTTTCAACGTTGTGGTAGTAGAGAGTAGAGAACGAAGAGTAGATTGGTCAGCCAACGCTCCTGACATCAATTGCTTATCTTGTTGCTCCTTAGAATCAACTTAACAACAAAGTATATACAAACAATTAAAAGTAACTTCAAGGCAGCAGTAGAAATCTGAAATATTGATTATATCAAGCGTTATAACCAGGATGATTAACCGTAGTCTGTGGTGTTGTGAACGTCACATGATCTGTGTTGTAAGATGATTTGTATATTTAAATTTTTCGTGAAATTATGAATAATATTTCAATTTAATTAGGAATTTGCATATAAAGAATTTTGAGATTTAAATAATTATCAGCGGGAGCATATAACTTTTATTAATATTTCTATGTATATTTATGGTTTATGGTGTTATGTAAATGAATAGTAATGAACAACAGGGCAGGACTTAAGCGAGAAGCAATGAGAATTTGATATTAATTAACATTAACGTCTAAGAAGATAGCGAATTTTGTATTTTGATATGCTAGTTTGCATGGATAGAGGCAGAGAAAGCTTCCCACAGAAAAAAAAAAAACTTTAAGAAAGCATGCGTGCTTAACGTAGCGTTGGCCTCCCACGTTGTAGAAGATTTTGAAATCAATATAACCATCTGAATAAGGATAGAAAACCTATGAGATTCAGATTTTGCTTAGATGTATTGCTAGTTGAATTTCCTAGTGTTGTTATAGGAAGTTGCATACACTATCACTACCGAGATACACTTCCTACGAAGACAATCCCTTAAAAATCATAAAATTTTTAGCATGTCTATGAGAGAAATCCAAATACAAAGAGGTGTTATTTTTTTTAAACACGCCCATTTTTAGCGTGTTCGACTTTTAATGCGTCGTTTTGCCAACGGAACATTCTCAGAGAAAGAGAAGTTGACTATTTTAAAATTATTGACGAGTCTACTTGAACTAGAGGGGAAGCTGTCTAGAACGTTGTTTGTAATGGTTCCATGATATCCGCTAGATGTCTCTGTAAATATATAGTTATCGTCTGCACCGCTGATATGATTTGAATGATAATATGTGTTACGTTATGTAAATAAACTTTCTGGGTGTTCCCGTAGTATTAGACATATGTAGTTCGATATATATTTCTTTTGTTTTGTCAAATTGGCTTGTACTAATATCAATTTGGGCCTAGTTTGTGGCTGTGGAAGGTATGCAGGGAGACTAACACATACCTTTGTTTTTTTTGTTTTTTTTTATAACCGAGAAGGCAATACTGTTGCAAAAGAAAAGCGACCTTCCAATCAGTAATATTATGTCGTCTATCATGTGTCAGGCTACTTCAGCCTTATCTAGAGTCATTTTAATTTGTTTGCATTTTGCATAGTTCATTTAATTTGTTTAATTAACATCATTAATTTGTTCAGAAACCAAATCCTTCAATGCATCCGTTTCTGTAATTCATCATATTCAATGTCACTTGTTCAAGCAGTTCCTGGTGTCGCCGATAGGTGGTGTCACCTGACAAAGGTGTTTAAGTAAACATGTCAAGTGACAGAGTTTAAATAATGTTGGTGTTTGTGTTAATATTTCTCGTAATTACGGCACAGTGTGTGTGCGTAACAGATACTAAATTGAAGCTTGATTATTAAGCAAGTTAACAAACATAGTGACAGACAACGATGCCATTGAAGTGATCGACAAAGTGGAAAAGAACATGAACAAGTGTTTTTTTTTTAAGTTATTTAGGTCACTGGAAATTCGCAGGTGAGTGATGCACCTTCACCCCTATTCCAGTGGAGCGGGCTACTTTGGTTCGGCCCAACCCAGCAGTTGAAAGAAACAATGAAACTGCAAAGGAATATAACAGTACACGGAACAACCAGAGAGTTAGTTATTCCTAAATCGAGAGACAGTGCATATCAAGACTGCAAGTTGGAACTCTTACCATTCAGAGATGTGTGTACAAGAATAGTGCATTAGTTACACACTGATATTCTGTGCGTGTGTGCTGTAGAATGGGAAATCATAGCTAGTTTACTTTCAGTATTTCCTCGTGTTCTCCGGACTAACATTCTCGTGGTGGAATGGGAGAGTAGGAGATACCGATTATGTATATATATAAAAGTGTGTTTACCATTTACTAGTGGGAAGAGACAAAGCTTTACATCATATTTCGTAAAGTGCTTCGCACCAGTATCAATTTCGTGCCATGTTTACGTCACACGCTATATCACTTGTTCACGCTACTAACAGTGAAAGCGAAAGCGAGTAGCATTCTTAGTGAAGAGAACGCATTGCCGTGTTCTATAGGAAATCTCCAATGCTATCGTATAGTATAGTTTAATTAAAATCCATTAAATACAAGAACTGAGCTATTTTTGCTTGTATTAAGTAGGCGGGTTTTGTGCAAGAGAACGTCATGAGAACTTTCGTCAAATAACAAATGTATTTCATAGTGGTATCACACCAAGGACTACCCAGTTGAACCGCCTATGGTGTTTGCTGCAATTCCATGGCAGAGGAAACCTGACGGTTAGCAGAACCTAGGAAGAGGATGGTCCACAACTTTGGAAGAAAACCGACCCGGAAGTGCATTCAATCGTGAAACTAGAGACACTTCAAGAAAGAAGAGCGCGGCGTGATAAATACAAAAGTGCACAAACAGTAATAATTGCGAGCTCAAAGTGTGAGAAAGAAATATTAAAAGAAATATTTTTTTTTTCTTTTGCTCAGGTCTCTTAGCGAGACCGCGCGCGCGAGTGCTTTTGTAAATATAATTTCGGTGTGCTCTGGAGTTACGGAAGTGGTGCATTAAATCAGGATTACCACTGGAATGTTGACTTCTTTTATTGTTGCAGTTGGCCGTAAGGTAACGTGTTACCCTTTTGTCTTTCTTGTTTGCTTTTCAGGCCAGAAGCTGGGTCTATCAATGGATCGTAATTGCGATGAGCATATTGTGGGTATCTTTCGCATACAGGATGGGTGTTAAAACCATTTTACCTGTAAATTAGAGTGTCATGCCTAGCAGGAATCTTATTTATTTTTTTTTCAAAATTTTAACTTTTATTCATTCTAAGACTCTACCGACTGAACTAATTTTAATAAATTAACTTTGTGGCAGGAGGTTGTAGTAATTTAAATTAAATATCAGTCTAAAAATTAAGATTCCTCCCACATTTGCATTTTTTGCATATTAATGATTGTAGTAATTTATTCATATTATGCAAACTCACAGTCCTCCGCTCACAAAGAACTTGGCTGCCTTGCGCGTGGGGCACGACACACACACCATCCTGGATGTATGTTTTGTTTTAGAAATGTCCTTTGCTAAAATTTGCTTTTGCTAGTAAATCTTGTGGCAAGAGAAATAAAGTAAAGTCATGTTTTCTTTTTCATTTTCTGGTCAGTAAAGAATGTTGCCACAAGAAAAGAAAGATACCCAACGTTTTTACGATATTTAGTGCAAGCCAGACGCGGGTAGCAGTAGATGTGTTTTTTCTTTCAGGTTGTCGCGCTGCCATCCAGAAAGTTTATTATTTCTGTGTGTATTATTGTGGTGTTATATGCATTTATTTTGTTGAAGTGTATTGCCAAATTTTAAACCTTTTTTGGAGGGGAATAACATTTAGTGAATCAAGTTTAGGCATTTTAGAGAACCTAGTTACTTATTTAGAGTTCATAATCACTTGATGGTAGTAACGCGAAGTCAAGCTAGAGCGATGGAAGGCTTTGTAGGCGACAACATTATAGACGATCAATTTGCTCAAATAATGGAATTTCCATCGGAGTCTCAGGACACCGGAAGCGATTCAGTAGGAAATGTAAACACCTCTCTCCAGGAAGTAGTTCCGCCTGGAGAAGGTACAGTTAGTAATGAGAGGGCTAATGAATCGGAGCAGGTTAGGGAACCGGTTCCTAGCACCTCAGCGCAAGTCACATCTGTATCTGACCCGTGTCTCGCGTCATTATTTAGCATGTTGAAAGAGATAGCAGGCAAACTAGAAAATCAAGAAAAGAAGCAGGATAAATCACTTCTAGAGATTGCGAATAAGCTTGAAACCCAAGAAAAGACGCATCAGAGAACCTTTTCGGAATTAGCAAGTAGGCAGGAGAACGTTAGCAGAACCATGCTAGATAAATTAGAGGCTGTTGAAAAGCAGATCACTGCCAGTTTCCGGCATGAGATGCTCCAAAACGTGACAGAGTTAGAAGCAAGGATCGATTCCTCAGCGGAAGCTCTGGATTCCAAGATAACAGCATCCTGTCAGGAACTAAAATCATCAGTTGAGGCAACAGAGAATAAAATTAGTGAATTAGAGGCTCACACTGAAAGCAGGATAGGCGAGATATCTGAGGTCCTTGGTTCGGATCTCGCTCAGGTATCTCGTGATGTCAACCATCTACGTGGTGACATGGAGAGAGTGGGGGAAAATGTAGCCGCCGTTTCTACTGAAATAGATAGAGTAAAAGCTACAGTAGATAGTTCAGTGGGCCACTTACAATCTAAGTTGCGTAGAGCGGAACTGAGATGGGAGGAACAGCTGGAACTGTTAAAGGAGACGGTGCGAGAAAACAGTTCCAGTTGTCAAAACACAGCCTCTGTCTCGCATGAGAGAATCGAAACGCCGGTCGCTGGACCGAGCCATGCGGGACAGTTCCCTGAGCTTCCCAGGCGTGAGAACTCAGACGAGCAGGCTGCCCCTCCCCCTCAAAACATAAACAACGTCACCAGTAGCAATAATAGTGTTGCGAATTGCCAGGTAGCGTCAGCCTTAGGACTATTACATCGAGATCTGTCACTTCCTGTTTTTACAGGAGTTGAATCAGAAATACAGGCCCATAATTTTCTAGTAGAGCTAGATAACTATTTCGATTTAACGGGAGTACCAGAAGAGAGACGGTTGGCCTTTTCCTCCCACTGCTTCCGTGGCATCTCACGCCAGTGGATGCAGGTGACTCTGAAGAAATGCGCTAATTACCAAGATCTCGTTAGACATTTCAAGAACGCCTATCTTAGCGAGGAGAAACTTGCTAATCTCCGTGCCTCTATTTTGACGTCACGCTTCGAGACACGGGGAAGCAAGAAGCCGACAGAATACTTGTTGGAATTACTGCATACCAACAGTATTCTCGACCCCCCGTTACCGCCCCAGGTACTGTTGCGAGTTCTTCCACGGCAATTGCCATTCTCAATCTATAGATGTATTGTGTCATCTAAACCTCGATCTATAGATGAATTATTGAATATTGTTGGTGAGCTGCAGTCCACCTATCAGCCACCAAGTAATAACAACAGTAGGAGGGGAATAAATACACTCACGGTAGAAGAAGAAGAAGAAGATGTAGGACGATCTTCCCCCCCCCCACGAAACAGTAGGCCGAGTAACCCCACCAGAGACAGGAGGTTCCACAGGGACAATGGGCCTTATTACAATAGGGGTTCACGTAGAGGCAATGGAAATAGAAATGGCAATAATAATGGCAATTGGCGTTCGAGAAATTCCAGTGGTCAGGAGCGTGACACTGGAGATTCTCGAACGAGAAATCAGGGCCATCGAGGACAACGGCGTGGAAGGAACAGGGGTCGTGGCCAGGCACAAACACGTAATAATAATAGAAATAGTGACTATGCTGCGGAGGTTAATGAGCTCCGAGTTCATAACGATAGGACTGAACAGTCCCCGAGACAAGTCTCGGCTCGTGGGAATTCACGTGCGAATAGCCCTGGAACTAGTCAACGCCACTGAGAACTGTCCGCATGTTCTCAGAGCGGTGACTTGAATACTGGAGTACTGAATATTCAGGATAAACCGGCGAAATGTATTTCTGAGGATATGCGTAATTGTATTATTGCATGTAACAATGTTTTAGAAGAAGAAAAAGAAGAAAGTAGTGAGACATTTGTAAAGACTTTAGAGACACTTGAGAATGGGGATTGTGAAACCTGTAGACGTATAATTAGCACGACACATTTCGATCGTGAAGGAAATAACGACATTCGTCATCCCGAAATTATGCTTTTACAGAGAAATGGGGACAAAATTAGAATAAACAAAAAGTTGTTTGACGAGACGAATGCGATCTTTAGGAACCTTTTAGATAGTTCGACCGAAAAGCTACCCAATAACAATTTAGTAACACTTCCGGAGGTAGAAGTAGGTCTATTTAATAGCAAAATTCTGGCATTATTGGACAGTGGCGCGAGCATCTCGGCTATCTCACTGCAATGTTGGGAAGAAATACGTAAGCGAGACCCCCCACCAGCGTTCATTAAGTCAGCGAACATTAGAGTCAGTTCAGCGTTCGGTCGCGCCGTCGCTTCGATCATCGGCCAAGTATTGTTAGAACTTGTGATTGCAGAAAAGGAGTACTATACTTCGGCAATAGTAGTGAAAGGGCTGAACCGTGAACTCATTTTGGGTTCACAGTTCTTTGTAGAAAGTAGAGCGATCCTAGATTATGAGAGAAACGTCCTTTCGCTTAACCATCCCCACCATATAGAAGTTTCTTTTCGAGACATCGAAATAGAGGAAGAAGACCTTTTCATAAGAAAATTATCCTGGGAGTTCGAAGAGGATGTGGTCGATTGTGAGAATCCCACACTTAGTAGTATGTGCGTGTCGAGGAGAGGACCGCTGACTACAGAGCAGTTCGAGCGAGCGTCAGCAGGCGGAGGCCACCAGGGAGAGTTGGCTACCCTGCGCAGCCAGTTGGACGATGGGAAGTTCCCAACTGCAGCCGAACTTGCAAACGTCGTTTACTCGCCACAGGAATGGGCGAAGGTTCGAACCCAGGCTACCCCAGAAGAAATTAGAGATCATGTCGAAAAGTATACTGATTTGAGTGGGGAGGAAAAGCAAAAGTTGTACGACGTGCTCTACAAACATCGAAGCATATTTGACGAGAAGCCCGGTACCATTAGGGATTACCAGCATTCCATTGAGGTGACCGATGATCGACCCATGAAGACAAGGATGTATCCTTATCCTCTGCGACACCGAACGGCTGTAACTAACACCATTAATCGTTGGTTGGCGTGGGGTATAATCAAGAAGCATCCCACTTCTTATCTAAGTCCACTCGTGATTGTGCCGAAAAAGAATGGGACCTTGAGAACTTGTTTGGATGCGAGAAAGCTCGGTGCTATTACGCGCGCAGAATTCGACCAGCCAATCCCTGCACTGTGTACACTGCAAGACTTATGTGAACGGCGTTGGTTCTCTAGTTTAGATGCAGTAGATTCTTTCATGCAAATCCTAGTTGAGGAAAAGAGCCAGAAATATTTAGGTTTCCTTCACGACGGAATTACGTATGTATTCAAGAAGCTTCCCTTTGGGACCAAGCAAAGCTTAGCTTCATGTGTGCGTGCGATCAACTCCATTCTCGGGGATGAGTGTCGTGACTTTTGTGGCCATTATGTTGATGATGTAACCATATCGTCATTTTCTTTTGATGAGCATCTACGCCATCTTGATATTGTGTTAGGGAAGTTGAAAGTAGGTGGCCTAACTTTAAGATTGAAAAAGTGTCAAATTGCCCGCCGGAGAATTTCCATTCTTGGCTATGACCTCTCCCCTGCTGGAATTGAGAAGTCGCAGGAGAAATTGGAGAAGGTTATGGAATTTCGAAAACCTAGAAACGTGAAAGAATTGAGAAGTTTTATTGGGTACTGTCAATTCTATAGAATATTCAGTACACAGTATTCAGAAATTTTATACCCATTGTTTCAGTTGTTGAAGAAGGGAGTGAAATATCAATGGTTGCCTTGTCACGACGTAGCGTTTCAAAGGATACGCGAAGTCTTCAGAGAGAAAGTAGTGCTGAAGAAGCCGCTCCCTGACAAACAACTTATTTTGGAATGTGACGCTTCCGATGTAAGTTGTTCGTCGCATCTTTATCAACTGGACGACAATGGCGAGGTCCGTGTAATAGGAATGACGTCACGCATCTTTAATGCAGCAGAACGTAACTATGGAATTTCAGAGAAAGAGATGGCTGGTGTAATTGATGGCGTGTGTAAGTTTAAACACTATTTGGTAGGCAATTTCTTCAAAATTCGAAGCGACCATCAATCGATACGTTTTCTGCTGTTATGTAGGCTTACGTCACAACGTCTGATGCGTTGGGTACTAACTTTGAATATGTTGACATTCGAATTTGAGTATGTAAAGTCTAAGGACAATTTAAGCGATTACCATTCCAGGTACCCACCAAATACAGGAGTTCAATTCGATAAGGCAAAGAAATTGGTATTGAATGAATCTTTGATGACAATACTGACCCACATTCCGAGTCAGTTAAGGGAACTTATTGCAGTGTTGCCAGAGCTGCAAACTTCTGACCCTGTATTTGGTGACGTCAAGAGAAAGCTGCAGAACCAGGAAAACTCAGGGAAAACAGCCAGCGAGAACCACCAGTACTTGCTCTCAAATGGACGGCTATGTAAACGTGACCGTTCCGGTCTACGGATTTGCATACCGGAAGTGCTTGTGCAGCCATTGTTGGAATATTACCACAATGAGCGAGGACATCTGTCTGCTAGCAAGCTTGTGCCAATGTTGACTGAATATTTTGTTTGGCCGAAGATGAGGATTGCCATAAAGAAATTCTCAGCTTCCTGTGGTTTGTGCCAGAAAGCATCCCCCCCTCACATGTATCGTTCGGGACCACTGAACCCTGTTTTAGTGCGCCGCCCGGGGTACATGGTATGCCTGGACTGGTTGGGGCCTCTCCCTGTGGGGGTAGGCAACGTGTCATACATCCTTGTATGCGTGGATGCTTTCTCCAAGTTGATAGGACTGTATGCGTGCAGAAGGGCAACCACAGACACAGCGTTAAAGAAGCTGAAGGAGTTCCTGAAACTGTGCCCGTCTGCTGAGGTCATCTTGACAGACAATGGGACACAGTTTTCAAGTGCCAAGTGGAAGAAGGAACTCTCGGACTTAAACCTTAAGCCCATCTATAGTACTCCGTACTATCCCCAAGGAAACATGGCTGAGGTGGGTGTAAAATCGACAGTGAGAATGTTACGAAAATTGTGCCATGACAAGCAGAGGGAATGGCCCAAACATCTTGAGAAAATTGAAAAGTGTCTCAACTCAAGCGTACATCTGTCGACTGGTCTAAGTCCATTTCAAGTGCACCTGGGAGAATCACCATCTAGAGAATTGGCGAGATTATTCGAGATCCCAGAAGTAGAGAGACACAAATCGTTGAAATATTATGTCGAGCTAGCAGCAAGTAATCTAAAGAAGTCAGCACAGCGAAGAAAGAAGGCCTTCGATAAACGTCGCGAGCCAGCGCGTTTCGAGGTTGGAGATTTGGTACTGGTGAGAGCTTTTCCCAAATCTGACGCTTTCTCTGGCATTACCAAGAAGATGATGCTCCTTTACACGGGACCTTACTTGACACTCTCCACTGCGCAGAATAATGTCTGCACACTCGGTGATCCTGAGACTCGAGAAGCATTGATGAAGAGAAACGTGTTCCACCTGAAAAAAATACGTTCAGCGTGAAGCCACGCCTCCTCAGGACACAGCTGACCTGATGACGTAGGAAAGGCAGGAAATAAACACAGCACGTCATACAGGATGGAGAGCTGAAGAAGAAAGAAACACTCCCAGACGCATCTCTTTACGTCTGGCCTTCAAGAGAGTAGTTGCGCGGAGTGTAATACAACAGCTGAATCAGAATATTACAAAAGAGATGAATTTAGTATAGAATGATGAGTATAAAGTGATTATGACATGTTAGGGATTATTTCTATTTGTATTAGTGCTTAGTTTACCATTTTATTATTACTATGATATATTGATGTATTTTGGGAAATTTCTTGTGTAAAGTTAAGATATACGGGATATGTATGTGATTTATGTAAAGTATATTAGTAACTCTTCTGAGAAAATGCAACGATTAAGCGATTAACGGTTGCATTTCCTTAGGAGGGGAATAAATGTGAACGTCACATGATCTGTGTTGTAAGATGATTTGTATATTTAAATTTTTCGTGAAATTATGAATAATATTTCAATTTAATTAGGAATTTGCATATAAAGAATTTTGAGATTTAAATAATTATCAGCGGGAGCATATAACTTTTATTAATATTTCTATGTATATTTATGGTTTATGGTGTTATGTAAATGAATAGTAATGAACAACAGGGCAGGACTTAAGCGAGAAGCAATGAGAATTTGATATTAATTAACATTAACGTCTAAGAAGATAGCGAATTTTGTATTTTGATATGCTAGTTTGCATGGATAGAGGCAGAGAAAGCTTCCCACAGAAAAAAAAAAAACTTTAAGAAAGCATGCGTGCTTAACGTAGCGTTGGCCTCCCACGTTGTAGAAGATTTTGAAATCAATATAACCATCTGAATAAGGATAGAAAACCTATGAGATTCAGATTTTGCTTAGATGTATTGCTAGTTGAATTTCCTAGTGTTGTTATAGGAAGTTGCATACACTATCACTACCGAGATACACTTCCTACGAAGACAATCCCTTAAAAATCATAAAATTTTTAGCATGTCTATGAGAGAAATCCAAATACAAAGAGGTGTTATTTTTTTTAAACACGCCCATTTTTAGCGTGTTCGACTTTTAATGCGTCGTTTTGCCAACGGAACATTCTCAGAGAAAGAGAAGTTGACTATTTTAAAATTATTGACGAGTCTACTTGAACTAGAGGGGAAGCTGTCTAGAACGTTGTTTGTAATGGTTCCATGATATCCGCTAGATGTCTCTGTAAATATATAGTTATCGTCTGCACCGCTGATATGATTTGAATGATAATATGTGTTACGTTATGTAAATAAACTTTCTGGGTGTTCCCGTAGTATTAGACATATGTAGTTCGATATATATTTCTTTTGTTTTGTCAAATTGGCTTGTACTAATATCAATTTGGGCCTAGTTTGTGGCTGTGGAAGGTATGCAGGGAGACTAACACATACCTTTGTTTTTTTTGTTTTTTTTTATAACCGAGAAGGCAATACTGTTGCAAAAGAAAAGCGACCTTCCAATCAGTAATATTATGTCGTCTATCATGTGTCAGGCTACTTCAGCCTTATCTAGAGTCATTTTAATTTGTTTGCATTTTGCATAGTTCATTTAATTTGTTTAATTAACATCATTAATTTGTTCAGAAACCAAATCCTTCAATGCATCCGTTTCTGTAATTCATCATATTCAATGTCACTTGTTCAAGCAGTTCCTGGTGTCGCCGATAGGTGGTGTCACCTGACAAAGGTGTTTAAGTAAACATGTCAAGTGACAGAGTTTAAATAATGTTGGTGTTTGTGTTAATATTTCTCGTAATTACGGCACAGTGTGTGTGCGTAACAGATACTAAATTGAAGCTTGATTATTAAGCAAGTTAACAAACATAGTGACAGACAACGATGCCATTGAAGTGATCGACAAAGTGGAAAAGAACATGAACAAGTGTTTTTTTTTTAAGTTATTTAGGTCACTGGAAATTCGCAGGTGAGTGATGCACCTTCACCCCTATTCCAGTGGAGCGGGCTACTTTGGTTCGGCCCAACCCAGCAGTTGAAAGAAACAATGAAACTGCAAAGGAATATAACAGTACACGGAACAACCAGAGAGTTAGTTATTCCTAAATCGAGAGACAGTGCATATCAAGACTGCAAGTTGGAACTCTTACCATTCAGAGATGTGTGTACAAGAATAGTGCATTAGTTACACACTGATATTCTGTGCGTGTGTGCTGTAGAATGGGAAATCATAGCTAGTTTACTTTCAGTATTTCCTCGTGTTCTCCGGACTAACATTCTCGTGGTGGAATGGGAGAGTAGGAGATACCGATTATGTATATATATAAAAGTGTGTTTACCATTTACTAGTGGGAAGAGACAAAGCTTTACATCATATTTCGTAAAGTGCTTCGCACCAGTATCAATTTCGTGCCATGTTTACGTCACACGCTATATCACTTGTTCACGCTACTAACAGTGAAAGCGAAAGCGAGTAGCATTCTTAGTGAAGAGAACGCATTGCCGTGTTCTATAGGAAATCTCCAATGCTATCGTATAGTATAGTTTAATTAAAATCCATTAAATACAAGAACTGAGCTATTTTTGCTTGTATTAAGTAGGCGGGTTTTGTGCAAGAGAACGTCATGAGAACTTTCGTCAAATAACAAATGTA
This sequence comes from Thermobia domestica, assembly GCF_964235325.1. Classification (NCBI taxonomy): domain Eukaryota; kingdom Metazoa; phylum Arthropoda; class Insecta; order Zygentoma; family Lepismatidae; genus Thermobia; species Thermobia domestica. The sequence goes on from NC_137469.1 coordinate 59,497,240, forward strand.
TTTCATAGTGGTATCACACCAAGGACTACCCAGTTGAACCGCCTATGGTGTTTGCTGCAATTCCATGGCAGAGGAAACCTGACGGTTAGCAGAACCTAGGAAGAGGATGGTCCACAACTTTGGAAGAAAACCGACCCGGAAGTGCATTCAATCGTGAAACTAGAGACACTTCAAGAAAGAAGAGCGCGGCGTGATAAATACAAAAGTGCACAAACAGTAATAATTGCGAGCTCAAAGTGTGAGAAAGAAATATTAAAAGAAATATTTTTTTTTTCTTTTGCTCAGGTCTCTTAGCGAGACCGCGCGCGCGAGTGCTTTTGTAAATATAATTTCGGTGTGCTCTGGAGTTACGGAAGTGGTGCATTAAATCAGGATTACCACTGGAATGTTGACTTCTTTTATTGTTGCAGTTGGCCGTAAGGTAACGTGTTACCCTTTTGTCTTTCTTGTTTGCTTTTCAGGCCAGAAGCTGGGTCTATCAATGGATCGTAATTGCGATGAGCATATTGTGGGTATCTTTCGCATACAGGATGGGTGTTAAAACCATTTTACCTGTAAATTAGAGTGTCATGCCTAGCAGGAATCTTATTTATTTTTTTTTCAAAATTTTAACTTTTATTCATTCTAAGACTCTACCGACTGAACTAATTTTAATAAATTAACTTTGTGGCAGGAGGTTGTAGTAATTTAAATTAAATATCAGTCTAAAAATTAAGATTCCTCCCACATTTGCATTTTTTGCATATTAATGATTGTAGTAATTTATTCATATTATGCAAACTCACAGTCCTCCGCTCACAGTGTTTAAGCTGAGTATCATGTAATTACCTGTGAGTTGTTTCGTACTGTACGTTGGCTCGTGAGCTTTGTAACGTTAATTTACTTTTGTCACGTTACATTTCCTGATTCGAAATGTATATTTATACAGTTCACGAGATTATCATGAATCAAACAACACAATTATACACTTTTGAATATATATATTCACTTCCAACATATATCGTGTCACATTAAAATATTATACATTAAGTCCATACAAGATGTCACTTCGTTCAATATATCTTTCTACATTACCATAACAACATCAAACAAATCAACAAGTTGTCATAGCAACGAAAATTAAGAAATATCTTGATATGTTACAAATATTTAAATTATTTCTTTATGTTTTCTTCTTAAGTGTTGGTGCTTTTGAAATAGCACTTTTGCCCTTAAATATTAACAATACTTAAAAAGTACATGCAAAAATATACATTATCGTTGTAAGTTCAGTACCAAAGACCTGAAATTAGCACTTAAAAAGCATCTAAAATAATTTTGCACAAAAGTATAAATTTAAGTTATTTTGAGTGCATAACAAGCTCAAGCAGTGAAGAGTGTTTGTAACACAAGGAAGCAGAAGAGCTAATGTGACACAACTGATTGTAGAATTCAACCACACAGGCTTTCAACATGTCAATACGCAAACACACACACTGCACGACGTGTTCAGGATATTTTGAGGAACATCAGAATACACTACGCTACCTTCGATCAAGCACCGCTCTGTTACAATACCGGTTGATCTGACCTGTATAGTGTTTGTCATGGGCCATATTGCGATGGCTTTCAATTTAATTATGATATGCTATATAATTATTTCCTTGTTGAATTATAGGTGCTTTTGTGTGTAAAATAGAACGAAATTTGAGAGTCTCAAATCTAGGTAAAGTAGAGGAAAGTAAAGGAAAAAGGAAGTGTAAAATTTGACTGTGTCTCAAAAGCCAAGTAGTAAATTCTATTGATATTATTCAATTACAAATATTAATATCTAAAATTGCCTGAAGACTTTTTTTTTTTACTTAGATGTACTTATTTCAGGTAAGTAAATAGAAACAAATAAAAAAGGAAGAAAAATTGAGGCCTTGAAAGTGAAACGTAAACAAATTCATCAGTGTTCAAAAGATGCTGTCTACAATGCACTGAGCGCAGTGGGTCAGTGAGTCGTAGTGGGTCGATAGGTCAGAGTAGGTCATAGTGGGTCACGTGGGTGGTGAGTCACAGTGGGTTGCGTCCGTTGACTCACGATCTACTGACCCACTCACTCACTCCATCTCTAGTCTGGACCCGCTGCAGCCCCTGCATAGATGCGCCCGTAAGTAAAAAAAAAAATGGATTTTCATAAACAAATTTTTGTTACTTTAGAAATAGTTTATTGGTACGTACATTTGCTACAACTTGTTACTCTAACGTCACGCATTGTAGCGGCATATTTCAATAAAATACCTAGTGAAAATATACAATAATAATAATAATAATAATAATAATAATAATAATAATAATAATAATAATAATAATAATAATAATAATAATAATAATAGTAATAATAATAATAATAATAATAATAATAATTTTGTATGATAAATATGTATGTATGTATGGTGAGTTATTAATGCTTTCATACTCTGAAAGAAGACATTTGATTTGCTTTCAGTATATAAATAGTCTACCCCCGCTTGAAAAGTCATAGGTTTTCAGGAATAGCTTGCTGGCTACACCACTGGATCAACTGTTTCTCCAAAACGATTCACTAGTTATACGAGGGTCATTCGGAAAGTAAAGAACGTTTTGCGCTAGCGCGTGCGCGTGTTCCCCCACCCCCGCTGCCGCTGGGTTATTGACCTGGGCATGCTTTAGCCTCAGTCTGGCACCAGCTGCGATCCGCTACGGTCCGTTATTGCTTAGCTGTGCGACTGTAAAATGTGCGATACAATTACTGATCCCGCCAAGTGTGAGGTTCGTAGTGTGATAAGATTTTTGAATGCAAGAAAAGTGCGTCCGATAGAAATTTATAGACAAATCACTGAGGTGTATGGAAATGTAATAAATGAAGCATCAGTTCGTAAGTGGTGCATTATGTTTAATGACGGACGGACGAATGTGCACGATGAGGAACGCTCGGGCCGGCCTTCTGTTGTGACTGACGAACTTAAAGGAAGAATTGAGCGGAAAATTCAAGAGGATAGGCGATTCACTATTGATGGGCTGCACAAATTCTTTCCTGAAATTTCAAGAACTTAAGGAAGCTGTTAGTGATTGGTTCAACAGTTTGGCGGCAACTGTGTATGCCGAAGGCATAGAAAAACTTGTACCACGGTATGACAAGTGTTTAACTTTACACGGCGACTATGTCGAAAAGTAACTTAAGTATCACATAGTATGTAACACAAATTTCGCCTTTGTATATCAGTTATTAAAGTATTTATACAAAAGCGTTCTTTACTTTCCGAATGACCCTCGTATGTCTGAATTCCACGTCGAATACAACCTATTCAATATTATGATGTTAGTACTCCGTAACATCTTCCACTCCACACCATAACTTCTGAGCAAAAAGCAAACTTGTGAATTTTGTTTTCTCCTATACACACTGAGAAAAATCTGTTCTCCAGACACGGGCACATTGTACAAATATATGGAATCCTCTTCCTTGCTACAGAAATCAGTACAGGGCATAAGTTATCCGTATGCTTTATAGGCACTGCCCCTAGAAGTTACATCATGCCTTGCAGGATTCCTGACATCTAACAGTCTTCCTTATATTACATACATATACGTATGCATGTTACTTTCGTCAGCTATATGTTATATACGTCCATTTGTATGTGAGATCCTGACCCCTATATTGTCTCATTCGGAAAGTACTTACACAGAAAGATAAAACACTTATACAGAAAGTATTATAAAACATGCGTTTTCAGTTATACATTTGCTGTACGTTAAGTCCAAAAACTACAGGATGTACAAATGTAACATACGATTTTATGTACGCCACATGCATTTTTTCTCAGTTCACAACTAGATCGATTATTTCGGCCAATTTCATTAATAGAATCAATCTTTACGGGGTAACGGTGAATTTAATGGTTGTTATCCATATCCCATTCAATCATAAATATACTTTTCCTTTGATCTTAATCAGAGTTTATTAATCGGATAGGTTCATAACGTTAAGGTATATCCATTATTTTGATAACTATATGTAGGTTCAATAGTAAGCGCATGTCGGTTCCCCTATCATGCTACGGCCTCGACTATTGACATATACCATTCCGTGTCGCTGCTGATTTCTATGCCATTTCTCAAGACGCATTGCAAGGAGGAAAACTTCATGTCGCTTCGTGTGCTCCGACGAAAGCCGAAAGATAGCGACTGATAAGCCACGACCGGGCTAGTTTCTCTTGAAGGCGTTCTGTCGGGGCATGGCATGGGAACGACAGAAGCACCGCATGTCATGTCTGAATTTAAAAAGGACAACCCAATGAATTTTCAATGTCAAGGTCTGAAAAGAAACTTTGTAGACCACGGCACAGCATGGGAACGGCACACTATGTATGAATTAAACTTAAGCTGGTGATCACAAGACTTGTCTGTTGCAGGTTTCAATCCTGCTCATGACATGGATGTTATGTATTGCATTTTCAAAGTTCATTTCATTGTCAACACTTAGTTCTAGTCGTCTCCTTTAGCAAGGCTCTGTTTGCGCATGGGCCAATATGGGCCGTGTCCTGAGATGGCAAATTTTCTCAGAGAATTTTTTTTTCATACTCCACTTTTGATAATTACAGAAATTTGGTGAGAAATATTAATATTTTTGGGACGGCATTTTTTATATGTTCCGGGGAGGCAAAAATGTTAAATATAGCCCTTATTTTAAAGGGCATAACAGTGAGACATAAAACCTACAGGACATTAACTCTTCTGAGTTATTTGGTACATGTATCATATTTGATGCGTAGGAGACACTCCTCTTTTTTACTGAGACTAAGTTCTAAAATGAGCTGCATCTTATATGCCAACACATTATTTCAATTTCAATGTTTTCCCGATAATTCTATGTATGATTGATGCCTTTTTTGCTTCCTTTTGGTGTACAACAAAATTCTAGTTACATACAATTCACTAACTGTAAATGAAGTTCGGAAACAATGGTTATATCCATCGTTTCAATGTACGTGGTGCTATCCAGAACTTTCGGGACTAGTGCTGCCATCTGGAAAGTAGTGGTAGTAGATCCACCAATAGGTACCAAGACTAGCATATCTGGTGAGTAAGAGTGCACAATTTCATGCAGCTGGGCTGATGTGTTGAGTGTCCACAGTGCTTTTCATGATATCCTGTTTGTGGTTTGTGGCGATTTGACGATGGATCAGAGAATAGAACAGCGCGTGTGTATCAAATTCTGGGCGAATCTCGGGAAAAGTGCTACGGAGACCTTTGCAATGATTCAACAAGTGTTTGTGGAGCACAGCATGAGCCGTATGCGTGTGTTTGAGTGGCATGCTCGGTTCAGGGCCGGCCGTACAGACATCGAAGACGATGCCCACACTGGAAGACCCGTTAGCCGCACAACGCCAGACATTGTTGCCAAACTTCAACAATTGGTTCAGGCGGATTGACATCGAACCATTCACGACCTTGCTGATGAAGTGGAAATTGGTTACGGGACCTGCCACTTAACTGGCTGCTGTATCACGACAATGCGCCCTGTCACACCTCCTTGCTCACCAGGAACATTTTTGCAAAAAAAAAATATATATATATATATATATATATATATATATATATATATATATATATATATATATATATAGCGGTTGTACCCCACCCACCGTACTCGCCTGATTTGGCACCCTGTGATTTCTCTCTCTTCCCAAAACTGAAAAGCAAGTTAAAAGACGGTCGGTTCGATACACTTGAGAGGATTCACGAAGCATCGCTCGCGGTGCTACACACCCTCAAAGAACAGGACTTCCAGGATACGTTTGGCCAATGGCAGAATCGCTGGGATCGGTGTCTTCTTGCGGAAGGGAACTACTTCGAGGGTGATGGCGGTCATTAGTCCAAAAGTACATTTTTCACCAGATGGCAGCACAAGTCCCGAATATTTTGAATAGCACCTCGTATATGCTTTTCTCTGGGTGCGCACTCAATGTGTAATTCTACAGCTAATTAAGCATTGCTAACTCCAAGCATATGTCTTGTTAAAATGTCAAGGGACCGCTTTTCCTCAATGGTAGAGGGCTGAGGCATCACTTCTGACGCGTGGGGTCTATGGTTCGATTCCAGCTCCCGCCAATTGATCTCTGTGATGGATATACATCATGTGTGGGGGTTTTCTCGGTGTTCTTCCTTTTTCTCCCACTTTCTTCATTCCGTCATTATCATCATGATCTCTCTTACCAAAAAATCACTTTATGTATTTTAAAAAATCTTTATAATATGCAGTGGAAATAGTTGCAAATTAGATACAAAAATGGGGTTGCATCTTATATGCCTTGGCATAAGATATATTAGATGTTGATGATTTTGAGTTTAGCGTTCCTTTCAGCAGCGGGGCTATATGAGACATGACCTACAGCTTAACGTGGGATCCAAACCACAAGAGCTCCCGCCGGGAATCGAACCCAGTTCCTCCAGCACTACCAAAGCTAATATATATATATATATTAGAAGGAAGAGAATATTATTCGTTATTTATTATTATTATTTTGCCAATAAACATCATAAAGCATATTGTCTGCAATAAGATATAAAGTGGTTAGTACAGAAGAGATCTTGAAAAATGATCTAGATCTGAAGCACATAATCTGTTAAGAAAAAAATCTCTCGCTGGTGAGATCTTAGAAAGGTGTTTACGGGGAAAGGTAATGCTGCCAAAAGCTTTTTCGTTTTGTCCCTTAAACCTAAGTAACTCACAACGGATGAAAGCGATTTCGAGTTGAATCGAGTGGAAAATTGCGACAGGGTCACTAGATAAACACAATGGAGGGAGGTCAGAGGTAATTGAAGTGTAAGCCCTTAAGTACCTCCTGGTCTTTACTGGGTTTCCAGATCCTCACAGCCCTTCGCACACACACACACAAAGAGAGAGATACTGAAGGGTAGTGATGAAAACATTTGTGGTGTTAAGACCATTCGTGTTCAAAGCTGATCTGTGTCATCTTATCTAAAGAATTGAGTCAACTCAGGAATGTTCCCTAAACAATCAACTCCCTGTTCCATTCCAGCACCATTGGAACTTAGATAAGAAATTAAGTTTAACAGTAGTTCATCTAAATAAACTAATTAAAATAACTCTAATATTTTTAAAATTATTTTTATCATAACATGTTAAAATAATCCAATAACTTTAGTTTATTTGATTTCAAATTTATTAAAGATAACCACTAAAACACGTAAACTAAAGAACAAATTAAAAAAAGTAACTTAAAAGCAGGCCCGTATCCAAGAGGTGTCTAGGAGATCCGCCCCCCTAAATTTTTACTGGCTCCCCTAAAATTTTCACGATAGGCTTGCAAATGAACTATAATATGGTTGGATCGACCCCCCCTAACTTCTACCGTTCACCCCTACATTTTTAGGCTGGCTACCGGCCTGCTTAGAAGCAGAATATATATATATCACTATTGGATACAAAGTTAATTATTTTCATAACTTACAGTATATTGAAGAAAGAAATCCATAATAGTGTAGTTAGTAAGATGGCTCTCCGTCAACTGGATGGTCTGGATTTCGATGTACGGTGGGGCGGGAAAAGTTTATCTTTTTTACGCTAGTTCCAATACGGTTTTAAGGTCCAGCCTTTTTAAAAGGGTACTGGGACAACTTGGGGAAGTAGAAGAAGACGAGACGTGGTACTGACTACATTTCGTTCATGAGCAACAATGTCAACTAAGTGTGGAGTCTTTTATATTTATTAGCGTTATCCATGAGATGAGAAATTTTCCGTCTCGCCTCGAAAATGACACAGAAAGTACATTTCTAAAAATCGAGACGTGTTTATAATACCTCCCGCCCCCGAGCTATCCTCTGAAATCATTACTGAGTGACAGGGTTATCGTTTAGCGTTAATGATTTGGTTTGCAAAGAAAATCTTTCACGATTTATTTCAAAATTGAGGAGTGTATTTCCAAAACATGCTAAGTCCAGAAATGTCCGATTTTGAATTCGATATGGAAGAGAATAGTATGGAACCTTTAATGTTCAATTTTGTATTTTTTTTATTTTTATTTATTTATTTTTTTGTCAAAATACATTATTCTCTGTGGGAAATTCTGTTTGAAATATCACTTGCCATAGTGTTTCAATGTAAAAAGAAGAATAAAAAACAGATTTAACATGTTTTGAAAATACATTCCTCAATTATGTATGAGGGTTTTCAGCTGAAAACGAATCTATTAATTAACATGACTCATCTTGGGACTTTTTTTTTCTTGTTTTAATGCGCAAATAATAACTTAAAATTTAATTTTCTTGAGTTAGTTCTTTTCTTTTTCTTTCTTTCTTTTTTCTTTTTTCTTTTTTCTTTTTTTTTTTTTTTTTTTTTTTTTTGAAAATAAAAAGTTTGGAAATACATTTTGTGTAGTTTACCTTACTGAACATCACTTAACGTCAATACTTAACGTCAATACTGAACATCACTTGAGAGAATTCTCTTAAGAAGCTACTATTTTAGCAATTTTAAGTATTTCTGAAGTGCTCGCGTGTACGTTGTTTCTTATAAATCCCATCAAATCAATTTTTAAGGTTATAAACATTACGAGTGGATACTGTATATTATATATGAGTGCTTCTAAAGCACCAGATAAAATAATATTTTCATAAATATAATAAACACTTTTAAGTGTTTCAAGGTACTACTTGTATAGATATATACGGTATACTCTACTATCTTACTTGGTTTTATTGCCAGTAATATTCTTTCTTTCTCTCTCTGGTACATGTAAAGACAAACGCCTTTTCTGTGATTAAAAATAGATGCTCTCTTCTTCTGGTTTTAATCTTTTGAGGAAACATGCTTTTAATTTAAGTCAAGTTCTTTTCTCCGCAAGTCAAGAGGTTCTTTAAGTTACGTGTTTTACAGCTGCAGAGGTTTTCAATGCTCACCGCAGATTCACTGGACTTTAATAAATGGTTCTCTTTTATTTTTATTTAAGACAGTAAGAGGTGTAATATCTATCAAATGATACATTTTTATAGTACTTTTTTTTAAATGAAAAATTTCTTGCCAATATTATTAATTTATTGCACTTCTAAATTACAGTACAAAAAGGCTTATAGGACAAATATGTCCGCCTGTCTGTCCTGAGCAAAAACGATGGGAGATCAGTGGTAGATTTAGCCTATGCCCACAAGTATTTTGAGTCACAAAAACAATATAAGCTATTATATATATACATACATACATACATATATATATATATATATATATATATATATATATATATATATATATATATATATATATATATATATATATATATATATATATATATATATATATCATAGTATGAGTTCTCTCTGGCTCCCCAGTTTTCACCTTCTAGATCCACCATTGTGAGAGACAGAAAAAAGCAACTATTTGGCATGGACTGAATACTGCAAGAATATGTTCCATTTACCCCTTTAACTCTGTATTCAAACCGGAAGTAATGATGAATTTTTTTTTCAACATTGGCCACCATAGAGCAAAAACGGTACCAGGTATAGAGAACCAGCATTGGAGTATACATTCCAAGAAAAGGTTACAGCTCTGGCCTTATCTCTCTTAAACTGAACGTGTGAGAAATCTAATATCACCACTTGCGGATAGTGGCGGATCTAGCCTTGGGCCGGGGGCCCTTTCAGTTTAATGTTCCATGATTATGCCCTTTAGGCTAAGGGAGACGATGATTAAGACAAGTGAATATCTATATATCACTATTAAATCTATATATCACCACTTTCGGATAGATCTAGCCTTGGGCCGGGGGGCCTAGCCCCACCTAGTTTTTTGAATGTCAGAAAATAATTTAAGCTATCATTTATATATTTTTGAAAGTTTAAACTAATAAAATCATTATATACCTATCATAGTCTGATTTCTGGCTGTCCCCCTCTCAGTTTTTACCTTCTAGATCCGCTACTGTTGTCGGAAAATCCAAGATTTTACTTCACACTGTTTTGCTCTGTGTTGGTTAATGTAAATGAATAAAGATGAAATAATTGGTGGAATGAGAATGTGGTAGGCAGTGGCGTATTTAGGAGGTGGCTATTGGGCTCAATCCCCTCCCCCCGAGATCAAATATGTTATATGCAGAACTTCATTAACTTCATTAAAATTTGTCGGCACACGAAAGGAAAAATATAAGTGCATATTTACGTCTTATGCATAGCCACCTCCCGAAACAAAATCCTAAATACGCCACTGGTGGTAGGAAACAGGAGAACCTCGAAAAAATCCACGGATCTGACGTTCTGTACCCTCCACCTCCGCATTCAGGATTAATCTCAATACAGTAAAAGAGATTCCTTTTGGTTAGAGTATGAGTCCTTGGCACGGGAGACTCGTGTTCAATTTCCGTTGGAGACTCGGATCCCATTTTAAGCTGTAACTACACGTCTCATATGGCCTCGCTGCTGAAAGGTGCACGAAACCTCCAATTCAAACAACCAAATAATTTGTACAACATATATTGTATTTAAAAAAACACAATTAACAGTGTCACGTGTACAACACGTGGATAATTTAAGTTTGTGTGGTGTGATGATTTCTCAATTAATATTGAAACTGGAAGTGATAGTAAATTCTTAAGTGAGGACGAAATATTTTTGGGACGCTTAATTGGTTACAGAAAACCGCTTTTCGCTATATATTTATTGCCATTTGTATTCTATGACGTTCAACGATATAAACCGGTAACGTTTGATTTCTGCCACTTTCGGTTTGAATAGAGGATAAAGACAGAGAAGTTGATACGTATTCTTAGAACGTTAAATTGATTAAAAATCAAAATTGCTTCTCGCCATCCCTTATCGTTTTTGCTCTATATTGATCAATGTTGAAATAGAATTTGTATGGATTGCTATCATTGTCTTCTGGTTTTACTATAGCAGTGGTTCTCAAACTTTCCGATAACGCGGACCCCCTCTTCATTCGGAAAGTGATCTGCGGACCCCCTTGCAATGCTATCTGAAATTTTACATGATATTTTTTTTAAATACTCATTAAAGCAACCAGACAGGAAACAGATCAAGAAGAATAATGCAATAAGTGATTTATTCTAAAAATACATGATTGTTTCCTAGTGAACGAAATTTCAATTGAAAATGCAATAATTTTCAAGTCTGAAAATCAATGTGCTTTTTTATAAAAGGAAATTCACTTGATAAATAATGTTCTCAAATGTGGGTTCACTAAGGTGAGGAATGAAATTCTTTGTGTTTTTCCGTAACTGCATCGAAGTCCGGAATAAGTTTGGTCACCATCAATCTTAGGTTCGATTCTGCATTAAAACGGTTATGCTTTAAGGTTTTAATACTTCAAAGAGCAGAAAAGGTCTGCTAACGTAAGTAAGTGGTGGGGAAAGGCATCAAATGTTGCAATGCATTTTTAGACAACTCTTCATACTCACAGGGCAGAAATTTAGTAAAGTAGGAAACACATTTAAATTTACAAACTTAGGTATAATTTCTAATTGCTTTCTTTTTAGTAACTGAAAAAAATACTTCTTGCATAACAACTGTGAGTTCCATTTTATTACAACGCATTTCAATTTCTAGGTGTCGCGGAACCCACTTTGAGAACTACTGTACTAGAGATTTAAGAATGGGGTGGAATGTGTTCTTTGAATCTTTAATCAATTGCAGGAAACAATTTCTTGATATATATTAACGTTTTTGCTCTATAGTGACCAACATTAAAACCGGAAGTTGATTATCTCTACCACTTCCGGTTTGAATATCATATTCATGAACGCACTGAATTCCTAAATTTTGACCGTCTCAATCCTGGCCAAAATTGACGGATATCCATTAAAGTAGCTCTTGAGATCTTTTTGTTTGTCCCACGGACAAATAAGGTAAATATATAAAGAAGATTTTGTAACCCAAACTCCTCAATTTCGGAAATTATATTTCTGAGCATCTATGGCCATTTTAGCCCCTCACGTGTAAGGGATGACGTCCTTAGGAGATCACACTACAAGGAGAAATAAATCTATTCTCGATATTTACCACTTTTGCTCTATAGTCCTCAATGTTGAAACCGGAAGTATTTGGTTTTTACCGCCTCTGGTTTGCAAATCTTCTCCATTAACGAACTAGATTTCTAAGTTTGGACCCTCTAACTCCTGGCCAAAATTAATGGCAATCCATGAAGTGATTCAGGATGGACACAGGACAAAGTAACTATATATATATGGTGGTTTGGGGCAACTCCGACAGGCTAAGGATATTTCACAAAATAAATGCATAATAAAGCAGCTAATGTGAAATTCAAAAATATATTTTGAAGTTAGTTTAATGAAGAACATAATACAACACACTAATCCAAATTCAACATTCATAAGTGCATGAAATCTGCGTTTGATCACAGATATACGAAGTGTCGAACTTTCCCCATTTATTTGGGGAACATCGACATTTACTTGGGGAACTCCGACAAAAATATAATACCCTGTTAATTCATTTAATGTAATCTAAAACACTTTTAGCGGACAGTACGTTAGCGTCTGTAGAAACCTGTAATAGATTTATGCTAATAATACAAGAAAACGGCAATAACACTACAAGACATTGTCAATTACTCAAAAACCACAGCGAAGTGGTACATAGTAACATCACAACAAAACACAAAAATAATATTGACAAAGATATTTCTATTGATTAATGATTCTAAACATCTGAAAGTCTTAATCAGTATCAGAACAAATAGCACACACAAAGAAAGGATCAGTACCACCATCCACACACAGTTCGTGATACCAAGTTTTACATTGGGTGCACTGTACCCAATCTCCATAATCAGGACTGTCATTAGGCAAATTAGGCATCATTTGCAAATAGGACATAACATGATTTGTACATAGAGCGACCGCGAGTTGTTGTGGTTCTCTTAGTTGTAGGAGGAAGAACCCTCTTACCACGTGTTTTGTGTTCGAAAAGGTGTTTCTTAGTCTTGAGTGCACCCATGTACATAGGAGGTGTTAGAACTATTCCTCCCTGCTGATACTTACGGTTATTCCTTTGTCTTGTAGATGCAGAAGATCCAGATGGTTTCTGCGGCGTTTGTGCAAAGTCATGGAAAGTAACATGGGTGTCTGATGTTAGTCCTGTAGGCGTGGATGTGGCTTCTGTCCGAGTACTTTCAACTGTCTGCAAATTGCTGAAACGGCTGCAAGCTGGCTGTCTTGTGTATGTAAATTTGAGGTTGAATGATCATCCTCTTTTCTTCAGATTGCGTACTGGCACTGGATGAATGAATTGAGAATGGTAGAATTGCGTGATCTGTAATTTTGGATGGATCAAAAGGAGATATTCCTGTTGACCGAAATCCACTGATATCTGCAGATGTAGATGCTGCTTTCATCCATGCTTGATTAAATATATTGCCAAATTGTACCTTCGACAATGTCTTCCCAGGATTTGCTCGTAGCAACAACCTGGAAGCTTCATTGTAATATTGTTTTAGCGGTTTGAAAAATGAAATGTCAAGAGATTGTAACACATGTGTAGAATGGGGTGGTAAGCACAACATGTTAATATCTAATTTTAAAAGCGTGTTCCAAAACCTTTATATCCTTAGAATGTGACGAATGTCCATCGAAAATAAGTAAAATTGGACCTTCGGGTTTGTATGTTGCGAGATGATAAAGGTATTTTAAAAACACGTCCCCTGTCTGTACGTCAGAAAGGCCATTCCAGCTTTTACAGCGTCCACAGCTTCGCTCATAGTTTCTACAATCCAGCTACATTTTAAGCTTTTTCGGACGTACTTGCGCGCCAAATTTAATCTGAAAAGTACAGGATAAATTCTCATAAGCCACTTTACTAGATGTGTTGTGTAGTATATTGAATTGATAAAATAAAACCGACAGTCAGCTCATGTCGAACTTCCCCAACTTTTCGATGTTGGAGTTACCCCACACTGTACAGTTTCATTTATCACCTTTTATCTACATATGACAACACTGTGCACGATCCCTAAACACATGTGCACGCAGGCTAATGACACCCGACCACCATACACCATGTATTATTGTAAAGCTTTATGTACCCTTGTGCTGAGGTCTTAATCATGAAACATATAATCTTACATCCCTACTGTATTTTAATGTATTCACACTCACCTCTATGTCAATTTTACTTTGTTCTGTCCTTTTCCTCTAAGCAACCAGGTCAAAAGAACTACGTCAACTTCTGCACACGACTACAATCTCAACACAATTGGCGCGTGCTCTTTATTTGTTTATCATTCTGAGTTACAGTGTTGCTAACTACCAAATGTCGAAGTTCCCCAAGTGTCGGAGTTGCCCCAGACTACCATATATGATTTTCGAAGGGGATTCGGTGTCTGCAAAACAGGTTCCATCTTCTCCTTATTCTATCTGTTGAAACCGGTACTGATAGAATCTTTGTTCCATATACGGTACTGATAGAATCTTTGTTCCATATACGGTACTGATAGAATCTTTGTGAAAGTCTGCCATAGTATCACAAACCCGACGCCGTATTTGCAATTAGGAGCTTAAATAGCGTGAACGATTCAACTCCTGTAGAGATGATGGGTGTAGTACCTAATTAATTGGATTAGAATTTAGCATCCCTTTCAGCACCAAGGTTACATGAAAGGTAGACCTACAGCTTAACCCATTAGTGCACAGCGTCCGATAAATCGGACGCGTGCTTTTATTCATTTTTCGAAGAAACTGTATGTTTTCAGCCCTTTAATTCTTTGTAGTTCGTGATTCTAGGAAGAATAGATAGTAGAATCACGAACTACAAAGAATTAAAGGGCTGAAAACATACAGTTTCTTCGAAAAATGAATAAAAGCACGCGTCCGATTTATCGGACGCTGTGCACTAATGGGTTAAAGTGAGAACTGAAACCACATGAGCTCCCACAGAAAATCGAACCCGGGTCTTCCGTACACTAACTATATAGCCACGAGGAAGCTCTAGTAACCAACTGTAATTGACTTATAATGTAATTTATATTAACAGTGACAAACAGACTGTGTACGGTGTTATGTATTTGTCATCAATGTGTAGATGTGACTAGTGACATCATTACGTTTGATAGATGATTTCTTTCTTTATTGTGGAAGTATTGATAAATGTACATATAAAAGTGTTTTTTTTATTACTTTCATTTTTTTCTTTGCAAGTTTTATTGGCTAATACCAATAATCGTTTACATTGTTGTACTCAAGGAATTGTGCAATTCTGTTTATGTTTGTAGTATAGTATATTTTTCTTTTCATATGTTAACTGAATAATATAAATAAATAAATCCCTTAGACATTATGTATCTCTCTCTCTCTCTCTCTCTCCTGGCAGGATGGACAAAACAGCAACAGGCTAAACAGGAATTCTTATTTCGCCTATATCTAAGATGAGATAGAGCTAATAACATAAATTGCTAACAGGGCTGCAGGTGAAATAGAAATAGGCCTACAAGGAAATCCAATGTTGCCTACATCTCAGATAAGATCAAGATTATAAGACAAATTGCCAGCAGAACTGAATGCGAAACAGAAATAGAACAAATACGGATTCTTATTGAGACTACATCTAAGACTAGGTGGAATTAAGAACATAAATTGCTAACAGAGCTGGAGGCGAAACATATATAGGCCAAATAAAAAAATTAATCAGGCCTACCTCTATGATAAGATAAAGTTAAAACATAAATTGCTAGCAAGGGTTATAGTCGAAAAAGTAAGATAAGATAGAGATAAAAAAAAATACAAACAAATCGCTAGCAATGTTATAGACGAAGCAGAAATAGGCCAAACAGAAATTTCCATTAAGCCTATATCTGAAGTTAGATAGAGATAAGAACATAAATTGCTAGCAAGGCTGGAGACGAAACAGAAATAGGCCAAATAGGAATATAATATTAAGCCTACATATAAGATGAGGTAGAGAAAAAAAACTAACTGTTAGCAGGGCTATAGGCGAAACAGAAATAGCTCAAATAGAATTCCAATTTTGCCTACATCTAAGGTGAGATAGAGGTTTTTAAAAAACATAGTTTTCTAGCAGGGTTTTAGACAAAAAGGAAATAGACCAAACATAAATTTGTATTGAGTTTACATCTGAGATTATGTAGAGATAAGAGCATAAATTGCTAGCAAGGTTGTAGATAAAACAGAATTAGGCCAAATAGAAATTTGTGTTAACCCTACATCTGGGATTAAGAGATAAAAACATATTGCTAGCAGGACTGTATGTGAAACGGGAATAGGCTAGAAGTCATAAATTGCAAACAGGGCTGTAGGCAAAACAGGAAGAGACCAAACAGTAATGAATTCTCCTTGCTCTTGCAAAACACTGTCACTTCTTAATATTTCTGCCGAGAAATGTCTCGATAATGATCATGTGTTAATTTGTAAAATTTCTTGGGAATTAAATATAGAAGAAAGGAATTAAGATACAGATCGCTTTATTGCTGTTTTCCAACGTTAACAAGTCTTTCTCAGGTATTTTAATTGAGGCATATATCAGTAGGCAACAGATATTGTAGATAGTAATATTAATTGTCCGTGTAACGTGGGTTCCTGTCACCACGGCATGGCGCATCCTCAGGTTGCGGATCGAGGAGAAGGCCTCTAGATATAGAGGTTAGCTGCGAATATACTGAATAAGCAGTCGCGGACAGCCGACTAGGAGTGGTCCTCCAGCTTGGGGGTTTGGGTAGAGCTAACAACCTCATCCTGTAAAAAAAAAAAAAAAAAAATTGTTCAGAAATATTCACAAAAGCCTCGGACAAGGACAAACACATAATCAAATTGATCACGTTTTAAGTAGATAGAAGAAGACAATCTAGCATAATTGATGTCCGGTCGTTTAGAGGGGCTGATTGTGACACTGACCATTACCTGGTAGCAGCGATAATACGAGAGAGATTATCGTTGAATAAAGGTAATATTCATTGTCTGAAAACGGAGAGATTCAATTTAAAGAAATTAGAAGAGAGTCAGGTAAGAGAGAATTACCAGATTGAAGTTTCGAATAGATTCTCGGCTTTAGAAGATTCGGAGTGCACTAGTGTTGAGGATACCTGGATTGAAATTAGAGATAGCATTAAAATTTCAGCAAAAGAAAAATTGGGACACGCGGAAATTCGTAGGAACAAACCATGGTTTGATCAGGAATTAGAAAAGAGAAAACAGGAAAAATTACGCTGGCTACAAAATCCGGATGAAATAACTACACAAAATTTCGCAGATATCAGGCGGGAAACTTCCAAAACTTTTAGAACAAAGAAACGCGATTTTCTGAAAGCTAAAATTAAGGAGCTTGAAGATAATAGTAAAAATAAAAACATCCGGGAAATGTATAAGGGGATCAGCGAATTTAAGAAAGCCTATCAACCTCGTGTTTACATATTAAAGAAATCTGACGGTACAGTTCTCACTGATACGGATAGGATTTTTTAAAGAGATGGAAAGATTTCTTTGACGATTTGCTTAACACGCAACCAAAAACTAGTGTGTGTGGAGAAAAGGAGATACACACCGCAGAACCGTATATTCCAGAACCCAACTGATTAGAAGTAGAAACCGCTATAAAGAAATTAAAGAAACACAAATCTCCGGGTGTAGATGAAATTCCGGCTGAGTTAATTTTAGCTGGAGGTGAAAAATTGTGGAACAAGATACACAAAATCATTATCCTTATCTGGAACAAGGAAGCATTGCCACAAGAGTGGAAAGAAACAATCATTGTTCCAATTCACAAGAAAGGCGACAAAACTGACTGTATTAATTATCGAGGCATTTCTCTTCTGTCAACATCCTATAAAATCCTTTCAAATATTCTATTAGCAAGACTGACCCAATACGCAGATGAAATTATTGGAGATTATCAGTGCGGACTTAGACGAAATCGATCAACTATCGACCCAATATTTACCATTCGCCAAATACTCGAAAAAAAAAAAGTGGGAATACAATACCCCGGTACATCAACTATTTATCGATTTTAGAAAGGCGTACGACTCGGTAAGGAGAGAAACATTATACAACGTTCTTACAGAACTTGGAATACCGAGAAAGCTAATTAGATTAATTAAGACATGTCTAAATGAATCCCAAAGTAAAGTCCGGGTAGGAAAATTTTTCTCTACGAGCTTTCACGTCGAAAATGGCCTGAAACAAGGAGATGCGTTGTCGGCATTATTATTTAACTTCGTTCTGGAATACGCTATAAGGAAAATCAGAGATAGCAACCAGAGCCTAGAGTTGAACGGTATTCACCAGGTTATGGCATATGCTGATGATGTAAATTTAATTGGGGATGATAGGAGAACAATAGAAAGACATGCAGAGATCTTATTAAACGCTTGCAGGGACATGGGTTTAGAAGTAAATGCAGAGAAAACTAAATACATGGAAGTGCGTTGGGACCGGAATACAGCAAATTATGGATGCGTTAAAATATTAAATAACACTTTTGATAAAGTGGATAGTTTCAAATATCTAGGATCAATATTAACAGAGGAAAATCATATTCACGGAAAAATTAATGCCGACTAAAAGCAGGGAATTCGTGTTACTATTCGGTTCAAAATCTCTTGTCATCGCGAATTCTGTCGAGTCGAGGAATTTGAAGCTTAAAATATACAAAACGATAATCATGCCTGTTGTTCTGTATGGCTGCGAAACATGGTCACTTACTCTGAGGGAAGAACATAGACTGAAAGTATTTGAGAACAAGATCCTGAGACGAATATTCAAACCCAAGAGGAACGGGAATGTGGAATGGCGGAAACTTCATAACGAGGAACTACATAATTTATATGGTTTACCCAACATTGTTAGGGTCGTCAAGTCTAGGAGGCTTCGGTGGGCAGGTCATGTAGCTAGAATGGGAGAAAGTAGAAACGCTTTCAAAGTCTTGACTGGAAGACCAATCGGAAAACGACCATTAGGGAGACCTAGGCGCAGATGGGAGGACAATATTAAGATGGATCTCGCAGAGATTGGAATACAAAGTAGAAACTGGATGCAGTTAGCTAAGGATAGAAGTCAGTGGAGAGCTTTTGTGAAGGCGGCATTGAACCTCAGGTTTCCATAGGCCATAGAGTTAGTTAGTTAGTTAGTTTAATATTAATTGTAGTAATATTATTGTAATAATTAAACTTGTTATTAAAATGTGTACTGTACTTTGTAATTTATAGAAAGAGAATAATATCGGAAGCTATATTTCAGGTTTCGCTTGCAGGAGAGGCAATAGCTCATGTCAAATTTTACTTTGAGAGCGGGGTAAGGGGAGGAATGAAGATGCTCCACATCATAAGAGTTTTAGTTTCTTAAAATTAATATACAATTAATTAAAAATAATGTATTTCTGAGACTTCTTCTTCCCAAATGAGGCACCGGAAGAAGGAACAAAATCCTCCACCGATATAAGTAAGGTTTTACGTTTCATTATTAGATTCAGGTCTGCCCTTTCAACCAAGGACTTGGAGACTGCCCCCATATTTACCTTTCTTCCCCAAAATTTAAAATTTTCCCTTAAAAATACTGTTCTATCTCACAAATTTACCATTCTATCTCCCATATTTACACTGTAAAAAATACAAACCGTTTCTTACCTGTACACCGAGACAATATTTTCTTAGAAATACACCGTAAGATTTGGCAATTCTCATTCATAAGAAAAATAATAGTACATTTTCTCGTTTCGCTTTATACAACCTCGTCTATTTTTCTTTATTTCTCATTAATGAGAGTTTCAAACTCTTGTTTCTAAGAAAAGATACTCTCGGTGCATAGATAAGAAACGGTTTCTCAAATTTAGAAAGTATTTTTTAACAGCGTACCATTCTTTCCCCAAAATTTACAATTTCCCCCTAGAATTACCAATCTGCCCCACAAATTTACCTTTCTATCTACCACATTTACCATTCTTTCCCCCAAATTTACAGTTTCCCCCTAGAATTACCGTTCTACCCCACAAATTTGCTATTCTGTCCCACATATTTACTATTCTTTTCCAAAACTTTACAATTCCCCTAAAATTACCAATCTGCCCCACAAATTTACCGTTCTTTCCCCAAATTTACCATTCGCTCCCAAAACTTATCATTCTCCATTTTAATTGTATCATTTTCAATTACAAATTATGTGCCACAAATTATCTCATGGTCGCAACGGACACTCTAAAACCCACCCTTAAGTATATTATTATATCATTGAAAAAAAGTAAATATCAATCTCAGTGTAAGCGGAAGATTTAGAAGGGAATAACTTGGGGGCGGAAGTCTGAACTCAAACTAGGATAGGTATATCATGAGTTTATTATAAACTCTCACAAATATATAAATATTATTAGCTAAAATTATTTTTCTCGCTCAAAATACTTGGGCCAAAGGCCCCAGCCATGGCCTATATCCGCCACTGCTGAGTGGGAGGCAATTGCTCTAACCTGCTTCCCCTAACGGACACATATAAACACTAACAATACCGTACTCAAATTGGGGAGGGGAGGGAGTAATTCGAAGAAAGAACCGTATTAAATGTTTAAAAAAATCAAGTATTGCAATTTTAGGACACGTAAGTAGTCAGTTTACGTCATAAACCTCTCCACCCCTACCTCGTTAGTAGCATCGATGATTTATGTGAAGGTACCTTTTTTTTTTGTTTTTTGTAACTGTAAAATTATTGTTACAGTTTCCCTTTTTCGGCTTTTCGGAATTTTTTTCTCTCTCTTTTTTTTTTTTTTAATGTAATCTCCTACCTGTCACGAATACTTGTACAGTGAAGAAACCGGGAAACGAAAGAAAGAAACCAAAAAAATAAGATAGGAAAAATGAGTCGTGAAAATACAAATACATAACATACATATATACTTAACAGGAGCGTTATCAGTAACGGTTAACCGGGAAACTAGTCCATTTCCTCTAGTGAGGAATTCATCATCACCACTGCGAGAGGGATGATGGATATATCTCGACAAGGGGTAAGGGTTGCCTGCAATCAATAACTTCCCAGCAGCCCCTGGGATACGAGAAGGAAAACGGCAAGGACACACTACGCGGGCGAGTGGATCATTTTTTGGAGGGGAAACCTGAGGTACCTTACAGTTCATTGGTACACTTTGTTCATTTTAAATATAATTTTGTAATATTATTTGTATTTAATGGGAGGAAAATATTTCCGCAGACAAGACATGTAACAATCGATAGATTTGATTGAGCTGAACAAAATGATATGAATGATTGTAAATCCTCATGCGTAATTTTCGAGGAAATTAAGGAAAAAGTTTTTGTAAATCTGATGCTGTTAGTGTTGCCACGAGACGAGACTTCAGGCTGTCTCGTCTTGTCTCGTGCAAAGCATGTCTCGTCTCGTGTCTCGTCTAGAAAAAATGTGCTCGTCCCGTCTCGTGTCTCGTCTCGAGAGGTTCTGCCCCATCTCGTCTCGTCTCGCCTCGAAAAATGTGCTCGTCCCGTCTTGTGTCTCGTCTCGAAAGGTTCTGTCCCGTCTCGTCTCGTTTGGTCTCCTCTTGTCTCGTAAAAAATAGCAGCATACCATGGAAACGAAAGTAAAATGTAGCAGACTGCACCATGCTAATCAAGATACAACTAATTTATTACCCAGAACAAACAAGACAAGAAATGTCACGGTAGCTACACCATGAAACATTTACCTCTGGTGTGTGTGGTAGTCGGTTCGATCTCGGTTAGTGCCATGTGAGCGTTGTGGTGGACACACATCGAGTGTGTGTGTGTTTTCTCGAAGTTGTCTTGTATCCTATCAATTTCTTCATTACACTAATTTCCCCATCATCATCTATTTTGAGTGGGCCAAAGTTGCCTAAAGGTCTTAAAAATAAATTCAAATAAGCTCACAAGGTAAGGACAAATAGTTTACAAG
This sequence comes from Thermobia domestica, assembly GCF_964235325.1. Classification (NCBI taxonomy): domain Eukaryota; kingdom Metazoa; phylum Arthropoda; class Insecta; order Zygentoma; family Lepismatidae; genus Thermobia; species Thermobia domestica. The sequence continues at coordinate 59,519,148 of NC_137469.1, forward strand.
ATAATATATCTCTACTGTTAGTTATCTGAGGCTTCTCGACATTGACTTTTTTTTTTTTTTTTTTTTTTTTTTTTTTTTTACATTTTGAAACATTGAAATTTGTTTCACCAGTTTCAATACACGAATATATAGTAAACTGCTCATAGGTACGTGGAAGATGAAAAATGTCAAATAATGTTTTCACGACAAGCACAGTTCAACGTAAAGGTGTCACCATTCCCGACACTACCGTATACTATCAGCCGATTTGCTTTATAGTGTCGGTATATATATATATATATATATATATATATATATATATATATATATATATATATATATATATATATATATATATATTAGATAGATAGATAGATGTGTGTGTACACTTTGATTTTATATATTCCAGCCTTTAGGTTTTACAGTGTTAACCCATACCAATCCAAAAACTACTTTCCATTTTAGCATATTTAGATTTGTTGCAATTATTATATATATATATATATATATTTTAAAAAAGGCTTGGAACCAAATAATTTTATTAAGGAATTGAAATTTTATAGGTTACTGCACACTAAGCTCTACTTGACACATCGGAGGAAAGAATGCTTGGTGCCAGTCTACACCTCCATGGTACAAATCTCTTCCCATACCCGCGGGGTGTGTGCCCCTATATGGTGGTTGCCCCGTTTGTGTAACAAACTCATGACAGTACACCCAGATTAACTAGTGGTCTAAAAAATGATTTTGGATTAAAGTTTCTTATATTGTCGTGATCTATTCGTAATCATACAACGTACACCTTCATACCAAACCGAGCGGTCTGCGGCGATAGATCATCGACTTGAAGGCCCCGGGTTGAGTGCCGGAAGGGTAATGTGTATGGATTTTAACAGCATTTGTTTTTCCGTATTGTGTCAGGGGGCGAAATCGTACGGAATAAAAGGATTTCAGTCTGAAAAATTTGGATAGAATACCCTGGCCAGGTTACTTTGATGGGAGTAAGGAATTAGTACAAATATAGGATATACATTTTATAGCAGGGTTAAAAATATGGTTTGGGTATCCTATTTCTTTTCTCTTAATTATGTTCTTCAATGTTCGAATTTTGATCATTCTCATGATATTTTCTGCTTTCAACGGAGTTCCATAAATATTATACCAAATGTTCTTTACATTTATTAAGTTCGAAAGGTTTTATGCGCCTGTAAACACCATTTTTGAAGATAATTCAGGTCCTAATGAATATTATTCACTAGGAAAGGGAAGTATTCCCCTCCTCTCAACATGAAAGCAGAAGGCAATTTCGCACTCTGGTCAGATCAAACATTTCCGCGTAACAAAAGGAAGGCCCCCCCTGTAAAACTTCTTCACCTCCAGTCGTATTGTTAGTATCATTAATTTGCTGAAAGCAAACAATTTGAAGGGTTCGTCGACAATATCTTTCCTTTCTTTGTCTTTCGCCCGGCTTCCAAACGAAGATGTGAATTTTTGAACATGACTGATGTAAGCGGCCGATTGGTAAAACGGTAAAAGTGTGTTCTATGTGTGTGTTGCTGTGAGGGAGGGAGAGAAAGAGAAAGAAAGACAATTTTAGTTGCAAGATGACGTACTTCAATTGCCGTTTTCGGTTCATTTAATAAAAAGAATACCGAAGCGCCACCAGAGAATAAAGACAAGTGTAGTCTGTTCTTCTTTGCCATCTCAGCCAGAACTTTCAACTACAGCCTGTGATGAGTATAGACCTTACCCAGTTTTCAAATTGAATAGCTGGTGGTGGTAGTTTGGTTTCTTGACCTTGTAAAAATCTTCCCTGCCTTTGTTTTGTTTGTCATCATTCCAGCCAGAAATGAAAAAAATGAGAATTCCTCAGTTTACAGCAAGGGTAATTGGGGACAAGACATTAAGGATGATATTCCTGGAAGTTCATGTATCACGATTGTTTCATTCAATAGACAGAGGACACTTTTCTATGAAGGCTTTTCAACATGTTTTCCCACAAAGGGATTTTCCTTTTGCAATCTATATGACCACTGGCAATTTCAATCTTGGCCATTCCCGCCAGCGTTTTCATTTTCGAGACACGAGACGAGACGAGACATTTCACGAGACGTCCCGTCTCGTGTCTCGTCTCGTTTTCGAGACGAGACAAGTAGTCTGTCTCGTCTAAAAGGGTTCTATCTCGTCTCATGGCAACATTAGATGCTGTACGATAAAACTAGGCCATGAAAAAAATACTGAAGTATTTCCGTATCAAGTTTTTTCGTTATGACTTTAGCTAGACGAGAGTGTTTAGTATGATTAATGATAGAATGATACGTATATAGCTAGCGGTGTATTTAGACCGGGTCCGGGAGGGGAATAGGCCCCCTAGTTTTCTGAGTGAAAAAAATAATTGAAACTATTATTTATATATATTTGGAAGTTTATAGTAGGCGTTGCATTTTATTCTTTACTAGATGAATATACCAATTCTTCGCATGGGGCTGTATTTGGAAGCCAACGCCTGTGGGAGTATCACTATTTATTTCAGCGACCGCGAAAACTATGAATTGACACTAATGTCGGTCACTTTGAGCTTCTAGGTATCCACCCTCCCCCGCTGACCCTTGCTCGCGTACAATGGTAGATGAATTTGCAAGTCGTCGCTAATGGAAGTGTCACCATTCATCTCAGAGATCGCGAAAATTATGGATGTGACACTAATATCGGTCATTTAGGATTACTTTTACATGTCTCGTTATCCCCCCCTCCGATGATCCCGGCCTGCAGCCAAATAGGGTGAATTTGGAAGTTAATGCAATCAGAGTTTCACCATTGATCTCAGCGACCGCGAAAACTATGAATTCATCACTAATATCGGTCATTTTCTACTACTTTTACATGTCCAGGTAAACGCCCTCTGACACCCCCTGGTTCGAATTTTGAAAAAAAGAAACGCTTCGCCTTGGCCTGGGGCCTGGACCAAGGTATTCGTGATAAAAATTTGGTAACTCTCGGTCAACTTGTCTGGTCCCCAGTCCGGTCCCGGTAAGCGCTTAATCTGAGAACCCCCTGGTTCGAATTTTGAAAAAGAAACTGTTCGTCTTCTTCTGGGGTCTGAACCAAGGTACCCATAACCCAAATTTGGTAACCCTCGGCTCACTCGTCTGGTCCCCAGGCTGCACACAGACAGACACACAAACAAACTCTTTATTTTATTTATATTAGATTGGAACATTATTGAAACATTAGATATAGTTTCAGTTTCAGTTTTTGTATTATGCAATATGTAAAATAATACATGAGGTCCACAATATCAATGTCCATCGGGAAAGAGTTAAGTTGAAATTTGTGCAGGACCCATGAAAAATTTAAAATTCATGATATACATATCGTAGTCTGAGTTCTGGCTGCTCGTCCCCAGTTTTTATCTTCTAGATACGCCACTGGATATAGCCTATAATTATGATTAACTCTCAAACTATAATATTGTTCAAACAAAGACAAATATCAATTCATATATCACATCGAGCTGTACAAAACGTAATGTTTTGAAGGTAAAATCCGATGCGTAGTTTTCGAGAAAACGGACAGAAACGAATTTTTATGGCGCCAATTTGATGTGGTTGAAAGTTTCTATTTTGCTGGAATAGATTATTTATATATTTATGTACTGTATATGGAAAAATATACACTGTTAAGTAGGATTTTTTAAGAATCTATTTTCGTAAATTTCTACTAACAGTGACACACACATACAACTTGTGAGAAATATTCATAAGTTTTCGATTAATTATCAAAGCTACTTCAGCTTGGAACACTCACAATGGCTCACTGAATTACTCGAACACGGATAAAGCAGTGAGTGGCTGTCGTGGTTCCCGAGTACAGTGAGAACCGCGATAATGATTAGAAAAAATAACATTATGTAAGATATTCTAATGACACTGTAGAAATGAATTCGTTCAGTTTAACAACCCACGAATATGTCCTTTAGGCTAAAGGAAATGGATGATTAAGGCAAGTAATTGATAATAGAAGAATACTAGTGGAATGAGAATGTGGGAGGAAATAGGAATATCCCGAGAAATCCCACGGACACGATGTTGTCTACCACAAACTTACTTGGTAAGCGATGGAACCAAGAACCCCATGCACTTGAGATAAGCGCTCTATCACTGAGCCACCGTACCCTCCCCCCCAATGACACAGTAGACGTTGTACCAGGAAAGTGAATTTTCAGCTCCAAGTTTTCCTGATTCCGGAATGTCTTGTTATACTATAAAATTGGAAGATCCTGGGTTCGAATTCCATGACGGGCAATCCTGATTGAAGCTTTTTTTTTTTCAAAATTACACTGTACCAGTTTTCGTTAAAACTAAGCAAATTACTGGCAAATATTTTCACATAATGTTATAAAATTTCTCATACTAATGTGTATCACAGTTTAGAAGTTTCAAACACTTATAATTATCCCCACACACCCTTAGTTTAAAAACTACATAATGTAAACATAATACAAGGATTTAAAAATAACAAAAAAGTTGAATAAAAAATCCAATAGTGCATTTACATGGACTTCCTCTGTATCTAAAGACCATACAATTATTTCTCACTGCATTTGAATTGAATTTTTGTATTTCACGAATTTGTCTGTATATCAATTGCGTTTACTCTCCCCTATCTTGCTGGAGGCTTTAAAGAAAAAAAACGTACAAATAAGGAAGTTTAAAACCCTTTTTCATTTACTAACAGGAAAGATAGCTTTGAGGTATAGTATAAATGATAAAACGAAAAAGAAAAAAAAAAGTTCGTTTATTGAAGGAACGTGTTGTAAAAGTTAAAACGTTACCTCAGGCTGTGTGATGTGAGGAGAGGTTGTAAATACCAACGTTACCCTAAGCTGCTTGGTTTAAGAAATCGATCTTGTGAGAAGGGTCTTTGTACACAGTGTAAGCAAGCATTTATAAAAAAGAAAAACACACACACACGCTAGGCTAAAACATTTAAAAAGAAAACTAAAAACATAAGCCGCTATTTATGTGGATTATGTATGTATACCTCAGTCTTAAGGTCTTATTAAAGGATGGATTTTTTCATGGAAAGAGTTTTGGCTTTACTGTAGCAGGCCGTGGTTCAACTCCAGGTGGGAGCTAATACGGTTCGGATCCCATGTTGAACTGTACCTCATGTCTGAAATAATCTCAGAACTGATAAAAGACAAACTTAAGAAAAAGAGACCTTGCTATGATATGTATCCAAATGATACCTTTATTTTATTTACTTATTTCGAGTTTAACATCCCACAATTATGCGTGGGGTGCACTTAGCGCCCGTAGATTTAGCGCCCACATATAATATCGTATACTTAGCGCCCAGAAAATATTTGATGCTTATCAGTGTGCTAGGGTTGACCAAAGAGAGAACTAATTTATATGCATAAATGTAGTTTCGTACTCAAATCATCTATCCCATCCCCTCTCTTTTGACGACTAAAGAACAAAAATTTTTCACTTGAAAGATCCTGCTATACTTCCTGCACAATTGTCATGTCACTTTTAAAACCCCTTAGGCAAGTTGAAAGAAATGTGTTCTTTTCTTCCTCTTCTGTTCATCACCGTCAGCTCTAACACTTTGACTTTTCATGTATATACATCTGTAATTACGTACAATTTAATTACGACTTAAGAGCATTACCATATCACCTATGAGATTTTCATATATGGATGTGAATTCATGTACCAGCGTTATTTTAAAATTTATATAGTTTTAAATAATAATAATTACACGCACCTTAATGCAAATACTACTGCATGGAAAACAGCAATTATTTATGCACATTGCATAACTTCATTTCCTATCGTAAATACAGGGTGTCAAAAAATTCAAATGCCAAAATTTGCTGGGTAATTCTTTATATCAAATGAAAATAAAACGTTCTAATGAACATGTGTCAAGTGTTATAAGCCGCCCTAAACGCAATCAATTACATTTTAAACCCTAGTTTTAAAGTAATGGAACATATCGTAAGTAGTTAAAGAAATTCGGCAAGAACTAGTATTTCCTCTATCTAAATATCCATACAAGGATACACTTTTAACCCTAGGACCACGGGCGGCGATTAGGGGGGCAAAGGGGGGAAGTTGCCCCTCCACTTTTTGAAATGATCCATTAATGTATATAGTTTCATTTGGAAATATAAAGTTTTGTATGTATTATTGGTTCATAGAATACAAATGGTGCCATAAAATATTTGCCGTTCCATGAGTACGTATTGGTTATCTTTCCGTGAAGTTAAGAAAGCTACAGAAATTGCGTTTTAAAAATGCCACTAAAAATGGCCCAAAAATTAAGCTGTTGCAACAGACATGTTGGAGCGAGCACGTATTCTTTCATTTTACGTCTACAATATTGGTGGACATTTTCATTTATTACAGTATATTTCTTTCTGGGCTCGTGGAGTTGAATTTCGTATTTTTAGGAGGGGGGCCCTTTGTCACATTTTTGTTTTTCTGCACAAAATCAAAAACACGTAATCATTTCTTTTCTTTTCTTTTCTTTTCTTTTCTTTTCTTTTCTTTCTTTCTTTCTTTCTTTCTTTATTTATTTTTGCGTACTGTTCCTACACAAACTATCGTTGCAATTATGTCCAACCGTTTTTCCCGGGAAAATACGAAACATCTATTCCTTCGTTTTACGTTTATAGCATCTGTGCACAATATTATTCACTTCGGTTCACTTCTTGCCTTTCGGGACTCAAATTTCAAAATTTTGGGTGGAGCTTTTGCCCCCTAAAACTGTTTTTCCGCTGAAAAGAGAAAAAATGCATTCGTTTATTTCATGTGTAATGTCTACCTGCTAAATTTTATCAAAATCGGAGTGTTACACTTGGGAAGTGTTACATGTGAGAACAGCAGAATTGTATGAGAAGAGTCTTTGGGAAATTATACTGTAACTCGTTACAATCCAATAAAACAATTACCTGTGAATAATTAATTTTTAAATTTTGTTACGCAGAAATAAATATCCTTCTTGCAAATTTTAATATTATATTTCTGAATAGTGTTTTACTTCATAATAAAACGTTCCTTTTGCGAAAAAAAGAAAAGGTTTGTATTTAGTTTTACGTTCCATGGTTTTGCCGGGTAGGCTAAGGAAGACTTGAATTTACTGATTATAGTGGAACCCGAACCACTTTGGTCACTCAATGCTCTCCCACCAGGAATCGAACCTTGAACCTCATACGCCAAAGGCATGCGTGCTTGCCACTAGACCAGCGGGGAGGGATAAAACAAACAAATATTGGAATATGTAAATTAAATTCACAACCAGACGTGGCTAGTGAGGGAAGTCGTAAGCCAAAGCGTTTCAGACAAGTCACACGAACACGAAGTACATACTGCAGCAGTTGGGATTGGTGAAAAGAAAGGGAGAATGAGACAGTCCGATTTCTATGGAATGGTGAACGGATTTGTTTTCTTTCTCTCTGACAAGGATCAGAAGGGATGGATTACTTACAGCAAATCGTACCAGAAGAAACTAAAGAATTCCTAATTTATTTTGATCAACATTACGTATCAGGTAGTCTCTAGAGTATGCTACTTTCATCTTATGGTGATCTTACGATTCGATTTCTTTGCTAGCCTCTTTTGTTTTCTCGCAACATACCCGTTCATATAGCAACATTACAGAAAGAGACACAAATGAGTAAATTGACAGAAGCTTCGAATTTGAAATTCCAAAAGGTTGAACTTGTTCATCCTTCCCTGTGGATGGACATTACAAAAGGATGAGGCCATGGTTTCAACTGCATCGAACAAGAGTAGCGAGATGAATTACCGAAGAAGAGGATAAAATGGAAGACGACTAGCCTTCAAAGGCGCTTGTTCAACTTATTGATGGATTATTCTCAAGGAAACACCATACTCGTTCAATATCTGATTGGAATTGATTACTGCATAAAGCTGTAACTTTAGGGTATAATGTGTACAATAAGGTTCCTAGAGCGATTAACTTATTGGTTCGTAAGTAACGTTCTTTTTATTATAGAACGTTACGTTGTTTTTCAGTGCTTGTAGTGTATGATATCAATTGCTTAACTATATACATTTATATTACGCATAAAGTTGTGAAATAGGCTATGTATCAGACTTAATGCGGCTAGCTTGTTAGATGTTTTTTTTTCTGAAACTGTGTAATACCATATGATAATTTGACTTTTTTCTTTTTTGGTATCGAAACCGATGTTGTTATATAGTCAGAGTTACCATATGTCAGGTTTTTACCGGGACAGTCCCGGTTTGAAAGCTCTTGAAATGAAATGAAACCTTGAGTAGGATAGAGATGACAGTGATTGTGAGACTGAATGAAATGGTGGAATGAAGAAAGTGAGAGAAAACGAGAGAACTCCGAGTTTATCCATGCACGCAGCGTCTGACTACCACAAAGCCTATTTGACGGAAGATGGATAAAACCAGGGATCCCATGAACCAGATGCGAGTGTTTCTACCACTGAACCACCGTGACCTCCATGAAGACTCTTATCCCGGTGTTTAGCCAGTTTACATTTTGTCCCGGTTCTCAGTCGTGAGAATATGTTCACCGTTTTTTGTATGCCTTATCCTCATTGCGGTATTCTAGATTACGTCTGTTTTACATAGTTTTCACATTAAAAGCTAAATATGTAACCTTAGTTCATAGTACATTTAAATATTGTAGAGCATTGCATACCACGGAGTACAGTTACATACATGCATAACTACGTTTCTGCGTTTCACCCTTTACCCCGGAGGTTATGATTCATTGAAGCGTCATAATCAGTGCTATTGGCTGGTCTCTCTGTCTCTGTCTCGCTCTCTCTCTCTCCCTCTTCATAACAGTCTTACTTAGTGGATGCTAAGTACACGGAACATGGATATAAGAAAATAACAGGAATTAACGACCTGTGGAAAGAGTGGTAAAATGAACTGGACATCCCTGATTGTGAGATAAAATCAATATAAAATTCTTTCTGTGAGCCAGAAACACTGGGCGCTAAGTCTACGGGCGCTACATGCACGGAACCCAATTATGAACTAAGGCTAAAGGAAACAGTGGTGATGAAATAGATGATAATGGTGAAATTAAGAAAGTCGGAGGAAATGGAAAAACTCCGAAAAATCCCACGCTGTATTGTCATCCACGAAACCCACTTGGTGGGAGTGGGGATCGAACCAGCGACTACACAGCAGAGATGAGCTCTCTACCAGTGTGAATTCGTAATACATCATAAACAAGGGAATACTCAAATAAGGGATATTAAGGATAACATATATGCTCACGTTTATAATGTGAAAAATGGCATTTCAAGTCCCTCTGCAATCTAAACGGCGTGACAAACATCTTGGCATTTTTTAAGGCGGCGCTCCAAGTTCCCTTTAAATGCTGCTACCAAATGAGAGGCCTAAGGTATTGTCACGTTTATTTTGTATACATTCACCCCCTGCCACCTGATTGCGCTGTAGTTCGTCTGCTTAGCCAAGCCATAACCACATTCCTTTCTCACTCAACGTCGCGTCAGAGCTTGCGTTTTATTCTTTTAGCTGAAATGTTACGATGTTTGTCAAAGGATTTAGTTCGTTCCTTTATTAAAGTTTAACGTACGTTTTCAACACTGAGGCGACGGTATTTGAGACGTGGATCTACAGTTTAAGGTGACGCTGAACCACCGCAAAGTGGCCAATCCTCTTCCACCGGGAATCGAACCGGGAACTACGTACTGCAGAGGTAAGCGCACTAAGCACAAGGCCATCAGAAAGGGTGTGTTTTTAAGACAATAATCTTGTTACGGTGTCCCATACGAAATAGCTTTCCATGTCTCTTCAGGACGTACTTAAATTTGAGATCATGAAGCAAAATATTGCGGCTGTCCTTCGTTTCTTTTTTTATCTCTAGCTATTCTAAAAATGCAAAGCATGTAGTTTTATTTCACTGTGATTAGGTAAAGTTAAAAATAAATAATTCTGTAACTTTTTAAAAAACATTTCTCTAACTCTATACATGATTTTTTAAAGAATAGTAAAAACAAAAAAAATATGTAAGTACTTTGTAGTATGTATAATTTTTTTTTATCATATTGTTATATTTTCACTTTTTCATTCTACTTAATCTTCTTTACTTTACTCTGTGGCTGTACTTACTAGGGATGATTCCATGCCGGGACTAAGTACCTGGGTGAAACCTATATATCGTCTGAAAGCTCTTGCCATAAGAAGTACGAAACCATTTTCAAATCACGGGGAAACCCACAACCTGAACCTATAAGGGGCCATTTTGTTGGTGTTTGTGACCCTATATATGGCATATTCGATAGAAGTAAAAATGAATGTTACTATGCATCACGCGTAATCGCCTAAATCCATCATGTTTCTTTTTTTTATTATTTTTATTTTTTATTTTTTTTTATTTATTTTTTTTTTTAATTTTTTTTAGCTCATTGCTAGAACGTTGCTCAGGCAAATGTTTGATAATATCACTTTGAACCCAGGCGTGCCATTTGGTCACTGTTGCTAACAAATTGTAAGTACAATGTGACAGATGGTTTCTCTACCACCGGAAGCATATCCATTTAACGTGGCATAAACACAATTCGTCACTAGAGAAAATATACTATGGACGTATTCCTCTCTGAAGGACTCCAGTCTGTCAGTGTTGCAAACCAAATGTAAAAATAAGAAGATGTAAAACACGTTCCGTACGATAAGACGTTTATACACCAAGCTTGGCAGAACATCACACGGAACTATAGCTAAAAGAAGTTGAGTGTGACCGTCTCCCAAACATTCTAGGTTGTCAGTGTTGCCAACTAAGTTTAAACATCACATTATTGCAAATGGCGTACGTGCCATTAAACGAATATATAACAAATCTGACAAAAAGCAACATTGGACGATGGAAAACCTAGCATGGGTCACAGTCTAATTATATCCGCCAATACTGTAGACTTCATGCAAAAATCTTGAGTGTTCGCATTGGTTGGAAACACTGCTAAACTGAGGTGCTTGAGAGACTGGGACACTCACATTGTGTTTTCCATTGTCCAATATTGCTTATGTCACATTTGTTATATATTTGTTCAATGGCACCTATACCATTTGCAACATTGTGATGTTTACACTTGATTGGCAACACTGACAACCTAGAATGATTGGGAGACAGTCACACTCAACGTCTTTTTGCTATAGTGTCGTGTAATGTTTCTGCCAAGCTTGGTGTATAAACGTCTTATCGTACTGAACCTGTTTTACACTTCTCATTTTTACAATTGGTTGACAACACTGATAAACTGGGGTCCTTGAGAGAGGAATACGTCCACAGTATATTTTCCCTAGTGACGAATGATGTTCATGCCACGTTACATGAATATACATCCAGTGGTAGCGAAACCCTCTGTCACATTGTACTTACAATTGAAGATTTTGGGACAAAAACAGGTTAAGTCCAAAAAATAAAAATGTAGGGTAAAGTAAGGTATATTCGTGGTATAAGTAATTTCGTGATAGTTTTTTAAGCAACTGTAGCAAAGAAACTTATCCCAGTAAGATTTCCATTTCTTGCCACAAGATCGAGCATGGATCCAGTTTCATGTGTAGGCCGGCACCGCTCGGCCATGTGCACAAATAGGTTTGAAGGGAAAGAAACAAGACAGAAGAAGGAGTATTGTTTACATTGTGCGGAAGATTGTGTCACGTCTGTTATTTTCATGAGATAACAACGAAAGCAAAACGAGGCACGTAAATATTAGTGTTTGGTTTCATAACTGATATATTAATTTAATTTTCTGCGGTAGTAGTGTGTTTGTGTGTCGCTTTTTAAACATTTTAGACTCTTAAGAACACATGTAAAATTCTTAATGAATATTTGCATTTATGGAAAAGTTGCCAAGTAGCTTGAAATCAGGGCTTCATTTCTGCTAAGAAGGTCAAATTTTCGCAGTTATCGTGTTACAGGATAGTAGTCTAATAAATATCACGTGTAATTATTAGTCTGATTCTTGTGTAGAGGCTATCACGAAATTACCTTACTGTAACGAAATTACCTGTCCTTCATGACAATAAAAATACCTCGTCCACAGTATTCACATGTTAAATTAACTGCGCACGCAATTGAAAACTCCATCAACGATAAATAATTGCCTAAAGCTTGGATACGGCTATAGCCCTACGGTAAAGTAAATCAGGAGTCTCGCATATAAGATTGCCAAATCAGAAAAAAAAATCACTAACACTGAAAGTGAATGTGCAAATAAATGGTGGTGGGGCGAGTTCAAGAAAAGATACGGACTAAATCAAAAGACGAAAGCAGAGAGATTCATAGGCAAAATATCTGAACGAACTTAGTCCTACTACTACTGACAGAAAGGAAGTTGGTCGACTGAGAAAGCTCTCGGTCTCTTATCCTACTAACGTGCAAAATAGTAACTCTGCTGATCAACCTTAGAGTTCACGATCTTCCTATAACAATAAAGCTAGGCCTATCAGTTAGAAACAGGCAATTCGTGATGATGATAGGGAATGTGATGTGTATGGTGAAAGCTATGAAGACAGTGCGCATGATAAGACAGGGGATAAATGGATCCAATGTTCTTTCTATTTAGTGTCATACCATGTGCGTTGTCAAAAGCAGGACGACAGTTTGGGTGTGTTCATGTGTTCATGTGTGATTCTTGCGCCACAACTCCTTCAAGTTCTGATGAGGACTGACTGTTACACGAATTTCGTTTTTTGTTTTTGATTGATCTAATCTGTGTGCTTGTTTCTATGTGTGATTTTGCTATTAAGAATTGATGAGGCATATTTACATACCCACATCATAGTGGATAGGCTCTAGGTAGTCCTGTCAATTAGAGTTAGCGTATTTTGTGTATAAAACGGTTTATAACTGCAAGACGCTTCTTTCTTACTGATATTTCATTCCTATGTTCAATCAGCATTATTGTATTGTACTAATTACAGTGTTATCACGAATATACCTACCCACTATCACGAACTTTCCTTACCTCTCACGAAATTACCTATGCATCTATTCATTTTATAAACTAACTTGATACACACTACAGATTGTATGCAGAATAAACAATACAGCGGAACAGTATAAAGCAATGTACGCACTATCTATATGCAGCCTTACTTTTTGCTTAGATTTTAACTTTTAGTAGAAATATCGACTTTATAGCGATTTATCACGAATATACCTTACTTTACCCTATAGGAGGTAGCTTCACAACGGTTTCCACTCATCCGATTTTCTTCAAACTTGGCACATATATAGTAAACTGAAAATAAATCGACACGTACTTTTTTTGTTTCTTTCGGAAAAGAGGTTAAGGGGGGGGCAAAGGCCCCCTTTTCAAAAAAGGTTCCCCTTGATTAAAAGGATCAATTTAAAGAAACGAAACTCTGCCGATGCAAAAATTACTTCAAAGTAGGAAATACGGGTTTTGTCGTTTTTGCGAGAAAAGGGTTGCAGAGTCTATGGCCCCGTTTGAAATGACAAAGGACTCCACACAATCTTTATGGAAATTGGATTTCGGTGGAATTGCTTAAAACCATGTTATGTTGTAGATAAGGTGTTCTTGAGAAAAAGTCTCAATGAACACAACCACAAATCACTGACCGTTTGGCCACTACAGGGTCACTTTTTTTTTAACAGCCGAAGATAATATTCTGGATTTTTGTAAAAATGACTAAAACTGTTATATGTTGTAGATATTGTGATCCTGATAAGAAGTTTTAATGGGGATAACTACCAATCATTGATCGTTTGGCCACTACAGGGCCACTTTTTTGAAATCAGCCGAAGATAGAGATATTCTGGATTTCGATTAAAATGACTGAAACTGTAATATGTTGTAGATGCTGTGATATTGAGAAAAGTTTTAATAAGCACAACCACCAATCACTGATTATTTGGCCACTACAGGGCCACATTTTTTAAAACAGCAGAAGGTAACGTTATTCTGGATTTCGGTGGAATTGCTTAAAACCGTTATAGGGGAGACCGGGGCTATTTGAGTCAAGGGGCTATTTAGGTCAAACTTAAGAAAAAATGTCACTGCGCGCTAAATATGCGCTTCAATGCGCTGAATTTGCATTCATTTGTGAGTTTGTTGGTAAAGGAAACTTTGTATGTGTCGTTGATCTGCTGCTTTCTTATCAGTTGCTGTAAATATGAGATTATTCTAAGCAAAGTGGATTGCAATACTTCGTATTTTGGCTTGATATAAAATAATGTCTGTATAATATAAGGTGCTGAATCTGCGTAAACGCATATATTTGTAAAATTATTACCGTACGCGTAAAACAGAACGTCCGCATGTTATAACCGCTACTTTTGGCTCTCTCCTGTGTTTCATGTGAAAATAGTACGTTCCTACGTAAATATGTGCAAAACGGGGTTATTTGAGTCGAAAATATTGGGGCTATTTGAGCCAATAGGGGCTATTTGAGTCAGTGAAAACTTACGTGAATATCTTTGATTTATGAATTTTAGTTTTGTATTTATGGTTCAGCCTTCTATGCGATGCACGTATGTAAAACAAAACACTTCGTTTTCTTTTTATATAGTACGAACATACAAATCAAAACATAAATACAGCAAGTGGAATAATGAAGACATGGAGAAGGCCATTAAAAAGTGTAACGAAAAGTAATTTGACTTTACGTGGAGCTGTGCAATTTTTCTTTTGACACTTCGCGAAGGACAGGGTGAGACTAGCTTGGGTGATAATAATGGAACAATTTGATGTATAAAACCGAAAGTCATAGGACACTCCACAAATCTGACAGAAGTACAGGAGGAAGTTGGTGTTGCAAATTATGACTTACGGAAAAAGGAAAGCTGCACCATGGGACAATTCGTAAAGCTGTGCATCGATATGTAACAATAAATCAAATTCTGCAACTTTTTAGATACTAGCTAGTGAAGATTGGTTTTTAAGTTTGATGAAAAGAGAACTGAATTTATCATTACGAAAGCCTGAGGGACTTTCAAGAGCTCGTGCTGAAGTCGTTAATAAGGAAGCAGGAGTCCGATTTTGAATTCTTAATATCCGTGCTTCAACGGTTGGTCTCAACACGAAAACAACAGCGTAAATACAATGTGGATGAAGCAAAGTCATTGCCGAAAAGGTGGGAGAATGGGTGGTATTTACGTTGAGACAGGCGAAAATGTCACTGTGATAGTCGCTTGGAACGTAGTTGGACAATACATCTCACAATTTATTGTTTCAAAGATCAGTGTACGTAGGAAGAATTTTAAACAATCTACCACTGGCGTCTCAAGTTTCCTTATCAGATTGTAGTTACGTTAATAAAGAGTTGTTTGTTCGCTGGATCAAGTTTTTTCAAACAAACTGGGCTGAGGGAAAATGTTTATTAATTTTGAACCGACATATTTCTCACTATTCGCTACAAGCTCTCAAATTTTATGAGAAACATGACAATTTACTTTTGTGATTGCTACCTCACACCACTCATGTATTACAATATTACAACCACTGGATAGAGCAGTGTATTTTCATGACATCAGTTCATCAAAGCCCGGAAGTACAAGTGATAATCGAATTTAAAAATCCAGTCTTTGAAATATAATTAAGGGTACATAGGATGTACAGCATATGATGGAGCAGAAATTTCATCATATGCTGTACAGTGATGTAAATTCTTCGCACTCTTACATAAAATGTTAAACTATCTCCACGAAGAAGGATCAAAGTACAGGTCTACTTACTTCTCCTGGAAATTCCAACAGCTTCGCACGAAACGGAAATTATAAACGGAGGGATCTGGTAAAGCTTGCTCCAAGACGAAAAGCATCAAGAAGACAAAAATAAATAGCCCTGCACCTTCAAGTGTTACATATGTTACACGTTATGATGATAATTATTAGAACGGATCTGAGAACAATGTACTATGCGTATTCTGTAAGGTGAAATATTACTCTACAGAATCAGTGAGCAAATAATGTATCCGCTGCCAACATTGTAAACAGTGGTACCATGAGATATGTAAACCTTATGGGAAAAAACAGTTTGTGTGCAACAAGTGCCTCTATTTTACACATTCCTTGTTAACTTTCATTGTCTCATACTTCAGAAGTCTGAGAAATTAGTGATTTATCATAAGTTTGTATAAAAAAATAATGTTCATGCACCTTGCTTTCCCCAGCACAGGTTTTGAATTTTATCTTACTATAAACTTAATTTTAATTGACAAGACTACTTGTTAAATTGATTTTGAACATAAATCTTACTGTGAGTTCATTTTTTATTTTAGAAGTTAAAATTTAACTTTATTTTTCATTATTGTGTATTCTTTTATTTACTGAAAATTGATGTAGAAAATGTAAAACTATCCGAAGTTTATTTTATGTTATTTTGTCAGGAGTTCCTTTTTTCTCATTTGCTTTTACAAGTGTATTTGAAAGAGAATAAGTCAAATCACTCTAAGATAAATGTATACGTGTAATTTACTATGTAACATATAAGAAAATTAATAATCTTGTATTATTACAACGCTGAAGAAGCTTTAGCTTATCCTGAACACCCTTTCCTAAAGAATTGCTTCACTTATTTTCTTTCACTATAAAGTTTTTTTTTTTTTTTTTTTTTTTACAAATTATATACAAATTTAAGAATATAGATGAACACTAATGTAATTAACCTAAACAATCTTGATACAGTGAAATACCCAAATAGCCCCGTGATTTTTACTAGTCTCGAATTCTGCCATTTTTATTTTAAACTCGTTTCCTGAATTTCCATGATTTAACAGGTTCTTTATTCTTTAATATGTTATACTATAATCATGTACGTAGATTATGGCCTAATTATTTGAACTCTAAAGTGCGTAGTTTTTTTTGGAAATTTTGAGTTTTCCCTTACTATACTCAAATAGCCCCGGTCTTCCCTATGTTGTAGATATTCTGATCCTGAGAAAAAGTCTGAAGAATCACAACGATCCATCACTGAGCGTTTATCCCCATTGAGACTTTTTCTCATCATCACAGTATCTACAATATATAACAGTTTTAGTCATGTTTACCGAAATCCAGAACATCGTTATCTTCGACTGTTTTCAAAAAAGTGGTCCTGTAGTGGCCAAACGGTCAGTGATTTGTGGTTAAGCCTGTTGAAACTTTTTCTCGGGATCAGAACATCTACAACATATCACAGTCTCAGTCATTTTCATCGAAATCTAGAATATCACTATCTTCGCCTGTTTTCAATGAAGTGGACCTGTAGTGGCCAAACGGTCAGTGATTTGTGGTTGTGCTCATTGAGACTTTATCTCAAGAACACCATATCTGCAACATAACATGGGTTTAAGCAATTCCACCGAAATCCAATTTCCATAAGGATTGTGCGGGGTTCTTTGTCATTTCGAAGCGAGCCATAGCCCCTGTAACCCTTTTCTCGGAAAAACGACAAAACCCGTATTTCCTACTTTGAAGTAATCTTTGCATCGGCAGAGTTTCGTTTCTTTAAATTGACCATTCTAATCAAGATGTCCCATTGTTTTAAAAGGGGGCCTTTGCCCCTCTTAACCTATTTTCCGAAAGAAACAAAAAATACGTGTCGATTTATTTTCGGTTTACTATATATGTGCCAAATTTGAAGAAAATCGGATGAGTGGAAACCGTTGTGAAGCTACCTCCTTTACATTTTCATTTTTTGGACTTAACCTGTTTTTGCCCCAAAATCTTCAATTCGTTGGCAACATGACCAGTTGGGTATGTCTGGGTTCAAAGTGATATTATCAAAAATTTACCTGAGCAACGTTCTAGCAATGAGCCAAAAAGAGAGCATGGTGGGCTTAGGCGCTTACGCTTGATGCATAGTAATATTCATTCTGTTGAATATGCTGTACATAGAATCAGAAACACCAACAAACTGGCCCATATAGGGTCAGGTTATTTGTTTGCCCGTGATTTGAAAACGGTTTGTTACTTCTTATGGCAAGAGCTTTCAGAAGATATATAGGTTTCACCCAGGTACTTAGTCCCGGTATGGAATCATCCCTAGTTAGAATGACTAGTTCATTGTCAGGTATAGTACAAGTGTCTAAACACATTCACTTTCTCCGAGCGTGTTTTCAGCAGCTCCTATCTCTGGTGGGAATATTAATCCTCGGATATATACGTGAAATCCGAGTAGTGATTTTGATTCCATTTTCGGCAATATGCTTTGTCTTACAGTCTCATAGTTGAAATGTTAAAATCCAATTAATCAAATTAAAAACAGAATGTATCTGTAACTTTCAGTACGCATAATATGCAACTATATTAATATATATTTTTAAAAAAATAAGGAACTACCCCTCCCAAAAAACGAAGAAGAAAAGAGAAAAGAAAGAGCCAATGAAACTAATTTCTTTGGAATTCTAGTCAACACGTTGCTAATGTTTTGATTTAATTTATTCTTAAATGATAGAACATATGAGTACTTACGTCCAACAATTCTTCCTTTTGTGAAATAAAACGAAAACTAAATTCTAGTTTAGGCATTATTTTCATCAAATTTTAATTCAAATTTAATAAGGTTAATATCTAAATTTTATTTTCTTAAATACAGAGTGGCGCAAAAGTAGGTGTACAGTCCTGTGTGGTTTATATATGTAGGTTTGTATACCTACTTTTGGCCACTTATTTCTTTGTATAGAGCTAGTGAGTGTGTAAGTAATTTCCAAGCTTCATGAAAACTGTCTGGAATTTTAATGAAAATAATTCACATTTTTAAGGTTTCTTTAACTTTTTAAAAATTATTTTTCAAATTTCAATGACGGTAGGACGGTGGGTGTGTCAGAATGGGGCGGTGTGACCGATTGGGTCACAGTGGGTCGCAGTGGGTCACGTCCTGTTGACCCACGACGCACTGACCCACTCACAAATCTTGACCTACTGACCCACTCCATCTCTGGTATACTGTCGTCTTGGTAGTGGCGTATCATTTTCAGTATCAATCTTCAGTATCATTTTTAACTTAGTAGATGGCGTGATTGTCTTCTGGATTTTCTCAAAAACTACACATTAGGATTTATACTGACTTATATTATTTTGTTTAGCTCAATGGGAACTATCAATTGGACAAACTATTGTCCGAAAAACTCTAATAATATTGACGATCTAAAATAAAATAAATAAATACACCTATTGAGAAAAGGAATGTGCGTTAGAATTAAATATATTCTTAAAAATGAATAGATTTTCCCCCGTAAACCCCTGCCTATTATAGTATAGGAGGGTATGCTTCCGTAGTGTTTTTTAAGGCTTAGTAAGATTTTTTGTGAGTTCCTAAAGCATCAGAGCTACCATGATAGAAACAAACGTTGATTAGCATGAGCTAAAATAACCCGAGAGGGGGTCGCTGCTACTAAAGTGTACACCATGTGGTGAATGTCAGCACTTAATGAGTGGAAAATAAAACAGAAGCTTAAAAGGAAAGAAAACACACAGATGAAAGACAGACAAGAAAGTACCAGGTTCGTTCTATCTTCGGAATTCTCTTGGGAATCTGTGTCAATGTCATCTGCGATTGTTAAGAACCTGACACTAAAAATAATACAACATTTACCATTTTTCTTTTGATTGTTTATTCATAAGTGAATTGAGATAATGAAATGCAACTTACCACAATCACAGATAATGTTATTCTACAACAGAAAATATGAACCTGAAGAATGTTCAGTGTTGCCATCCATAGAAATTACAGTGTTGCCAGAATAAATTTCCCCCAAAATCTAAGTTAAGGCAGCGACTAGAGAAACGAACTTAACTGCATTTGATTACGTATCATGTTATTTTGGTATCCTGTAAACTATTTTTTTAAATAATAGTTGTATTTAGTTTGTAATAAACAAAATAGTTTTTTAATATACAGTTATTAAAATTAAATAATGCTATTTGAAAAACTGTTCACAGGATACCAAAACATGATATGTAATCAAGTGCAGTTGAATTCATTCTTCTAGTCGTTGCCTTAACTTAGATTTTGGGGGAATTGTTTGGTAACACTGTGATTTGTATGTATGGCAACACTGAAAGTTCTTCAGGTTTATATTTTCTGTTGTAGAATAACATTATCTATAATTGTGGTAATTTGCATTTCATTATCTCCTTTCACTTATAAATAAACAATCAAAAGAAAAATGGTAAATTTTGTATTATTTTTAGTAAGGCAGACTCTTAGGTGGTTATGTGCCACGTGCCAAAGGTAGAAACAATTCTAACAGTGATGCACATAAACCGCTAGTTGTAGATTTTGTAGTGCTCCTAATATTTATAGTTAGTTCAATAATGATCATTTTTTTTTTTTTTTTTCATTTTATAACAGAGTACTCTTAAGAGCTGCAGAACTCTTTTGTTTTCCCGAATTCTGTCAAAG
This sequence comes from Thermobia domestica, assembly GCF_964235325.1. Taxonomy (NCBI): domain Eukaryota; kingdom Metazoa; phylum Arthropoda; class Insecta; order Zygentoma; family Lepismatidae; genus Thermobia; species Thermobia domestica. The sequence goes on from NC_137469.1 coordinate 59,539,528, forward strand.
AATTCGAAGATTAAAACGATAATTATGCTTGTTGATCTGTATGGTTGCGAAACATAGTCGCTTACTTAGAAAGAAGAACGCAAACTGAAAGTATATATTCTAAAAAGTAAACTCCCGAGGCAAATATTTGGACCAAAGAAAGACGGAAATGGAGAATGGCGAAAACTTCATAATGACAAGCTACATAATTTATAACATTTATAACGTTTATAACAGGAAACCCAGGAGAAAAATATTAAAATGAATCTCGCAGAAATATAAATACAAAGGGGAAACTAGATTCAGTTTACTAACTAGGGAAGTACTAGAAATGGTACGCGGGGATCTCCATGTGTTATATATCGTTGGAAAGGTTACACTGAGTACACTTCACATATGAAATATTTCGCTTGAATGGGTCCTGTAGGGGGTGTGGCGACCATTTGAATATCAGAACAAGATACGCTCCGAAACACCAGAAAACATGGACAAAATAGGAAGCTACTTTTTAAATCTACATATACCACGTCTCAAAACAATTACATCATAGCTTCCTATTTTGTCCACGTTTCCTGGTCATTCGGAGCGTACCTCGTTCTGATCTCCAAACGGTCGCCACGTTCCCTACGGGACCCATTCAAGCGAAATATTTCACATGTGAGGTGTACTCGGTGTAATCTTTCCCACGATATACAACACACGCAGATTCCCGCGTACCACTTCTAGTACTTCCCTAGTAAGCAGAGAAGTCAGTGGAGAGTTTTTGTGCATGCGGTATTGAACCTCCAGGTTCCATAGGCCATGGAGTTAGCTAGTTAGTTTAGTAGTTAAACAAGACATTTCTGAACTGCTTGTATTTTGTTAGTAAGTTCCAAATAACTGAACCAAATTTCGCAATGGGTCACAATGGGCGATTTACAATGGGTTACTTAAGGTTAGCCAACAATTCAGTGACCCATGTTCAATATTTGACCGGTCTGCGACATCTTGTCCGGTAACCATACTTCTACGTCAAAGATTGTCTTATGAAGGATTTTGAAATATAAATAATAAATAACTACTTCAAATCATCGACTTCAATGAGTCTATGGATTCTTCTATACGAAAGAGAATCCAATGAAATTATTATAGAACATTTGAGGAAATGTGATGCGATTGGTGACAGGATATTTTGATGAGCATTAATTCTCATATTATCTAGATTTAGAGCCACTTTGCAGTAGCATCATTTCAGACTTTCCCAGGGGGATATTTTCCATTGTCATAAGAGTTTCACATTTTTTATTAGTATATCAGCATACAATTAAAAAAATGTGTTTTTCTAACTCGGAAAAGGGGAGGGGGCAATTGTTTCTCCTATCTTCCGCAACTGACGCCTCTGTGACTTTGTGAAACAATTGCTAAGCATATCTTCTGTCCTAATTCTATACTGTTTTATCTAATGGTGCGTTATTCAATACAAAGTTACAAGAACCTTAGCTACGATCTCTTTAATAATAATGATAATAAAAATGTATGCAGTTGTGGTCTGGTAAACATTTACCAAATTCAGTTCATTATTACAAGAACTTCGCAGCTGTCGTGGCCGACATGCGGCCGAGTACAAGGGAAGCAGATTGCAGAATTTCTAACGTCATCATACTGCATGGATTTCTGCAATAACCGCGATGAAATGTTTAAAATTATTTTGTTTTCCTCAGATTTTGATTTGGGCCCGGAAAAGGAGAAAATGCCGCATTCCAGTGTATGTATAGTATTTATCCTTGCTAACAGCAGACACATATTAAAGGAATGTGTGTGTGAGTGTGCATATATATAACTCATAGTGTTATTTAATTTCATAACTCACATAAAAGTGTTTATATATATATATATATATATATATATATATATATATATATATATATATATATATATATATATATATATATATATAAACACTTTTATGTGAGTTATGAAATTAAATAACACTATGAGTTATAAAGGTTAGGGTTGAATATAGATTAAGAGGTTCGATTTAACGTGAACCATACAGCAGTTTCATTTATCTGGGGCCATAAAGGTTTTTCTTTAATGATACAATAATCAATGTATACGACATACAGTGAACTCTCTGTTAACCGCTCTCTCTTTAACTGTCCGTTGGGTTCAGCAGTTCCATTTAAGATCTTGTCAAGGAGGTAAGATTGTCCACTGACATCGAAGTTTCACGTTTTTTTTATTAGTATACAATTTATTAAATAGTTATGTTTTTCAAATTCAAGGAAGGGGGATAATTACTCCCCTTATCTTCACCAAATGATGCCCCTAGCCCATCTTCTTTATTAACTATGCCCGGTGGTCCATAACAATATGAAATGAAAATGAAATGAAATTTGTGAGTTTTACGTCCCACGGTTATGCCGATTAGGCTAAAGGAAACGGTGATGATGAAAGATGAATGAAATGGTGGAATGAAGAAAGTGGGAGGAAACGGGAGAACCCCGAGAAAACCCACGCACACGGTGTTTGTCCACCACAAAGTTCACTTGGCGGGAGCAGGGTTTGAACCCGAGACCCCTAGCACCAGAGGTGAACTCCATAACAATATATCATACAACGAGCCCAAATGTGTTTTTCCTCGTTTAGTAAATGTGTTCATAAAACACAGAACCGTACTTCAGTCAGTATTGTAGTCTCAATCGTACCTTTTCAGTCTTACGTTTTTCTTCAATCAATACACATACACCATAAATAAGTATGTGGTTTATGTAATTCTCTAGTGTGTGGTAAATTTCTTTCGAACTTTTCAGCATTTATGTCATCTAATTTGCTACACTTCGTTTGAACAGGAACATTTTGTCTCCCTCCTACTTTTTCTTTGATGCAGTGAAGAAGATATCAAGTGCATTTTGCACATCTACTAGTATTTGAACTGATGTCTTCTAAGGTGATTGTCCAAGGAATTGAACAGGTTATAATCGGACGGTGCAATGTCCAGGGAGTATGGCGTCCTGTAACAGGAGGATACCTTTGCGATTTAGAAGTGCTCTCTCCAGAGTTTTGAGTTTTTCTTGAACACGGCTCAACTGCTGACAGTACACAGTTGCATTGATGCTCTGAGCATCTGCTTGCAGTTTCCGATGCACAATGCTGCGAACAGTCTACCAAACATACAGGAAAACCTTCTTCTGGTGCAGTGCTAGTTTCGGCTGTTTTAGAAACGGTTCATGGGATGCTAACCAATGATGACGGCACCGTGAAGCTTCGTACAGGATCCCCTTCTCATCACATGTCAACACCTTACTCAGAAATGGCTCCTTCCTCGGACGAGACAGTAAAGAATCACAGGTGTCTGCTTGTGTTGCCTTTTGGCCAGGAGTCAAATCATGTAGGACCCATCGATCCAACTTGCAGTGCTTTCCAAGTTGATGGAGGTACTGCCTAATAGTTTTTCCACTCACACTGAATTGTAGTCCCAGTTCCTCACATATCTGGCCACTGTTCGCCTCAACTGCTACCTAAAGATCTTCATTTTGTATATGTCTTGGTCTTCCGGCACGTGGTGAGTCTTCGAGTGTTTCGTCACCATCCTTAAACTTGTTAAATTACCGCTGCACTGTACGCGTAGTCCAGACACCCTCATCAAAGGCCTGGCATATTTTCCGCCCCGCTGCTACAAACTGTTTGACCCCAGTTTGAACTCGTACAGCATACACGCCCTTATGACACTCTGTGGAGATTCCAAGTTCACTCTGTCTTTACGCAAGTTCACGGTGTAACTGAACTGCCACAACCAGGTAGTAGTATGTTGCATATACCCATACCAACAACTGAAAGTTGCCTTATCTCCATTCGCATTCAACTCACGGTGTGAGGGCCAATTGAACACAGATCTCCATAAAAGTGCGACAGAACTTTCTTGGTTACCTTTATCTATCTATCTATCTATCTATCTATCTATCTATCTATCTATCTATATATATATATATATATATATATATATATATATATATATATATATATATATATATATATATATCATTAGATGGCATCAAATTTAACAAAATGACATTATTAACAGTAAATTCGCATGGAAAGTTTTCCAGAAAACCAAGAAATACGAGGATGGGCTGATAAGTTCTCGGCCCGACCCAGAAGGACTTGAGCTGTAGGCATGAAAGTGTGACGCTATTCAACATAGTCCCCTCGAAGGTCAACACACTTGGCACTTCGATGCTGCAACTTCTCCAACCCCTCCAAAAAAAAAAAAAAAAAAAATTCAAGGTCTGCAAAAAACTGTTCCGCAGCTGTTATCACCTCTTCATCACTGTGAAACTTGTCCCTTCAGTGCTATTTTGAGTTTTGGAAACAGATAATAATCAGAAGGGGCAAGATCTGACGAGTAAGGTGGGTGGTCAATGCACTGAAACCCTAGGTCCCTCAGAAAATCCATTGCTCTGCCAGCCTCGTGGACGGGAGCATTGTTCTGCAAGTACAAGACACCTCGTGTCAAATTTCCCCGGCGCTTTTCTTTAATAGCGTCCTTTACCTTAGCCAGCAGACTGCAATAATACTCTGCAGTTATGGTTTGGCCCTTTGGAAGGTAGTCTGAAAGCAAAACACCATCCTTATCCCAGAATATTGAGGCAAGCACCTTCCCTGCGGACTTTTGTGCTTTGAAATTTTTGGGCATTGGAGATCCTAAGTGGCGCCACTCGCTGTTTGGTTTCCGGATCAAAGTAATGCAACCACGTTTTATCCTGGGTAACAAGCCGATTCAAAAAATCGTCCCTGGAGTTCGCAAAATGCCCTAAAATCCCCTACGATAATCTCACACGTTCGCGTTTCTGATCCGAGTTCAAACATTTCGGAATCCATTTCGCAGAAAGCTTGCGCATGTCCAACTGATCATGGATTATTGACCTAACATGTTCTTTGGATATGTGCACTTTGTTAGCTATCTCCTGAAGCGAAATCCGTCTGTTGCTCAAAATCAGGTCATGAATCTGGTCCACTTTTTCCGGAGTTGACACTGACACTGGCCTGCCACACCTGTCACCATCTTCTGTTGAAAATTCACCACGCTTTAAGTTCGCACACCATTTCTTCACAGTGGAGTATGAAGGGCAATGTCCACCCAATGTGTCTAGCATGCAACCATGGATTTCCTTGGGCGACTTCTGTTGCAGGAAGAACTTCATTACACCTGGCAACTCCTCTTTGGTGAATTTGACATCTGGCTGCGCCATGGTTCATTCAATTACCTGTAAAATAAAAACCGTTCATGGTAGAATCGTGAAATTTGGTACTTAAACATATAAAAGATCAACATTTTGCATTATATCAATTACATCAGGTATTACATTCGGAAGGGGGTCGGGCCGAGAACTTATCGGCCGACCCTCGTACGAACTTTTATGACGCTAAAAAAAAGTGATTATGTCGTTTGCTTCTAATAATTTAGTAGGTTTTTATTCTGCTGAATCAGTTGATTTATTAATTTGTATACTATATCTATCTATCTATCTATATATATATATATATATATATATATATATATATATATATATATATATATATATATATATATATATATATATATATATGGGTGTGTGTGTGTGAAATAAACACAGTGTTAAGTAGTAGAGTATGTCTGTTGTTATTTGGCGCGTTCAGTGCATAAGGGAATCAAGTCCATTTTTGAGCCAAATAGTGTAAGTAACATTATAATGTAAAACAAAATAGTATTAACGTAAGTTTTCCATAGATTTAATTTATGGCCCTTTTCTCAAAACTTTGATAGCTGGGCTAGATTCCTTTGTGCTCTGAACAGCTCATTTGTCTTCTACTTGTTACGATGCTACTTGAAATAATAATAATAATAATAATAATAATAATAATAATAATAATAATAATAATAATAATAATAATAATAATAATAATAATAATAATAATAGAAATGTGAATGCTAATGGCCATGGGTACTTGAAAAAATATGTGTCATCAGCACTCATACGTAAGCTTTCCATGAATTCTATAGCATAAATGAACTTGAAGCGCTCTTCTACCTAAATTCTATCATCACCGCACGATCGCTTTTATGTGTTATTACCAGGAAAGAAATAATCTAGTTCCGTTGTCAGTAGCTAGCTTCGTTGTCTCTGCTCAGAAACCGAATTGCTTGGGTGCATGCATCTACTTTGCGAGACGACATAAGTTCCCCCCACCCCACCTCTTTTCCTTGTGTCTGACAATTAATTGCAGACTGCTGACAAAGGAACCACCACCACTCCTCAGAAAGAAAGAGAAGGAAGGGGAAAAAATTGGGAACGTGATTTGATTTCGAGCTTATATCGGTTTCTCCACGTTCTGCACTTTCTCTTTCCATGAGTCGTCTTTCATTCAACCCCTTCTGAACGGTACTCAGTCTGAACAATGCCTATTAAAAAAGTAAAAACGAAAAAAAAAAAAAGTCGGAAGAACACTCTCATCTAGGGTTTAGGCTTTGCCTGCGAAACCAAAACTTTGCAAGCGTTTGTCAACGAAAGTGAAGGCAAGAAGGGAAATATGAAAGTTTCTTTTTTGTTTGTTTGTTTGTTTGTTTTTAAACTGAAGAGAGATAGTATTAAACTTCACAGAGAAAGCGAGTAAGTCACAGAGAAGGATAGGCCACGAAAGAATTCTGTTTAAGTATCGAAACTAAACGGTGTGACAAACATCTTGGCATTTGAAGGCGGGGCTCCAAGTTCCCTTTAAATGTTGCTAGCAAATGAGAGGCCAGCGGTATTGCCACGTTTATTTTGTACACATCCACGTCTATCCCCTGCCACCTGATCGCGCTGTAGTTTACTTAGCCATAGCCACACCCCTTTACCACTTGGCAACGTCGCGCCAGAGTTTGTTTTATTCGTTTAGCTGAAATGCCAAGATGTTTGTCACAGGCTTTAGAATGTATTATTATACGTAATTTAAGTCAGTCGTAGAGAAGAGTGAATACTTCGAAGAGAGAAAACAAACAAACGAAGATAAAAGCAAGTATTCCAGGGCAATCAGCGGAGATTAGTCCTGATAGTTTCTCAATGAAACTGTAGTGAGTGAAAAACTTAAGTCATTATCGGTATAAAAGTTCCTTTGATTGCGTCCCTTTTCAGCACCGAGGATATATGAGACATTGACTTTTAATTTTCTTATTATGGTGACAGTTGTTATATGCATAGTTCAATATATGTAAACATATATTATATGCTCGTATGTAAACATATATTACACTTGTAAATGTTAAAATACAAGTTTCCGGTATGATTCAAAGAAAATACATAATTTGAATGTTGTTAAATTTGCAACTACAGAGTTGTCATTCTGATTGGATGCGAAGTTTACCCCATGTTACATACATACCATACCATGCAAGCCATACTTACCGTTGGCATAAGAGTACTCAAAAGATCCCAACTTTGAGGTCGTTTTTCTCGTGATCCCATGAACAGATCTAAATCGTGGGTTAAAATAGCTTAATTGGATTCAGTATCTTCAAATTAGCATAAAAAGTGCAAGAAACTTATCCAAGAGTAGGCACATTTTACTTGTGACATGATTGTTAATTCTTTGGGAACAAATAATAATCATAGGGAGCTAGGTCAGGCGAATAGGGGGCAATCGGGAACCAACTAGAATTCTAAAGTCCAGAAGGTATAACGTCGTTTTCTTCCCGCGCTTGAACCTGCTCGTCACTGGGGGTGTGGTAAGAGGATAGCCAATTACCACTCACCATTCACCGCGCTTAGCGAACCACGAGTAACCAAGCTGGCAACTCCCCATAAACGTCACTACAACTTTTCGTGGGAAGCCAAAGACGTTATACCTTCCGTACTATAGCGTTTTCAACTTGGCAGCCATAACGCTTTACGTGTGAGCTGGACTATTGTCTTTGTCGTGCAAAATGAAAATTGCTGTGTACGAATTTCGGCTTAAATGCCTTGTGCAATAGGTTAGCATAATACTCACTGCTGATACAAGAATTCCAAGGTAGGTAGCCCAGCAACAAAATATCGTTTTTGTCCCAGAAAACTCAAGCTATGACTGTCCTTATTGCATTCTGGGTGTGAAACCCATTTGGCTTTGCAGACTCGGAGTGATGCCGCTCCATTGACTGATTCTCGGTCTCACAAGGAAGGGTCACGCAGTGGCTCCGCTGAGATCCGAACGAGACAATTGTGTTTGCATTTGAAATGCTATAACTAGATGAATCCCAAAGTTATACGTGCCACCGGGAGGAATATCATGAGTTACAACACATTTTGTAATGTAAGAACTACAAAAAAATTACATGGCAGAATAGTTTAAACCGAGTCATTTGTTCGGAAACGGTTGGGTAAGTGGAAAACTCGGCCAACACGTGTCCCATCATTTTCTACGACAAACTTTTTGGGGTAAAAAACTTTGTCGTAGGGTCCCCCGCAGGGTCCCAGACGGGGTCCAACTCAAAATTTTCAAATGACAAGGTGGGTTAAGTACCACATCATTTGAAAGCTGTTGTAAAATGAAAGAAAATGCAGCAGGTCTCGACTCTCTACAACAACCCTGTGCAAAATGGCGACGGGTCAAATTGTAAACAAAAACTTAATTGAAAAGTCCATGGTCACCCCTATAAATCGGAAATGGTGAGACAAATGTGAAAACAGAAAAGGATGTGTGGTATTATTTTCAAAGTATAACGATTTAAGTGAAAACGTCTTGTCCCAGGGTCCCCACATGGTCCCAGGTGGGGTCCAACTAAAAAATTTCAAATGGCAAGAGAGGTAGGACATCATTTGAAAGCTCTTGTTAAGTGAAAGAAGATGGAGCACGTCTCGACTTTCTATGACAACCCTGTCCAAAATTGCGGTGGGTCAAAATGTAAACAAATTGGAAAACAATCCAAGATGGCCGCTTAAAACCTATATCGAAAGGATAAGCATACCAAACTGCTGAAGCTAGGAAACCAAATTTGGCATTAATGTTGATTAGTAAGTGACTAAAATATGCAAAATGTTCAAAAACGCGACATCTTGAGTTCAAAATGCCGCACTATGTATCGAACGCATATCCAGCTCACACCACTGGTGTTGGAGAAGTGAACGTTTATGGTTAATAGTCCAGAAAATATCAAAGAGTATAATCTGTAATCCAATATGGCTGCCAGCGTGAAAAATGAGTTTGTATATAAACATGTTATTTCTTGGAATACTGTGACCAAGCCAACAAAGTTTGACGCAGTTCGATATACTGAAATGACTTACATATGTTTGGTCCTACTTGCCAATCTTGCAAATGATTTTTTTTTTATTTGGTATTGTTTGAAGTATTGAGATCAAACCAACGAATGACATACAAATGTAACCATCACGAATACGTTACAATAGAGCCCCCAACTTACTGGTGCAGCAAGTTCTTTCTGTGTGAACTACGTATGAAAAAATTAGAAAAATACCCGAAAGTATTCAACTTTTTTTTTTTTTTTTTTTTTTTACTATGAGTAGGAAGTCATAGTTATGTGTTCATCGCATATTCGTTATATTCAAGTAAATAATGCCGAGAGAACCGTGACGAACGTGCATTAAGAAGAAACCATATATGTGTTGTTAAAGGATGAAATAATAGTTGAAGTGAATCGAAATTCAATTGTTCTTTAGTCTTCCTAGTGTTTCTAAATACATAATAGAGAAAAATAGAGATTTAGATTTGTACTGTTATGAATGGCATAGGTTTTAAGCGGCCATCTTGGATTCAAGGTGGCCATAGTTTTTCAATTAAGCTTTTATTTACATTTTGACCTGCCACAATTTTAGACAGGGTTGTCGTAGAAAGTCAAGACTTGCTCCATCTACTTTCATTTAACAAGATCTTGCAAACGATGAGCTTCTTAACCTCTCTTGCCATTTGAAACTTTTTAGTTGGACCCCACCTGGGACCCTGTGGGTACCCTGGGACAAGACGTTTTCACTTAAATTGTTGTACTTTGAACATAATGCCAGACTCCCTTCCTATTTTCAAGTCTCACCATTTCCGATTTATAGGGGTGACCATGGACTTTTCAATTAAGTTTTTGTTTACATTTTGACCCTCCGTCATTTTGCACAGGGTTGTTGTAGAGAGTCGAAACTTGCTGCATTTTCTTTCATTTTACAACAGCTTTCAAATGATGTGCTACTTAACCCCCCTTGTCATTTGAAAATTTTGAGTTGGACCCCGTCTGGGACCCTGCGGGGGACCCTGGGACAAAGTTTTTACCCCAAAAAGGTTGTCGTTGAAAATGGTGGGATACGTGTTGGCCGAGTTTTCCACTTACCCAACCGTTTCCGAACAAATGACTCGGTTCAAACTATTCTGCCATGTAATTTTTTTGTAGTTCTTACATTACAAAATATGTTGTAACTCATGATATTCCTCCCGGTGGCACGTATAACTTTGGGATTCATCTAGTTATAACATTTCAAATGCAAACACAATTGTCTCGTTCGGATCTCAGCGGAGCCACTGCGTGACCCTTCCTTGTCAGGATCACATATATGGAACCACGTTTCGTCTTCAGTCACTAATCCGACGAAAAAGAATCGGAGCACTAGCCTTAAAACAGCCCAAAATTGAATTGGATTTATTAACTCGTTCCTTCTTCTGATCACTGTTTAGGCATTCCTGCATCCACTTTGATGAAAACATTCATGTGTTCATTAAATTGCTGATAATTAACCCAACACATTTCTTTTTTTTATCATATTCGCCTGTTCTTAAGGATAAGGATCGATTCATGCACAGCATTACATGTTGTCGGGTCGGTTGAGGTTGCTAGACACCCAGTATTTATTGCCGATGCTGAATAGAAGCTCTTAATCCATACTAGTTGTAGGCTATCTCATCTCCAACAGTACGTGGTTCATCCCCAACAGTTCGTGGTTCATCTCCAACAGTAAAATGGCCAGTCTTCAAACGATCTATCCACGTTATGGTAATACTGTAGGAATAATATTGCTCTCTCAATGTTTGTCATGTCTCAGTGTATGCCCTTTGCAGATATTCCCTGGTGAAACAAAAACTTCATGACGATTCGACATTCTAAAGGTTCGAAACTTGCTTGTGTCCCCCATCATAATTACTTGAAACTTGCTTTTTTAAAATAAAAAAATTACATTAACCACAAGAAACCTATATTTTCATCATTACTTACTAAGTTTTCATATAAACCTACACTGAAGGTTTTATGTAGATGAAAGTGAAGGAACGAAGGGGGAGAGACGAAAAATATCCCTTGTATACTATATTTTCTCTTAAATTTTCCTTCGAATATCAATCGAAATTGTTATAATAACAGTAAGTACTACAGTGAAAAGAGTAAAAATAAGTGTTCATTTACACGAGCCAC